>NW_026889782.1:9085000-9550000 GCF_033153115.1 Saccostrea echinata | reverse complement strand
AAACATGTAAAAATATCATCATTTCAATTCTTTTCAAAAGCAATGGTAATATTTGGCTGATTTTTTTTCTTCTATGGACATCTGTTTGATATTTTTCATCTTTAAAAAACCCAGCTGTAGATAACTTGAATAGTAATATAACTTGTATATGACGATATTTGTAATTTCAATGATTTAAATTCAAATAAATGTACAATTTGATGAAAAATTTTTATGCCTTTCAATTTATTCGTTAAGCAAGGAGGGTTGTTAAACAAGCGGTTAAACAGGTACTAAAAAGTACTTTTAGATAATCGAAACATTGATATTATATTAGTAATTTATGAGCCCGTTACTCTTTAGTTTGCTGGAAGAAATTACTTACTGACAGGGGAACAACAACAGACTAATTATGAATTTCGTAACTTTCATTTGCATGCTCAGACTACACGTGAGTTAAATGGGCGACATTGAATTATTATTTTTTTTTTTTAATTTATTTATTTTTGAAAACAATAATTCTTTACTGCATGTTAATCTGTCTAAAATCAACATAAAAAAAGATGAAACGTTCTCCGCGACTGATTAATTTGCATTATTTTCCATCATGAGGCCCTTTTAAAATACATTAATCTTAATTAGTTTATAAGCAAATTAAGATTAAGGAAGACCTGCTGCAGAACAAATTGAAAGTCAAAATAGAATAAAACATGATTTAAAAAATTAAATTCTTTTTCGTTTCACAAGAATTTTACCTTAACCATAAATTTTCGACAGAAGTATCTTATGACTTCTTGATATTTATTAAGAACAGTTCGTAAAACCGATATTAAGAATGAACAAAAATTGTTATGTATGTTTCCTCTTTGAGGACGATGCCATATTTGCCGTAGAATGGGGTGTTTCTAAGTGGTCCATTTAATATTTGAAATTTCAAACAGTAAACGCAAATGCTCATATTGTGTAACTATTACTGAATAAATGTTATATGTACCTGTAATGCTAATTAGAAGCAAAGTTTATAAATATTTATCAACATGTTTATTTTTGAAGTTGAAAGCGTTAAATTCTCTTTTATATTTTCTTTCAATGACTTTTAAAGATATTCATATTCATTTGTGTTTAAAAAAATACTCATAATATTATCAAAATATGTAACATCATTTTTTAAAAACCAACTACATGCATTTCTTAATCATTAATTTGCATTTCATATAAATTGAAATTCTATATTAATATCATACATACATGAAGATTTATTTTCTATATAAACAAATAAATCTGAAAAAATAATAAAGAAGCTATTATATTAAAATCATAGTAGAATTGGTATGTTGCCTAGAGATTTGAAGGACTTAACTATTATTCTACTTTCTTCCTGTGGTGATAGGTTAGTTAATTCGTTAACTGATTAATTATATTAGACAAATGACACAACCTGGTAATTGTCCTTTGGCCACATTTCTATTTATCCAGAATGGGAAAAAAGAGGGCATTGTCTGATTAGTAATTCAAACAAATTCGTGTAACGCAAGATTGTTTTGGAATGCGACAATACCTTTGGGTCAAAGTAAAACGGTGTATGGGAGGGAAATTGTTACGCATATGTATCAAAAGTACAAACGAAAACATATAAATAATTACAAAAAGGACAAACGAAAACGTATAAATAATTACAACACTTCATAGCTTTTTTCGCAATTCTATCATGAACATTCTCTTTGTAATACATTTAGTAATGAGGTTAAATTATTGTATAAAACATTCAATTAAGAAGTCTCCTTTTTTTTAAATACATTACTATAGATTTATATGATGAATTTCTTCATTTTTTATGCAAATGCAATTCAAAGATAGTTGTTGAACTTGTTTATGATTCTGTTTATTTGTTTATCAGCAAAACAGATACATCTCTAACTGTTATTGAATTATTTTAATGAAATCTTTAAAAGAGTTAAAATTTAGAAAAGGGAAATAATCGCTAGATTTTCCACTTATAATGGATTATTCACATCGTTCTTCTATTATTAATTTTTTTCAATTACTTTTTCAAAGATGAAGTAACAAATTAAACATTTTTTTTTTTTAAATTCAGGATTCGAAGACTATCCAAAAATGATACAGAATTAGCATTATTCTGGCAGTACTAGTCATATTATAAATAAAATGAAAGATTTTATGGTAACAAAGTTCTATTTTGTTTAATCCCAAGATTAGTAAATTGTATGTACACTCTATAACAGGTAGATTTTATTCCCGGAGCATTTTTTTTCCTCTTTGATTCATCAAAGTCACTCATCTTTAGAGAATGATATATCTTGCGTGCTCATTATCAGTCATTTCTTCATCAAGACGATGAATTGTTCGTAAACAAGCTGTTATTATAGAATTGTATAGTAAAACAATAACATTTGAAATAAAATGTGAATACAAAATATAATTAATTATTATTTTCCATGCGTCGTTTTTATTATAAACAATTTCAAATTAAGAGAGAAATCAATCATATTTGAGTGAGTTCAAGTATAAGTAATATCTTAAAAATTTCAAATCACATTTAGCATTTTTTCTGGTTTAGAAATAAACATACATTTTTTTCATTTTATCTTGAGAGTATTGACCACATGAAATAAATATTCAAATACTAGTATTATTTAATACTTATTCTTTCTTACAACACTGACAGAAGCCTAACATATTATTTTAGGCTTTAAAAATAAAGCAAACTAAGGGTCTCTTTTGACTATTTTTTTCAAGAGTTTCTCAGAAAAAAAAATACAGAAATCATAAAAAGATTACATTTTTTAAGTAGAGTATGTTGGCCTTATCTTTCTAAATCAAAACATGTTGGTTTAAAAAAGAACTCAAAGATGTGAATTATAACTTTAAGTGCATTTTGATCATAATGTCAAAAGGGGGCTATATTTTTGCAATAATCTCACCTTATCCTTTAATGCAAAAGTATGTCAACAAATAAAATAATATGAATCAAAACAAAACGTAAATTTTGTTGATTATATTTGATTCAGCATGACATGCATATTAAATACTAGATTGATTTTCACAGGCTTCCGAAAATAATTACTTCGGTACATGTCCTTATTGAATCCCATTTAAATTGCATATATCATTATTCCTTCTTATTCTCGGACATTAATATGTGTCTGTGTCCACGAAAAAAATCAATGCTGAAAAATTCATTTTGGAATGTTGTTTACCTCCAATTAGGTTCCATTTACATAAAAGTATAAGTATGATAAATGTTATCATATGAAACATGATTTTAAGAAGACAAATCGGACACTCTTGATTACACCCGTGAGAAATTTTCATCCGTACTCCTTTAAAAGTAAAAGGTTTTCATTCTTTGATAAAAAACCAAATTGTGTTTACAGTCATACTGCAGAACACTGACAGCTCTGGTAAGAATTTGATATCATGCCATATTTTATGAAGTCTATATCATGGTAGCGAATTTTGTCACTTTTATTTTTAATGTTTTGTATATTTCGGTAAGAATCAATTTATTTTTTAAAGGTAGATGTATAAGACATCAAAGCAAGACACTTAAGCAGAAACTATGAAACAAAATGTTTTATTCGAATATTTTATGAAAGGATTTATTATTTAAAAAGAAATATTTAAACTTCTCTAATAGGGCTTAATTTTATCTTATCGGAATAATTTTAGCTTCTTATTGATACATAGTTCTTTAAGATACCTAACTTGTTTTGATACGTGTTTCATTTAGCGTCTTGTTTTCTTTTTCTTCACAGACTTACATACAGGATGAAAACAATTTTCCTCATTGCCTTTCTCTGTCTAACAATTGCATATGCTGCCCCCGGGTTCTTCTACGGGAGGAGAATGAGAGGATATTATCCTAATTTCTATGATGAAGGTTACGACAACTCTTATTTCAACGGGAGAAACTACTTTTCTGATGATGACAACGATAATTTTGACTTCTATCCAGGTACTAAATTGAAAATATAATTTCCTTAAACCATTATTTAAAGAATATGTGAAAGAATCTATGTGTACGAATGATTTTGTTCTTCAATATACCACCTTCCTTGATTGCATGTAAGTGACAAAGTCTTGGTGAACTTACATGTATAATTAAATTACTATACTGTCATAGGATAAGCTTGTGTCATTCAGTAGACTGAAAGTTGGCTGGTTTTTTTTTTTTTGGAAGATATGGCTGAATAATAGAGCTCTGACATACAGCTACCCTTCAGATAACTGAATGACATACATAAAGTTATATACTTGGTATTAGAACCATATCTACCCTGAGTACTATGTTTATTTGTTTTCTTAAATACTGTATAAACATGTTTATTAATAGCGTAAACGAATTAAAGTATCATAAAGTATAAAAAATAATTTTTATCCCTAATGCAAGAAATGTATTCTTTGTGCTATGATTTTTATGTTACATTGTCCTTTGGGACAATTTTCTTATAATAAGACATTTTTTAAACATTTTCTATGTTCTCGTTTTAGGCTACTATAGAGGATACAGTCAAGGCTATCTTTTTTAATACAATGGCGATAGAAAGTGCAATAGATCCCGAGAGTAATTTTACTTTGAAGAGAGTGTTGTCTGATTTCCTTTCCTAGCTAAGGATTAGATTGAACAGTGTATAAAAATATATTGTGCACAATTTTTTTTTATATGTGTAATGTTAATTAAATTCAAACATTATTTATACAGATACCGTACTCTATTAAGCAATATGAGGTAAAGGGAAAATTGTTTAAAATATCAAAATAAAATTTTGTTGTCACAATTATTTTGTGTTCATTTAATTCAAATGAAATCTACCCACAGGGTGTCAACTTAATGATAATGTTTGTGACTTTGTTGCCGAAGAATGAAAATAAAATTTACTATTTCATAATGTTATTTAGATTTATATTGTAAAATCATTGAATGAAGTTATTATACAGTTTTTTAGCTTATTATTATACCATAAGAAGCACATGTTTGGTGTTACCGGTCGACAGACATGCTTACTCCTCTATGGCACTTGATTCCATATCTGATGTTTTCATGTTCCTTGTTTAATTTTTCTTTTCAAATATGGACTTGTTTGCGTTATTTTCATATTTCAGAGAGCCTTACACAGTGCAATAGCTGCATCAGTATAGAAATCGTCTGAAAAAATACTAGGAAAAACTGTATGTCAACTGAAGATTTGGTATATAAACATCCGCTACTAAATTTCTCTTTTAGAAATAATTTTATTATCGTAATAAGAATCCATCGATAGCTTAAACGTTCTATTTTCATGTACAAATTACAGAATGATTATTTTCTGTTCGGTGAAAGATTGTTTTATTCCTCTTTTTCTAACGGTTATCATACTATTTCTCAAGTTATTGATCCTACAAAAAGAAAACAATAAAAGATAAGTAGGATTCTCAAATGCTATGAACTTAAAGTATCTATTTAGCTGATAATAGGGTAGATGTAACTCAAGGCGAGTTCAACAAATTCCAACGAGAATTGATGCCAGTGCAACATGAGAGAAATAAAAAAACAAATATGTCTTAGGTAAAAAGTAAAAGTAACAAAAATAATAACATCTTAAGGTGTCTATGTTTTTTTTGCGTATTTTATAAACATATTTTTTTTTTAATCAGGATATGTCCAACTTCAAGCGTGTACAAGGAAAGATAACTTTCATGCTTAATACTGTTGATAGTTTTCTTAAATAAGCTTCGTTCTATTTTTTTTTTCGCTATTCGTTTTTATCTTTTTGGCAAGTTTTTCTTTAAAACAAAAATATATATGTAAATGCGTGCATTGCAGTAAACGAACACTAAATCTTGTAATGTCTTATGCTTCTTTGAATTTGAATATCTTCTGTGTTACGTAACTATAGATTACTATAACTATAGTCCTGCTGGACACGGTATTACTGGTGACGTAAATATAGTTAATAATGAGGACTTCAGATCACTAATCTTAAAAGGTCCTAAATATAGGGAACCCCGATCCTTCAACTGGCGTCGGAATTTCATAAATATTATGGATTCTGTAGAGGATTACGCCAGGCGATGGGCCAGACATGAAAAAGAAGACCTTGACACTTTGTTAGAATGAAATAAATGTATCAGATGTATGTTAAAATCGCGCATTAAAGGATTGAGGGCCAATATGAGAACCGTCTATCCTTCTGTTTTCAATAATCCAGAAGTGAAAAAAAGAATTAGATATATTACATGATCAGTATGTACTGGTTCCTGCTGAAAAAGCAGGTAACACCATTGTTTGTAAGGCTCATTATACTAAATGTATTTTAGAGGAACTAGGATTTAATTCTACAAGTCGTAATTCAACTTATACTCATAGTTCCCTTTCTAAGGAAGAAATTCTTCGAAATCATATGTCAGTTGTGAATATTTTTAATATTCCAAACAACCAAAATGAATTTGAATTACCATATCTATATTGGATTCCAAAACTTCATAAAAATCCTTACAAAGATACATAGCTGGTTCCAGTAAATGTCCAACCAGGCCTCTTTCTTTACTCCTCACTAAGATATTAACAGTAATAAAGGAGAAACTTCAAGACTACTCTGCAACAATATATTCGAGAACTGGTGTAAATTAGTTGTGGATACTTAAAAATTCCAAGGAACTTTTGGAAAATTTGAAATCACAAGATTTTACCAAAATCAACAGCTTAAAAACTTTCAACTTTTCAACCTTATACACAACCATTCCCGACGATAAATTAAAGTCCAGGCTTTTTGACACAATTGACAGCTGTTTATTTTTTTTCAATAAATATGGAACTCGTAAATTTACTTACCTTGTCATTGTTCATTTGCAAAATTTGTTTGTTAAAAACATTCTGATTGTACACACAAGTACTCTGAAGTTGACATTAAAAAGATGCTTGAGTTTCTGATTGACAATATCCATGTGGTTTTTGAAGATCAGGTTTTCCAACAATCTATTGGAATTCCCAAGGGTATCAATTGCGCCCCTTTATCAGCAGCCCTTTTTTGTTTTCATATGAAGCAGAATTTGTCCAAAATATTATACGTGAAAAGAAAAACACTTGCTGTGGCCTTCAACTCGACATTTAAAAATATCGAAGACGTATTGTCAATTATCAATGGGTATTTCCATTCTTATGTCGATACGACATATCCCAGTGAGCTTGAGATAAAAAAAATACCACAGACTCTGACACATCTGTTTCATATTTTGATATTTTACTTGAAAAAAGACGTTCATGCTAGTCTGATAACCAATTCTTATGATAAACGTGATGACTTTAACTTTTCAATCGTCAACTTCCCTTACTTACATGTATGCAGCAATATACCTTCATTGCCTGCATACGGTGTTTATATCTCTCAGTTGATTCGATAAGCAAGAGCATGCTCTACGTATGTACACTTTCTAAAACGAGGTAAATTACTGACAAACAAGTTGATGAAACAAGAATATCAGCTGTCTCGTTTAATGTCATCATTTCGTAAGTTCTATGGTCGATACAATGACCTTGTCAGCAAATACAATTTATCATTGAGTCAAATGCTGACTGACGTTTTTCATACTAATTGTTAGGCCATTATTTACGCACTGAATTGTCGACGGATTTTTCCATTATTTCCCGATCATGACAAGGAGCACACGGCGGGTGCGACCGGTCGGCAGGGGATGCTCACTCCTCCATGGCACCTGATCCCACCTCTGATGTTTTGGACGTCCGTGTTTGCTCTGCTCCTATTTTGTAATGTTTAGTGGACTTTTGAGCTCGAATACTGTTCGATACCTCCATAAATTTCATTACATAAATATATAATCTACAATCTTTTCTGCTATTCAGTATACGCTGTATATAATTATAATGAAGTTACTTGATCAGCATTCTTTCTTTTTTATTTCCAATGGTCTGCAGTTATATAAATGTTCTCAGGTCTAGCTAATGTTATTTTCATAAAATATTTTTCAATGTCATTTTATAAATGGACGATTGATTGTGTGTAACACTTAGCAACAATTTGCATTTGTATAAATATGAACCCATTTATAAATAGTCAGATGCAGTTCAATGCTATACATCTATGGAGCACACGAATTGCATCCCACTTGAAAGGCTCTTGATATTTATTTCATGATACAAATGGTTAAGTCCGATTGTATTTTCTATCTAATTTATGTTGTAAGTCAGGTATGACATCGATCCGCTTTGCTCGAACTTACAAATTTCGAATAACGAAACAAGCATTCCATTTTAATGTTTGAGATAGTTCTTGTAATCCTTCACAAATTCATGAAACTTTAAATCAATAATTTATTGTATATTTTTAAACACGTGTAATAACTTTCTTTCTATCGGAGGACCCATGCGCCAAACAAGAAATCGAACTTGGTTAAGGCAATTTTTGTACTGATGTTTTAAAATACGTTCATTATTCTACATTTACATTCAGTGTAATTTTCTTTATGAAATCCATTAGAAACCTATAACATTTAATACCCTATAACACACGCAAAACCTGCGCGGTAGAATAGAATACACTGCAGGAGATATATGCTTTTTTCAATGCTCTAGAAACACCAAACAGTATATTGTTTTAGCTCAATTTAAATAAAAACAACAACTCTATTAAATTATTGTCCAAATATAACTTTTGTACGTTTAAAATTAATTTTCATTTTTTCCCTTCCAATATTCATTTGCGTTTTTTTAACTGTCCAACCTCACAATGGCTGGAACGTCTAATCAGCACACGAGTTCTGAAAGTGCATAAATCATAATAAAATTAAAAAAAAATCAATTAATAGGAAACAAAATTATAGAATGTAAATATAGACATTGAATTCTTATTTTTGAATGTCGTCGAACCTGTAACAGCACCTCTCCGTGCCGACAAATTATCATAGCGCGTGCGCCTTAGCGCGGTATGACAATTTATCGGCAGGGACAGGTGCTGTTATAGGATCAACGACATCCAAAACAAGAATTCAATGCTTAAATAAAGACAATAAATAGCTTTTTTTCCAACATGCATCATGCATTTCTATTTCGGGGCAAATAGGTGCCATTCACTTCATCTTCTTCTATATTATATCTAGACAACTTCACAGAGATATGCAAAATTCAACCTGCATTCTAAAAATACAACTTGATGAAGATGGAACACCTCTCCATGGAGAAAATGTGTATTTACGTAATAATCTGCAAATGAAACCTTGAAGGGATTTCTTCTGCTTTTAAAAAGGAGATATTTTAATTGTATAAGAGAAAGAGCAATTACAAAAGTAGTAATGTACAGCAACAATGAAGAAGTTAAGGATTACTATTTATTACCAAAGTATAGTTAGAAAGTATGTCAAAATAATTAAATTAGGAAAAATACTTAAAGCAGGTTTTCATACATAATTCACCCGTATTTTTTTAAATACAAATACTTATTGCACAAATTATCTGGACCATCACAACAATATTGAATTAGTCACCTTGTCAACGACACAATATACAGATTTTTTTTTTTTTTTTTTTTTTTTTAACTACAAAAGCTTTCAAATTAAGCTATTTAGCTATTACATCCCGTTCTCCCTTTGGATTTAAAAACTGAAAGGATAATAAAAGGAATTGCAGAATGAGGAGGTGTTTATTATTCAAAGAGTGGATGGACTTAAAATAATTGAGGTTAATGAGTGATTCAAAACAAAAATTTAAATGTATTATTAAGTGTTCAATTCTTTCTTTTTAAGTACCAGTCCACATAAAAATCAGACAAAATTGTATGAAAGTGATACATGAAGGTTTTCAGAATTCGATGATTTTTCACTCATAAATTTCTCTTGCAATATGAACAATGTATGTAAAATGAAAAATGTTTTGAGTCATGGTTACCATGGAAACCCGGCCAAAGAAATTTCCTTAGCAACCGGCAATTTTTTCCATGTTGATGGACAAAAATTCACCTATCTTTAAGGCTTAAAATAAAATTTTAATACCATGAAAATTATTCTCAATTACTGGTGTAATAAAGAAACACATTTAAAGTGTTTTAATAATGCAATAAAAGAAATTTAGGTCTTAAGTTAGTTCTGTGCTAGCCATTGGAAGGCACACATGTTTTGCAATTTTTGCTGATTCAGCATTTTTCGTGATTTTGGCAATATTCAAGGCCAAATTTAAAAAAAGGCCAGATTAATACAGCTGTTGCGTGTATTTCACATAAAAGCAGATGAATTTCTCTTTCAGAATTTGAAGTCAAATCCACGGGCCTTTTTGAAAATTGAATTCGTTGCCTAACAACAAATATGGGCATTTTGATACATAAAATGAGAAACAATGTAAAAAGTTTACGGAAAAATCAAATGAATTGTTATCTACAAAAATGAAAAACAAATTTTAAAATAGTAGAATTAAATTTGGACTTCCTAGCAAATTATTGAATATTGTATAATTATTTATCTCCATAGCAACAACAGGTTCTCCATAGCAACGGGGCAAAGAAAGTCAATTTTGACATGTATTCATGTAATCTTATTAAAAATTTATTCAAATTAAGTCAGAAAAATGTCGTTGAGCAAAATTGACAATGAAATGTTGGTCTTATTAAAGTTTTTTTGGTACTTAATCAACCCATAGCAACGATTCCCAGTACAGGACAACCAATGTGCACTATGCCTCCTGTAAAACAGATTTGACTTTGGGATCGTATTGTTTGTCATGGAATTGAATATTCAAGTAATGTGCTGATAATTGTATATGCTGAGAGTGTGGAAAGAATATAAAATGTTGTAGCAAATTATTGAATATCGTTCATTGACTTATTTCCATAGCAACAACAACACTTCCCCATAGCAACGAGGCAAAGAAACTTAATTTTGACACATATTCATGTAAACCTGTAAAATTTATCTAAATCAAGTCACAAAAATGTGTTTGAGAAAAATTGACATTGTCATGTTTGTTTTAGGAAAGTATTTTTGTACTCATTTAACCCATAGCAACGATTCCTAGCACATAGCCAACAATTTTGTCAGTATGGGATTCATTCTCTGTAACCACTGTATTGAAAGATTTGGCATTCATCACAGATTTCGGGGTTACATGTACGACTCTCAAATAATCACTACAGAAAGCATTTCAATGTAACAATTATTCCTCATGAAAATAAATAGATAAATAAAAAGAATATTGTTTACTTTTCAAACAGTAAGAGGATAAACACGTTTGTTCATATCTAAATATAGAGTTTTATGCATCAATAACCTCGAGTAATACTTAAGTGATTTAAGCCGATGGTCGGGCGACCAAATTATTATCGTATCATCTGCTGAAAAACTTAATCAGACGATTCTAGTATCGGCCGATGCAGAGTAGTCACATTAAGGACATTGGCAAGTCAAGGTTTTCCGGAGAAAAAAGGTTTAATACAGGTTTTTTTTACTTATGAAATAGTGATTGAGAGTGATCTCCCGTGTAGAATTCTCTAAGCGGTGAAAACCAATTAAAGCCAATGTTTACAGAGGTAAACAAAAGCACATGTACTTCCTTCAATGGGTAGAATCATCTATACAGCAAGAAAGAAAAGTAGTAATGACATTTTTATACATTGTATTCAGGGGACAAAGAACCAAGAGGTCGTCATTTACCATAGTTGTGCTCAGTATGCTGGGAAGGGCAGATATGTGACATATGCTGAAAGGTAGACCGAGATCAGTTCCTATGTTGTATGAAGGAAGCAGCATTTAGGAACAACGAATAAAAATTGAAATAAATCCATGCCAATATTTTTATGACAATGTGTTTCAATCAATTTAGTCAATTAAATGATAGAATCAATCAACCAGTCTGACTCTCTTGACCATTATGAATAATATGTAATTATAGCTGTTAAGGGAATTAACTCAAAAATAAAGATCGGTGCTGGTATGTCCATGTCTTATATATACATTTTCAGTCAAAATATCTATAAGTCATAGGAAATGAAGATACAATAATGTATATAATACAAAAACTATATGAAATAAGTGGGTTTTGGAGAAATATTATGGTGAAAAATTATGTAGGTCCCTTTTATCAACATTTACATACCGGTAGGAAATGCATTGAGAATTGCAAAAACACTGATATGACAAAATCTAAAAAGGAAGGTTGGCTTGGTAGGTTAAACAATCCAGAATATAGCCTGTTTAATACAATTAAACCTACTCAAGAGTTCTTGAAAAATTCTATACGATAACCAGGAACCTTGACAATGTCCTTTTAATTCCTAGGAACACCGATGTCTTTACATGTTAAAAATTTTCTAAGTAGACCAACCCTTACCCGATCATCGTTCGCTGAGCCGCTGTTTGATTTTCACCGTCGGCTGACATTTTATGAAAACCCAATCCCGAAATGTCGATCGACCTACGACCGACATGACAAACTGTCTGGTGATGGTTGGACAATGATCCTTATATTGACAATGATGCCTTATATTTTCAATCCTAGCAATGTTGAAGGAATCGGCCACCAACGCAGAACAATCTGATTAAAATCAGATCCTCGATGCTCCTTTTTTAACGAAATGTCGCTTAGCAACGCAGAAAAAAGTATAACTTGTCCCGACAGACACAAAATTGGCCAGTCGAGGCAAAAAAAAAAAAGTCAAAATCAGGCAAGACAACACGCAATGAACTGCCGACTGTCCCCCGAAGAATCCTATTTTTGTTTCAAAAAACTTCGGCCATTGGTCATTTTTGGAAATGTGACTGGGATGTAAGGTTTTCGAAAGACTAAAAGAATAACGTAGACTTAAAAACAGGTTGTGTTAAACATTTAAATTAAATTGAGACCAACAATATCATACATTTAAAATATGGAACAAAACATTTTAGGGGAATCTATGTATTAAATCTCTGTTTTTGCCTTTTATCTGCTATTGTATGCATTATTTATTTATGTATGTTTGATTTTTTTTTGTTGAATTTCTCACTAAAAAACTATATCTCCCACCAGGATTTCTTTTTGAAAAATAAGGGGTCATGGGCCACAAGTCTCACCTGAATCTAACTGTTTCTGCTGTTATTTGAATATTTTCGCTATGTATTCTTAAGAAGTTGAGATGACCCTTTCCATGCCAGATTACCTATCGGGTCCATGATTTTGGCAAACTGAATCTGCACTGAATGAGATGCTTGGTCACAATATACTTATAATCTTGTTGTCCTTGAGAAGAAGATTCTTTAAGATTTTTCCCCCGAATTGCATCTTCTCAGGCCTTTCCGGCAAGCCCCGTAAATACATTTAATGTATTTAAATCACTGGATGTTAAAAATTTGTACAAAATGGAGTGATATGTAATTTTATAATTTATATAAATATTTAATAAACATAGTTGATTGTTCTTTCTGTGGTATATTTTAATATCTTTACATTCAATGAAGATCAGTTCCATACTCCATTGAACAAAAGTCTCCCTACATTTATTCAAATGTTTCTTAAAATGGGTTATCATAGACGCCTACGTACATGTAACAAATTCGAGGTTGTTTTTTCCACTTGCCCTCCCCCCCCCCCTTTAAACCTCATCCAATTCTTAACCTAAATCTAATAATTTGGATTTACACAGAGACAGAAAAGTATATGTCAGCTTCTTAACAACAAGTAAAAGATACAAGCTTATATCTGATCTTTTGAAAAATGGAAATTATCTCAAATGAACACAATATATGCTAGATCAACATTACCAGGGTTAAGGGTTTTATTAGGTGTATAGAGTATAATTTTATGTGCTTGCTCACTTAATCTCTACCTTTTCTTTCACTGCATTTCATTTCCGGTATTTTGCGTAGCATTTCCGACATATTTTTAATTTCATTTCCGACATTTTTTTTTTCATTTCCGACAATTTTTTGTATTTCCAGAATATTTGCAGGATACCTTTCTGGCAATTTTATGTTAGCCAAATAGGTGGAAATAGAATTTTGAAAGAATTAATTTCAAACTACTTTTTCAAAATATAAATAAAAACATATAATACAATACATTTATACAGGTAGCATTAAGATTTAAAGCATTTTTCCTTTTCCCTGTGCAGCATGTACATGCATAATGTGATGTCTTTGTTTTTAAAAACATTCTCCTGTCTTTAGAGAATCCCTTCAACGATGGTTTTTCATGGCCATAGGAACCGGGGGAGCACTGGGGCCCGTGCCCCCCCCCCCCGATAATTTTGCCGATATATAGAATACTATGGAAAACTTCGCTACAATATGTTTGTGCCTACTCAATAATAATGTCTGATGACCTTTTTTGCCAAGGAATTTTTTGTAGTTGATAGTGCCTCCCAAATTAAAGTGTTTGGTTGCCCCCCCCCCCCCCCTCAAACTGAAATTGCTTCCTATGGGCCTGTTTTTACGTCGACTGGTTTCTGTATGCCTTATAATTTCCATCCTAGCATATCTGATTTCAAACTTAAATCTGAACATTTAAGAAAGGAGATGACGAAAGTTCACAATACTTACATGTGTCTCAGGGAATCTTTTTAATCATTATTTTGGCTTCAAGCAAAACTCATAATTTGGATTTCAATGATTTCTCCATGATTTATTCATTAAAATTTTTCATAAGTGAAGTCTTCAATCCTGCTTTCATTGCAGAAAGGTACTTGAAAAATGTCGGAGATAAAAACTTTAAAATGTTGGAAATAAAAGATGAAAATTTCAAAAAATTCCGGAAATGAAATGCAGCCATTGAAACTATGCCCATAGTATCGTGCACATGTCTTGGATTTAATCCACAATACACACTAATGTGTGTGTACAAGTTACATGAAAAACATTATTTATGGAATACATCCTTATTTTGGTAACAGATCAGAGATAGATGTAAGGAGATGGGTGAACAAAGCGTGCAGAATGCCTATAGCTTCAGATATGTAAAAAATCAAATTCAATTTGTGAAATTAGTATTAGTAAATTTCTTTTTATTGAAATTCCTGAATTATGATAAAACTTTTCCGAGGAAAATTTTCCCGGCAAAAATTATTCTGTTATTAAAAATTAATGGGGTATTCATGGGGATCGAACCCCCTAAGCAATAAAAATCCTGAATATCATTTTCCTTTGATACCAACGCACTAACCACTACGCTATACAACTCCTGATAAATGGTGGCATTTAAATCATGTTTGTGATATGACCCTTGACTAAATGGACTTAAAGTATTTCTCAGAGGATGCGAATGTTGTGTCATAAAAGTGTATTTTTAAGGTATAGTGGGTCTTTGCTCCATGTCTTTGTTTACCAAAAAATGTATATCTTTATGCAAACTTTGACGGTAACCTTTCAATAAAATGGAGCGATGACCCACTCATATAAAAAAAAATGTGTTATAGTATGAGAAAAATGATCGTTTTGCCATCTTTAGTGTGTGTGTATGCTATTTCATAGGCAAATATAATTTCAATCTTCGTGAGATTTTTGCAAATTGTGGAAATTTTACATAAAGTATACTTTAATGTTAGATGAAATATCAAAGAAAATTTTGCTGTAATTGAGATTTAATTTTTCACCTTTATGTTTGTTACACTATAGGCACTTTGCTTGCCTTGTTCGCCGATCTTCTTTGTATCAGTAATTTGAGGAATCTTGATCAATTTATTTTAGAGAGCTTAAATAAGTTACACTTCTGAGAGCTCTAAATAAATTTACACAGAGGGCTAAAATGGTATATGCACTGGTCGAAGTAGGAGTAAAAAAAGAGATTTGTTGTTACATTCATTCTTAATAAAATTAATTCTTCTTAACTTTTCAAGTGTTGTTATTTAAGGTGTATAAAGCTATAAAATACTTTGAAAAGACCTGCTACATGCTTTAGTTGTCTGTATTGCAGAATTTGTTTTACATTCCATTCGACATCATTCTTACCTACTTTGAACTGGAATGTTTTTTCGGTGAAATATGAATTTTTATGCTTAGTTGCTAAGGGGATTGCATGTTGCCATGGCTTAATTATTAGGAGATTACATGTTGCCATGACAACAACTGATAGAATATTTTATATTCTTTCCGCTCTCTCAACATATACAATCATCAACACATTAATTGAATATTCATTTCCATCACAAACAATATGATCCCAAAGTCAAATCTGTCTTACAGGAGGCATAGGGTACATTGGTTGCCATGTACTGGTAATAGTTGCCATGGGTTGATTAAGTACCAAAAAAACTTTAATAAGACCAACATTTCATTGTCAATTTTGCTCAACGACATTTTTCTGACTTAATTTGAATAAATATTAATAAGATTACATGAATACATGTCAAAATTAACTTTCTTTGCCCCGTTGCTATGGAGAACCTGTTGTTGCTATGGAGATAAATAATTATACAATATTCAATAATTTGCTAGGAAGTCCAAATTTATTTCTACTATTTTAAAATTTGTTTTTCGTTTTTGTAGATAACAATTCATTTGATTTTTCCGTAAACTTTTTACATTTTTTCTCATTTTATGTATCAAAATGCCCATATTTGTTGCTAGGCAACAAATCCAATTTTCAAAAAGGCCCGTGGATTTGACTTCAAATTCTAAAAGAGAAATTCATCTGCTTTTATGTAAAATACACGCAACAGCTGTATTAATCTGGCCTTTTTTTAAAATTTGGCCTTGAATATTGCCAAAATTATGAAAAATGCTGAATCAGCAAAAATTGCAAAACATGTGTACCTTCCAATGGCTAGCACAGAACTAACATAAGACCTAAATTTCTTTTATTGCATTATTAAAACACTTAATATTCGTATCTTTATTACACCAGTAAGTGAAAAATATTCTCATGGTATTAAAATTTTATTTTAAGCCTTAAAGATAGGTGAATTTTTGTCCATCAACACAGAAAAATTTCCTGGTTGCTAAGGAAATTTCTTTGGCCTTGTTTCCATGGTAACCATGACTCAAAGCATTTTTCATTTTACATACATTGTTCATAGTTCAAAACAAATCTATGTGTGGAAAATCATCAAATTCTGAGAACCCTCATATATCACCCTTTGTCTGATTTTTATGTGGACTGGTACTTAATACATCTTACATTTTAACCTTGAAATAAATTTTACCATTAGCTGATAACATTGATAAAATTTGTCCAACTATCAAAAAGAATATTAAAGGCCAAACTCATTAGAATATGAAAGACAGGCACCAGGATCATGAAAAAATTTAAAATTAAGTCAAAATCTTAAAATTACAATGAAATTATTTAGAAAACAACATAAACTTCCAGTATCCTTGCATCATTTAACTTCTGTTGTCTGCAAATTAAGGATTTCAGTTCTCAAGTTGTAAATATTTAACAGATGATTGAAATCTTGACTTAAGTCCTAGTCTTTGCAAGAACTTTGTTTTTAAATACATGTATAGATGTCGTTTTGGATTAGATTACGGCAAATTTGCACGTGGATACGCCATCCATGTGAAAGGAGAAAAGAAACAGCTATTATTTATTTATTAATTTATATGTTTTTGTTTTTGTTTTTTTTTTTTTTCTTGCCCAGACTTTGTGCCAAAATAGAATTTCAGAGTACACAGTGTATACGATTATAATGTTTAATTCAAAACTCTACACTTTTCTTATATTTGTGATGCTACTTCATTATTGCGACATTTATTTTTACTCTGTCCCTATAATCACCCATTATTTGTAAATGTAAAAAAAAAGATTGATATGAATGGAGTAGATAACATGGAAACCGCAACTTCATTTCCGTTACACTTAAGTGTACTTAATGTTAACTCCAATAAGAGTTCAAATATATGTAATGTTTGCCATTAATAAACTTATAAAAGGATAATGGCACCTTATCATTAAACAATCTATCAAAGTTTCTGCACTAGTCAAGGTTATTAACATAAATATACTCTTTTTAATGTAAAAAAAAAATGTTTTTAATTACTCTGAAAAAAAGAGCTTTCTATTTTACGAAACACTGATTGGTGTGCAGTATGCAAAATAAGATAATTCATTTCAGCGTATGTTTTGATATTTCCCATTTTCCAGTGCAACATACCAAATGTATCGGTTAACCTGTTGGGGGTTATTTTTCCTCTAGTGAACCTGACTGTTTAAAGAAAATTATAATATTTCTAATTTTGCTCCAAAAATATCTACAATTCGATGAATTAAAATAAAGACCAAGGGATCGTTTATTTCATTTCCAAAAAAAAAAAAAAAGGTTTCAACTTTCCATTTAAGCTTGACCATGATAACTTATTTATTTATTTATTTATTTAATTATTAATCAATTTATTAATTAATATATCAATTAATTAATCTATTTTATGTTTATTTATTTTATTCTTTTCTTTCTACGCTTATTTCTTTGAATAGTGGACCAAAGCTAAACTATATAGAACTTTCTTTTCCTCTTCTCAGTTGAATTAATCGTAAGTAAGTTAACAGAACGAAAAATAAACTCCAGGTATCTCGGGTGTTTCTTCTAATAGTAAAGATAAAAAGCGGGGGTTTCCGAATGTACACGATAAACGCCAAACACGATACACGATAGACCCTGATAAACGATCTTCACGATAGACGCAAAACCTGATTAAACGCAAAACAGGATAGAAAACGCAAAACATGATAAACGGAAAACACAATACAATAGGATACATGCACGATACGATAGGATACACACACGTTAAGATAGAATAAACGTACGATAAGACAAGATTGAATTGTAAAGAATAACGTTGCAGGTACTGTAGGACTGGCTGCATTTGCAGTCGGAATTACAGTGCATCAGTCTATGACCGCTTAGATCATATTTGAACTGGTACTCTAGATTTGGTTTCACGTAGTTTCAGAAATGTTGTGTTTGTTGCGAAAATAAAACAAAAAATGTACCAACTTCATAAACCTTGTCCTCAGAATGCGCGAGTTAAGAATATAAGGTACGCTGTATTATCTAAATATATGAACAACATAACTTGACACTGTGGCTTGGCACTTGACCCTACGTACATGATTTTTTTCCGTTTATTTCATTATTTTTGTTGGGTGCTAAGAGTTCATCATAATCATGAGAGCAATCTGCTCTCTAGATATTCATGTATAATGAAAAAAAATAATCGAAGGAGTGGTGCTTTTCAAATATGTGAGAACATTTCTATCCTTGGACCTGAAGCCTGATCGCAGTGGACATGAATTTTACAATTTTCGAAAAGGGACAAATGCTTTTAACATGTATAATCAAACCAAGAGTTTGACTGTTTCGTGTCCTGAAGTACAGAAGATCGTATAATTTTTTGTGGTTTACACCTCTGGACATTAGGAGGGAGAAAAGATTAAATCCACAATTCTTTACAAAGGAATATTACTAACAGTTAACAATACTTTCATTGATATTTTGATTTACTATGAAAAACTTTACACAAAAAGGTTTCCTAAGCTTTAGCGTCTTAATATCTCTTAAATTGGCTACCAATGATGTTAATTTATGTGAATATACAATTTATATTTCCATTGAACATAAAAAAAATACAGAGAATAATTGGAGAAATTCAGCAATTTGTAATCTAAAGTGAAAATACTTTGATTAACTATAGTAAAAACTTTGATTTACAATACTAGAAATTTTGTTTAACAACAGTGAAAATTATAGTTAACTACAGTACACTATAATTAACTATAGTATGGTTTGTTGTAAGGGAGCTTAAGGAATGTTGCTTATTGAATGTGAAAGAATCAGTCAAACTCTTTCAGAAAAGTTCACGTATAGATTGCATCAAGCCAGACTTGCGGGATTAAAAAAAATGTATGAAGAAGAGAAATGTTTACCGATTAGAAATATGTTCATTTACAGTGTACAACCGTAATAACTACCTTAAAACAAAAACAAGCCCTCTCTATATATAGAAATATTCATGTCATATTCAGAATTCTTATTATCACTTACAGTATTTATCAATAAATAAGGACTGATTCTTGTTTTATTTACTTTTTATTATCATTCTGTTCTTAACTTTTTAGATATATATATGCAAAAATCAGATGAAAATTAATAAATGAATATTAACACTATGAAGATAAGGGAAAAATGTTTTAAGTGAATAGGATTTTTTAAAAATAAAATGAAATGATCGTATAATCATCAACAGTAATGCAAAGCTGATCGAAAATGTTACCTTGAACAGAATGTATGAATATAGATCATTTAAATTATGATTGATTGTTTGTTGTTTTAAGTCCCATTCGAGAATTTTTCACTCATATTAAGACGTCACTTTATAAGGATGAATGCTTTAGTTCTAGAGCTTTACTCGGTACTCCGGGGGCTTTGGGCAGGTCGGATGTAACAAAACATATAGATACACGTATATCTCTTCATTCCGATACAGGGAGAATCAATGCAATGCTTCGATACATAAAAAAATAGATTTTTTTTTATACTTTTTGGTTCAAATATAATGCGTATAATTTTGCAAAAAAGGGATTTTTTGTGTAAATATGAATGGTAAAACTCATTAAAAACCAGAAAAAAAAATTGAATATTATTTTTTTAGAAATTAAAGGGAAATAAAAAAAAAATTAAAGGCAACATGCTTTGATAGTGGTTTCAAAAAATATCAAAGACCAGAAGATATTTTTAAACACAATGCTGGAATCTACATTTTTCATTTAAAACCAAATTAAGAGAACATCATTTTGGAGACTCCTCTCTCTCTCTCTCTCTCTGTGTGTGTGTGTGTGTGTGTGTGTGTAAATATCTGGATTAGGCAATTGATTATTACAAAATGATCAATACTTTTTGTATTTACCCTTCATTCTCATGGTCTTATTGTCAGAGAAGTCGTGTGAAATGAAATTCTCATAACATTACTTGACTTATCTTTAAATCTGTGAAATAGACATGAATGGCTTTTATTTCAACCATTTTTTTTTCTATAAATAAGTCCTCTGCAATAACAATATTACAGTGCATTACCTCATAAATCCAGCAAAGAATTTGAACGTACACAAGGCAAAAAACACAAACATCTGGGGACAAATGGGATCTGGTGCTAAGAGAAGAAAGCATCCCCGGCAGAACGGTATACCCGCCGTAAACCCTCTGTTTTAATCACGTAGTCAAGAAGAATAACTAGTGTATCAAAACATACTGGTATTGTTTTATCAGAATATGCATAGAAAATATTTTGTCATTCTTTTAACATTACCAAGAAAGAAGCAGAAAAAATACCCTCTTTAGCATTACAAATACAATTTTTGTTTATTTTTTTACTCTCAATATCTAGACGTCACATAGCTTGTTTGCTCCAGCAATTTAGTCTTTTCATCTAACTTGTCCTCAATAACTGAAGTTTGAAGAATACTCGAGTAATAGATTATATGTAATTTGTCAGTTATAAAACAAGTCTTTCGTCACATCAAACGTGCTTGCATCAAGACTGAAAAAAAACAAAGAATAGTGCACTGTGCCACAAAACTCAACTAAGTTATGTTTCACTTTCCGTTAAAAGTATTCAAAAAGCATTTTTGTTTTGTTAAGCCCAAAAGGGAAAAGAGGATATCTGTTTTTCGATACAAAATACACAAATGTGTGATCAAATTTATGTAAACTACAAGGATAATTCATGCAGCTTATTATTTTCCCAATACTACTATCCAAACCTAGAATTCCATCCCAAGTTTATTTTATATGGCCCATTCCAAACCGTTTGCGATGATATAATGTAAAAAGGACAGGAAGAACACATCATATTATATTCCAGAAATTTATAACGAAAATCTGTTCTCTTGTCTTTGTTAAACTCTCCCTCTGAAGACCTTGTAGAAAGACTAAGAATTTAACCTTTTTAGTCTCAAAATTCTTTTCCTGTCTGTTTTACAGACAGAAGTTCAAGATCATCATTTTCTCAGTATTTCTGCCTATCAGTATTTTCATTTTGAAAAACATCAAATATCTTTCTTTTTAAAATGCATATGATAATAATTACTTTAGATTTCAATTTACAAAATAAACAAAAGGTACGCTGTTTGAAGCATATATTGGCATTAAAATATGCATTTGTAACCCCCCCCCCCCAAAAAAAAAAATAAATAAACACCATTTATTGCTTTTTCCCCCAATTATATATGAAGAATAAATTTGACGCATTTTGAGCACTTTAAATGTATGTATTTCGGTTGAAAGAGGAACCAAGAGACCAGTAAAATACCAGTATTTATTTTTTTATTTTACTTTTGGAGCTCATTTTCATTCATTGTTATTCATTTGTAGTGTTTTTAGATGGACATCGAATATTGCTTAAAGTTTCTTCCAACACTGTCACAGTCTTTTCAGGATGATAAATACACTTGTAACTTATGAAAGTAAGAAAAGTCTCTTAAGATTTAGGGGGAAATAAAGATGACAATTTATCTGTTAAAGATAGAACAGTTTAGAATTTGATTCGAATCAGTTACGTATGAGATATTTTCTTTTAAATATTAAAGTGTATTTATGATTCTTATATAAAGTATTGCAACCCTTTATATAAAAAATATAAATTAATCTAAATTAATTAAAAAACAAAAGAAAATAGAAATTCCAAAAACAAGCTTATTCTGTCCTTGGCCCTGTCAGTGCGTCTATCAGCATTCGGTAAAAGGTGGAAAAGAACAATTGTGATAAATAACATGCAAATGGAAATTGTAATTTTTTAAGATGTATTAAGATGTATTTAGTAATCCTCCTTTCACGTGCTTCTTGGTGCTCCTATATAAGCTGCCTTTCATCTGGAAACTTTTCATCCTCAGATTTTTCGTATCTGTTGCTCTGCAGGTAGTATAGCTCAGGTAAGTAAATGTTTTCACATTTTCATTTATCGAAGATTGTAAACTTACAATGAATGTAGCCTTTTCCTTCCACTATCCTTGTTACAGGGAAATCTAAATTTTACCTAATTTACATTTAGTTTTACAGCATTGCTTATTACAGTACCTGAAACGTTTTACTTTCCATCTTGAACGATGAGCATACACTTTTCTAAGGTAGTGCAAACGGTGAGTGAACGGTATGTGAGCTTTGAACGCAGCTTGATAAACGGTTAGTGAACGCAGAAGACGAACGAAGCGCAGACGTAAGTGCACGATGAACAAGATGACCTTTTTTTTTTAAACATATCGTGAGTTCTTCTCGCATTGTGCTTATTTCATATATGTAAAAAAGAAATAAATTTATTGAGGGGCTAAATTTTGCAGTGCCGCGATCAATAGACTAGACATTTAGTATTTTTGACAGCCATTACATCTGTATTGATCTAAATGTATAAAATTATGATTTCCTAAAATTTCACAGATCACAAAATAGAGCTTGATTACTGTTCGATATCTCCATATTTCATTTTCATTGATTTGTAATTATAATGCTAATAAGAGGCTGTATCATCATCGAAATCAGAATGTCTACACTTTGTTAGGAAAAGAATAGCTAAAGATAAGAGTGAGAAAGGGGACTGGAATCTAAACTACTGAGTTTTTTTCTCTATAGACATATATGATGACTAGAAAAGAGAAGCCAAATCCTCTACATGTTTTTTGTTTGTTTGTTTGTTTGTTTGTTTTTTGGTTTAACATACTAAACCAACACAATTATAAATTCATAACTTCATTTATGATCGATGATTAAATCTTAATACAACATATAATTCTTCATTTCATCGAAATGAGATGTGAGTTAAAAAGTAATTATTTGAGCATTTTCGTAGCTATGCTACATGCGTTTTCAAAACTCAGTTTAAAATATTACTTCCCAATCATCGATTTGACACCAAAATATTATGAATATCTACAAATGAAATATGTATTTTGCCGTATTTGAATTAAATTCAAGATAGTTTAATTAAAATGTTCTAATATCTAACATTTAATTAAAACAGAATAATAAATAAATTAATTAATTAATTTTATAACTAATATTTTTCATAAAATTATTAAGTCCCGAATGACAATGAAGAGAAAGATAATTAAATTAGTTAACTCTGAACAAAGTGTGAGCGCACGCTAAACCCTTTTAGAACTGTGAACGCGTGCTTTGAGGCACTGTGAACGCATTACTGTGAACAGTAAACGCACACTGAATGCAGATTGAACGAAAACTGACCGAGGGAAGAAATTGGAAAAACGTTTCAGGCACTGCAGGAGTGAACATTTATTTTTTGACACGTTTGATAATTTTGCTAACTATATGGATAAGATTTTGACACTGCACACGTATAGAGTATACATACCATCTTTACATTTCTGTCATTACTTCTTGAATTCAATTTCAGGCATTTTTTTTTAAAAAATTGATTTTTTTTGTTCACTGTATTGTTTCTGATCTAAAATGTTATTGTTCCGATAATTTTTTTAGTTCTTTCTCTACCATTGAACAGATATCATGAAGACCATCTTGCTTGTTGCCCTTCTCTGCTTAGCCGGCGTGTTAGCCGGACCTGGTTATAAATATGGTTACCATTCCAACTACTACCCACGGGGCTACTATGGCGGCAGGTACCCGTACCACAACTATTACCATAACAACTATTATGATGATGATTACTACGGAGGATATGGGAACTATAATCCATGTTTGTACCTTTATTAAATTATTTTGATATTTTTTTTTCTACATATTTTAATTATTTTCCTTTCTACAGATTATAAAACATTCAGTTTTCCAGTTTAATTTTAATTGATTTTTGGACTTTCTACAGTCTTATGATACATCGAAATTTTATTGTTGTTCAAAGATATTTAAGCATGAAATGATTGAAAATATTTCATTAAAAATAAGAATACTGATGGTATTATTAAAAATGTAACAAAAACTTTTATTATTCAATATGTCTTTTTTATAATATTTTTGTAATTTTGTATTTTTCTGAAAATAAAAGCAATATACTGCTTCTTTTTACCTACGTTGATGATAATATACATAACTTAAATTAGCATCTTTAGAGAAAAACAGATTTTCTTTTTATCTGTCGGAATATGTATTCTCGATAATGAGAGTCTATCTCCAAAGCACTGGCATTCACAGAAATAATTACAGTAACATTAAAAAATTGCAAAGTCATATTATTAAAAAAACCTTTGTAGGTTAAAATGTATGCCATTTCCTTCAAAACTTATTTATACCTTTCTTTTTCATCACCTTGTAAATGAACGACAAATACAAAAAAAACTTAACAATCAAACACTTGCAAAGAAATGTTTGTATTAACCAGTTTGAAAATTTGAAAATAAATAAACAAACAAAAAATAACCTTCAATAAGATTTTAAAATCTACAACGACTTGGAACAGTTGATGCATCAGTCTACAAAATTACATATTTTCATGGGTTAAAAGTTTCGTGGTTTGAAGAAACTCAGGGGTTTGTTGGGACATAATTTCGTGGATGAAGAATTGTTGTGTACGTAACTAAGTCTTTTGTCGTGGTCATGAATTCTTAGATCTCCTCCAACGTCGAAAACAAGGACAATAAAATCCTTACGAAAATAAATTATTTTTCAGTATATTTTTTTCTTTACTAGATGGAGGTTACAGAAGCTACAACTATGGTTATCCTAATAACTATTATAGTTCTGGTTATAATTTTGGATTCAGTGGACGCAGAAGATACTAAAAAAAATCTACAGATTGAAAAGAAATCGATTGTTTATGAAAGGTATAGAAATATGTCGAAATACACTTTTTTATTGAGGTAATTGTGTTATTAATAATATTTCTTTTTATTCTTATGTTTACCTATATATATAATATGTTAATCTTTTTGCGCATGAAAAAAAGTATTTTTATATGTTTTTCTTTATAGAATTTTTACCATATATATTGGTCCATTTTCTAAAAGACACAATAATGCATTTTTTTTTAATATTTATTTCAGACGAAAACTGCCAAAGTAACTGGAAAAAATCAGGAAAGTGAAAATATATGTGAAAGAAACACAATAAATGTTTGTAAAGTTGGAGAGTGTTTTCTTGAAATCAATTCCATACAGAAAACAACATTCTTCTTTGGGTGATAAAAAGAGGAGGGAGGTCTTCTTTAATGTACAAACATTAAACATCCTTTTTCTTTTATCTCAGTATTTCATTCTGTTGTTTAAATTCAAATTTTGATTTAGCCATCATCAACCAAATGGGTTAAGAGAAAAAAAAAATAAATCGTGTTTAAATCTGATGATTATTTATTGGTTAAAGAAAATCATATACGAACTTCTTTTGTGTCAGTATTTGGTATTTACTTTTTTTAATATTACTTAACACACCTGGAGCAAGACACTGTGAATAATTTTATATAACAAAATTCAAAACTATTATTTTTTTTTTTCATTTTCAAGTTGAAGATAAGGAACAATGATCGTTCAAAAAAAAAAAAAAAAAAAGAAAAGAAAAAAAGAAAAAAAAATTCTGGCTTAAATCGAAAATGTAAATTAAGACCCTATTTGTATAAGTTGACAATAGAATGCATTATGTAAACCTTAAAATGTACCAATTTATCATTTCCTAAGTGCTTTTTAACTTAAGTAAGTCTTTCCTATACATGGGATTAATTACAAAATTTTTTAAGAGCCTGAATATTAAGAATCTGAAACATAAACATCCATCGTGTTAATGTTTCACTTATCCCTACAACTATAGTCCTGGTGGAAACGATATTACTGGTGACGTAAATATAATAAGAAATGAGGACTTTAAATCACTTTTTTAAAAAGGCCCAAATTTAGGGAACCCCGATCTTTCAATTGGAATCATAATTTCATGAACTTTATTATTTCTGTGGAAGATTACGCCACGTGATGGGCTTAACATGAAAAAAGAATTCCTTGATATTTTGTCAGAATGGATTGAATGTATTAGATATGTTAAAACCTCGCATAAACGATTGAGGGAAACAATCTATCCCTTAGTGTTCAATAATTCAGAAGTGAAAAAAGAACAAGATAGACTACACGATCAGTATGTACTGGTCCCAGCTGACAACGCAGGTAACAACATTGTCTTCATAACACTCGTTATTTAAATTGTATTTTACAGGAACTGGGATTTAATTCTACAAGTGGCAATACAACCTTTACCCTTAGATCCCTCTCTTAGGAAAAATTTCATCAGTTTTGAATATTTTTTTTATATCTCCAACAATCAAAATTATTCCGGTAAATGTTCTTTCCAGCGTCTTTCTTTACTCACTAAATATTTACAGCAGTGAAGGAGGAAATTAAGGAAAAATGTACAACAGTATATTCTAGAAAGTGTGTGAATTAGATGTGGATACATACATGTACATGTTTATACTTTCCTTGTCATTGGTCATTTACAAAATTATTTTGTTAAAAAAAATTCTAATTGTACACGCAAGTACTCTGAATTTGATATTTAAAAGATGTCTGAGTTTCTGTTTGACAATATCTATGTATTGTTTGGAAATCAGGTTGTACGCAGCAATATGTTGGAATTCCCATGGGTACCATTTGCGCCCCTCCCTATTAGCAGACTTTTTTTGTATTCAAATGAAACAGAATTTAAACATGTACACGAGAAGAAGAATACATTTGTTGTGGCCTTCAGCTCGACATTTAGATATATTCGACGACATATTCTCAAGTAACAATAGTTTCTACAATTCATATGTCGACGCGATATTTCCCAGTGAGCTTGGAAAAAAAGATGCCACAGAGACTGAAACAACTGTGTCATTCTTGGGTATTTTACATGTACAAGATAAAGATAGTAACCTAACAACAAAGTTTTAGGACAACGTGATGACTTCATTTTTTTTCAATCGTCATCTTCCTTCACATAGCAATATACCCTTATCACCTGATTATTGGGTTTTTGTCATTCAGTGGATTCGATACGCAAAAGAATGCTCTACGTATGAACAATTTCTAAGCTATTGACAAACAAATCGATGTAAAAAGGATATCAGCAGTCTCGTTTGAAGTCAAAATTTTGCAAGTTCTATGGTCGATACAATGGCCTTGTCAGCGAATACAACCTACCATAATGTCAAATGCTGACTGACGTTTTTCAACGTTTTTGAAGTGTTATAGATACATACATTATCTCATATATGAAATATATGGAGATAACGAACAGTATTCAAGCTCAAAAGTCCATTAAACAATACAAATTTTGGAGCAGGGCAAACACGTGTGGTGCACACTAGCCCATAAGATTGATTGATTGTATGTTGTTTTACGTCCCATTCGAGAATTTTTCACTCATATAGAGACGTCACCATATACCGGTGAAGGGCTTCAAATTTTGACCTTTACTCGGCACTCAGGGCCATTGAGCAGTGAGGGATCTTCATCTTGCCAATCATGTTAGACGGTGACACGGGACCTCAGTTTTTAAGGTCTCATTCGAAGGACCCACAACGTTCACTTCGAAATGCCGAGCGCATCGCGAAGCAACAGTTGCTACCCATTTTTTTATCGACTTAGGTCAGTCGAGATTCGAACTCACGACATCCCGATCACGGAGCGAGCGCTCTACCGACTGAGCTACCGTGAACGGTATCTACCATAAAAGATAAACCTATCCATTGTCCACGGGTATGCTTTATCATTAAAACTTCCATTTTTGACACTTTCCCTCGCTCCAAGATGTAGATTTGTCAAAAAGTATACTTTTGAAAGTTCTGCGTTATCGAATGAATATTACTAAGCTAAAATTTCGTTAATAATAAGAAAAGACTCATTATTCCTCAATGACTGGTCAGATTTTATCAATATATCGTATTGGCTACTGCAATGACTGATGTTAAGCCCACCCCACCTAAGATATCGTTCTCCTGGCAAACGTTAGCAATTAAGTTGTTGGTGGAAGACTACTTTGACCATGCAGGAAAGCGTCTAACCACTTTCAACAGTGCTTTCTTACAAAGTATATGACTTACAATGGATCTGCAAGCCTAATATTGCCACCGTTCAGAGAATGATTACAGAGTAGGATTCATGACTCCTCGGTTCTCACATCTTCCAGTCAAAAGTTTGTATAAAATAAATACACATGTATCCAACAGTTTGTTACTTATGTTTTTAAAGGGGCAACAGGTATAATTTGAAGATTTTATATTTTGTACATGATCTACAATTAACCTTCTTTCGGCATCTAAACGTCAACAATGCGACGTCATCAATTTACGCGTCATGGATTTTGGTTGAAATCATTTATAGTTTCTCAAATATGCACAGATTAGATTTTTTTCCAACAAAAAAAAATCTCACATGATTCAATTTTCTGATAAAAATTGATGTAAATGAGATGATTTTTGAAGTTATTATTCAGTAATGTACATGTTTGAACGGAACATTTTATATATCAATATTTGTTACTTTTATATGAAAAAAACTTTGAAAAGCAAGTGATAACAGACATCGTCTTCTATATACAAATACAAATAAATGCCTTTGGACAGTGAATGTAAATGCATGTATTTCTTATTTCCTGAAAATAATGAAGACATTTAAGAATCAGTGCATTTGGTATAAATTGACCACAGTCAATTGTGTTTCAATTAAAGGAGATGTTCAAAAGAAATTGAGATAAAACGTATGTAAATGTAAATTGTAATGAATTAGGATAAATTACGAAATACTCTTTACACTGAAGGATTTTTACATACATTTAAAGAATTGCACACAGTTATAAAACGAGTCTCACTTTATTTTTCTCCTAGAACTTGGAATTAGTTTTACGTAAGTGTGAGTAAGTGCTATTTTTATTTTTTTTTTCCGAGCTTTTTTAAAGTAATTTTAATTTTCTTTCACTTTTCTTTCTTCTTTTCCCCCTTTTTGGTTGATTTTGTTTATTTTTTAAAAATATATTTTAAGGAACAAATTTACCATCCCAACTGCTAAGGGTAAACATGAAATGTGATAAATAACTATGTCATCTTTCTGAATTTTCATCTTAAAAAAACACCTTATATCAAAGTTTGCTTCGTATAACATGGTATAAAACAAAAATAACCTAATCTGGCGCCTGCACAATCTGTTTCACTTTGAATTTATATCCCTTCTTTCATGTTCACTTTACATTTTTTTCCAATTTTTTTTTTAAACAATGCACTCGCCTTTCTGACACAACCTGTGCCTCTAAGTGCACGTCGGATACTATTCTAAATTGTCTTTGGGGATACTGTTACCATCACTGAAAAAATCATTATCTAAGCAGGGAATAGTCTTTTCTTGAATGTTCATGGGCACCAAGAAAACACAAAAGATTAAATAATATTGACATTTTTAAACAAAATAAATGGTACTAAAAAGTGTTCTTATATTTCATCAGAACTCCGTAAAAAGGGACTTGAAATTATCATAATTTAAAAAGTCAAATACATTGTAACAGAATATAAATTCAGTAGTCGTAGACTTTATTATAAAATATATTATATGTTATTTTTTATATATCAATAGGTATTCTTTATTCTGGAAAAGTTGTCTTCAATCCCTTGTACACATTATTAATCAAGAAAAAAAAAAGAATCATGAACATAGCATAAATTTCTGGAAAAAAAACCGGTGGGATCAGGTGCCTTGGGGGTATTAGCATCCCCTATCGACCGGTCACACGGGCCATGAGCCATATGTATTGATCAGTTAGACGGAGTAAAACGTAATCAGAACAAATCAATCAGCTTACTAGACACTTTAATAGAAAGGTCCCTACTAAACTTCTATTAACTTTGTACTAGACGAGTTGTTTACTCTTCAGAGCTAAAAAAAAAAAAAACAACGACATTTTCATATCTTATGGCTACATTCTTTCAGTATCACCGACAAGATGAAGTCCCTTCTTCTCGTTGCCATTCTCTGTTTAACCTTAGTCTCAACTGGATACGGTGTACGAAGAAAGTTTCATGGTCGGTTCAGTCGCTATCCAAGCTACCACCACGGTGGGTACAACAGGCATTACTACCATGGACGACATAACTATTACGACCATGATGATTATTATGGTAAGAAAACAATCCTTAAATACGTACAACAAAGATTGAAGCATTATATTTTTGCAGGGAAGGGAATAAAAAAATGAAAGTGCATTTGTATTCACCAAATCAATTTCATTTACTGAAAAGAATTTTTCAAAAGTACTTATAAATAAATTGATATGAAAAATTGTAGAAGTATTGAAATTATCCAAATTTACGAAATGGTGTAACCAATCCTGTATGCCATCGATTTTTGGCCTTTAAAGACACAATGAACTAACTGTTAGGGGTAAAGTACTTCATCAATGTATTCATAACATTTTATTATAAATTTGCTGAGAAAAAGGAAATTAAAGACGCCATATAAACAGATATGTGAATCGGGAATTAAGAGATATATACTGTGTCATCATTCGTGATTTAAAGGATTTAATGTTTCTTAATATTGGACACGCTGATTTATTTTCATCTATAATTTCTTTTAATGAATAAAAGTAGCTATTTTCAAATTCCGGTCAGCTTCTCCCATGTTTTTCTTGACACCAAAGATGCAAAAGTTCAACACTACACATACTTTGAAAAAAATAAATTTGCCCAGATAGAATCGTGTGCACTAAAATAGTTAGATAGCGTTGCTAGAATTGTGAGGTGGTAAACATTAGTGAGAGTCATGCAGTGAAATTCTTTAATTATATGTAGAGACTGTGAAAAGATTTGGTAAGATTTCATACGAAGGTATGGAATAATCTTTTCAGTGATAGAACAATGCAATACTAGCAGCACTATGACTCTGAGATGTTTTCGCACAATAATTTTAAACTACATTAAAGTGCATTGAACTTTTCAACTTTTCATTGAGTCATTATATTTTTTTACTCATAGACGTCACATGATGCTTAGTTCAGATTAAGAGGCTATGACGACTATGTTATGGATATTAATACTTCATGTTTTAACAATGGGATTAGTAATTCATCATATTACATTTAAAAAGATATCTATTAAAACCTAATGATCTACATACATGCAGCTATGGTAATGAAAAAAATATTTAATCATTTTAGCATGATAATAATGATATTCAACCCCTTTACAATGTTGATTTAAAAATTCGTATCTCCTGAGTCCATTGTTCAGGTCCTTGTTGGGAATATGTTTATCGCTTATTTGTTTTCAAATATATTTTAATTATTGCTTTATTCGTGACATTTTACTGGCAAGATTTAAAAAATATATATGTTCCTCTATAAAGAAATTCAGGGCTCCTAGGTACTTGGCTGGTCAATTTTTTTCATATATTGTGGATGCATTTCACCTTTGGACATCATATTCACTCCTGAATATCTTAACTTTTTGCTTGATAACAATAATTACCTTACCTCGTACCATAATCAAATATTTCAGGACACCTTGTCTGTGGCTACTGTAAAGACAAATAATTATCATCGTAGAATAATGACCAAGGAGTTATTTTTGGAAATCGACCCCCCCCCCCTTTCTCATAATACGATCCTTTTGCTTGTAGAAAAGTGCAACCACTTTCAAAATCTGCATTCCTGACGTTACGAAAATGGTCCCCATTGAATACCGGTACGGATCCCATGAAGAAATTAAAAAAATATAACCCCAACATGGTTCGAAAAGATACTCAAAGAAATATTGTTAATCCTCTAAAATGATTTTTTTTTCATTTTTAGGCTATGGTGGATATAACGGGTACTATGACTACCCCTATAAGAGACACAGTTACTATGACTACGGAAATTACGGATACAATAACCATGGATACAATCATCGTGGATATGGTGACTATGGATACAACGGATTCGGATCAAGGGGATATTATTAAGGTTAATATAGATTCAGTTGAAAAAATTGCTGGTTTTTATTTATTTTTTTTATCTTAGTTTGTTTCGAATTTTTCTTCTAAAAATGATATTTTCATGGAATTCTAATACTGTTGAAATTTGATTCAACCTGATTCTCGTCCTCCAAATACCAAATAATATAATTTTGTTTTTTTTTTTTAATTCAGGAAATACATATGAGAGGGATGACCCAAAATGGCTGTGAAAAATGAGAATAAAGGGAGAAAGGGATATATTTTGATAAATAGAATTTATTGTCTTTTCAATAAATGTCCCATTTGTATATATTTGTATATATACAAAGGTTTATTTATAAGATTAAAGATTAAACATTAATTCAGGATGCTTAACAAACGATCATTTAGTAAGCATTTTGAAAATGTGTAAAAGTACTTGCAAAAAGTCGTATTTATATCAAAAAAGATATGCTATTGACACCAATTGTTAATATTTACTTTGTTGAATCATGTAGTTGCCAAACAGTGTGTGATTACTATAGCAAGAAAATGAAATAAGATTTAAAAAAAATATATATTTACTTGATATTAAGACAAATACGACAAGAGTTTTTCCTCAGTTATATGCTAAAGATCTCTCACAATAAAAGCGATTTTTTCCGAAATGAGCACATGCACTGGGAAAAACTACGATTCTTTTGATATCAACCAAACATAAAAACAAAATATTGCAAATGTATCACCTCAGAAAAATTAATATCTATCTTTCTAAAACCTATGCTGAATTTGATGCCTAATTATTAATTTGTAATTTAGAAAAAAAAACATTTTAAAGGCCAAACTGATCAGTGAATACAAAATACAAACTTTACTAGATCCTTTCCATTTCTTATAGATACTATGGAATCATTATTCTTGGGTACCAGTGTCCGTGGATTTTGTGAGTCACCCTATTCACAAATTTTCATCTACACGAACTAGTTTTTTTTAAACATATTTATATGACTCATTGAATCAACCGTTACTCACAAAATTATGTCCCCATGAACAAGTAGAATTTTGCTTGTCCGCGAACATTGACCCCCAGGAATTAAAATGCTTATAAAGTACCTGAAAATTGTGCTTGCACTTTTTGGAGGGATATTTTTTTCTCCGTGTTTATATTCTTTATCTTGGTATTCACAAAACAAATTGAGACAACTCTGACACCCCATGCGTTCTTGGGGTTCTGGCAGAGCGTGGTAATTCAGTCATTGTTGTGTCCACAGGGTACATTGGTTTGCAAAAATCTAAATAAATAAAAAAAAAAATTGTATTTTCTACTTAAAAGGTACTGAATAGATTAACAAATATAAGATTTTTCCATAGGTTGTTAATTAGGGCATTCAATAGACACCACGCGCCTATTGTAAGATTATAGCACTTTTTTTTTACAACCGGAGGTCTTGTCGCCTAGTTACATGAGCAAAAGTACAGCACGACTGCTAGGCGAAATGATAAACATCTCGCTTTACATCATTTCCGAGACATGGACACCGCCGCTGTTGTAACCCGACCGATCAACACCGATAACCACCAATTTCATATCAGTACACGCCCAATTCGCATTCAACTCCCAGAAATTAGTTTACGGACAAGAACGACATTTGAGGGTCTTGTTTTGACTCCAAAACATCCGCAAAAACGGGTTATTTGTGTAAAATGGTATTTTAAATATTTACTAGTGCTGATTGGAAACAACATGTTCAGTGTATATACTCTATATATATTTTTTTTTCCTTAAATTTAAGCCTTTCATCGGAGAAGGATCATGTAATTTTCTTTCAGTAATTGTAAGCAAGATCATTCTGCTTTTAGTACCTAAGAAAATCACTTTTTCTATTTGCTTACTTGTGAAAAATCTTTGGGTTTTTTTCCCCTTACCATTGGTCTCTTCACTTCATGTTCGACTTTTTTTCTGATATTGGATTTGATAAGATATAAAAATTAAACTTAAGTCTTAAAAGTTATTTCTTTCTGTCAAGAGATATTACCTGTTCATTTTTATGACGAATTTTCAGACAATGATCACGCAGAGACACCCACATTTTTCGCTTTGTCTGTTTCTTAGGTGAAATTTGGTTATTCCGATTATTTTTTCTGATTTAGGATTTGATAATCACTTTTTTTCCGATTTCAGACCTGCTATATCCATTTAATTATTTTTTTTTCAACCATTTATAGCAGGACAATAATAGGCCTATTTAAAGTATTGTCCATTATTTATGTGCTTACACGGGTAACGAATTCTTTTCTGAACAGATGTAGCATCATTTCCCGCACTAACAACCAAAGAAAGCATTAAATTGTTGAATTAATGCGATTTAAAAATAATATAATATGCATTTTTTGCAATTATTTTTAAATACATTTTTTAAAAATCAATAATTTATATGTAAATATGTACATAAAAAAAAAAAAAAAAAAAAAAAAAAAAAAAAAATCGTGTTCTTGTTTTTAGTCTTCTACCGGTGAAACCGGAGGAGACTATAGGTTTCCTCTGAGTCTGTCCGTCCGACTGTCTGTCTGTCTGTATGTCTGTCTGCCTGTCTGTCTGTCCGTCTTTCCCTCTGTCTGTCTGTCAGTCTGTCCCACTTGGTTTTCCGCAATTTTTTTCTAAACGCTTGCAGATATTGAGCTGAGTTTTGGTATGTGACTTGACCTTGATTAGCTACAGATAAAGTTTGCATTTCTTTCCGCTTCATTTATTTTTGACTGAATTATGGCATTTCAATTTTCAACGGGAACCAGATTACACACATGCCGGGTAGGGGACTAGTATTGCTTATGCAATACTCTAAGAATGCTTTTTCATATAGGTAACCTCTGAGATAGTAAAACTCAGAAAGAAATATATAACAGAAATACCTTCATCTATGTTTATTTGTATTTTTTTACATAATGTTTAATTTCACAATAATTTAACCCCATTTGAGCCACTCAACTCCTGAAAAGAAATACAAAAATGAATAAAGATGAAATAATAATACAATTAAATACACTAATAACAAAAAGAAAAAAAAAAGTTGAATAGTAATAAAAAATATCAGAAAGTATTTCGACGTCAGCAAAAAATTAACCATCATTACCATATAACGTACTAGAAAGAGAGAAGTTAGTACCTGTGTTCAGTAGCTCCTGGAATTGTGGAGGTAGCTACTTCCGGAACCGATACCGATACCGGTGTAGTATCGGCTATTTCTCATGGAACCACGTGCATGCGGGTTGATATAACTACGAGAGCCTGATTTTTAAAATAGTATTTTTGTAATACAGATTTTTATATTATGAACATACTTGATACCTAAATTTAAAGAAAAGGCTATAATTTGAAAAAAAAATCTAATAATATAATTCTAAATGATTGAAATAAAATCTTTTACCATATAATCTCTTGAAATTTAAAGGCCTTTTTGTTCCGACTCTGTCCTTTATTTAGTTCAGAAAGTTTTTAGTCTAGAATATTTATTATATGAATAACAGGAGAAGGAAATGATATCTATATCAACTGTCAGTCTGCCTGCCCATCTGTACGTTTGATGGCAAGACACATTTAAGTTGTCAGATTATAGAGAACTGTATTCACCAGGAGTCAAGAAATATCTATCAGATCTTTTTTTTTGGTACATGTATGAAACACAAACTTTGATAACCAATAATTGCAAAATCTTACTTCCGGAAAAAAAGTTGTTGTCGTTGTCAAGATAGTCATAACGGTTGTCTCTGTTGTTTAATCTATCGTTGTACCGGTTGATGTTGTTGAATCTACCGCGCCTGTTGTTGTTGTCGAATCCGCTGAGGCCGTTGTATTCATTGTTGTAATCGTTGTACGGGCTGTTAACATTGTTGATATCATTGTACCGGCTGTAAACGTTGTTATCGTTGTACCGGCTGTAAACGTTGTTATCGTTGTATCGGCGGTAAACGTTGTTGTTATCGTTGTATCGGCGGTAAACGTTGTTATTGTTGTACGGGTTGTTATCATTAAATCTGTTGTACCTATCATTGTAATTGTCTCGCATGTAATCGAACCGGCTTTGTACTCCAGCTGGGGAGGAGTGTGGGATGGCGTTTATATCGTTGTAATCGTAATTGCTCTGATACTGGTATTGATAAGGGTAGGCATAAGCCACTGCTAGGCAGACAATACTAATCAGCACAAATGTATTCATCCTGTCAAACAATGGAGATAGTTATTTTACATATAAAAAAGAAATAAGTTTAAAGAAATATATGCAGATGCTTTTTTTTGGACAAATAAGATAGTTTTACCAATGAGCGTAAGCAAAGCATTTTCTTTTACCGAACTTTTATGTACAAGTTAACTATCGCCCTCCCAAGAAAATAAAAGTTAAAACATGGAAGAGCTCTTTTTGTACTATTTTCTTTGGAGGAAATGCAAGAAAAAAATTAAGCTGTGCATGGCAAGAGGTCTTTAAATTTACAGTTTTGTTTGTTTGGCATTGTCATTTAAAATCCATTCTCCCCTAGATGGATGAACTAGTACATGTCAACCATAAAGTGCATTTGTTCATCTAAAAAATCAAAAGATCTTGATAAATATTGTAAACATTCTAGTAAACACCCTAAAAAGCGTAGATTAGACAAGGTAAATAATTTAGTAAATAATTCGTATTTTAATGGTATTAAAGTCCAACGTTCATATAACTGAGTGTGTATTTATTTTCTCACATGAAAATAGTTAACTGGTAAATGAAAGTTTCGGTAAAAGAAATTTATATTCCTCAGCCCTTACCAATTCTACTGGCAGCTATATCATTTTAAATATAAATAACCATATATTATAAGAGGTCGACATTTAATGAAAACATTAATCTTAATATTTTTTAAATTTGATATAATTAACACATATTTTTTTAATCGATGTAAAGGTAAACTCATAAAAGCATTTAAGACTTTGAGTGTAATGAATAAACATTTGTTGTAGATAAGTGTTATAATTAAATCTGACAACCACGTGACTGAGGAATCCAATCATAATTTGTCTTTCAAGAACAAGCCTATAAGAGGTTACAAATATTTCGATGTGAAGCATTACTTACTTGATATTTCCTTATGTTGGAACTCCAGGAGACTGGTACAGACTGGTAGCACAAAATCCCCCTTTTATAGTCCAAAAGCAAAACATCATTCACCTGTGAAAAATAACGTTCCTTCAAAGTCCCCTCTTTAATCGTTTGTCATAGCTTCGATTTGCATGCTATTCATTAGAATTTGTTTTTAATTGCGGTTAAATTGCTTGTTGAATCGTGAATGACCGTAAAGGGCAATTAAATATTAAGATTTATTTTTTCTTAGAAGTGTTATATACAAATATTTTAAAATGTTTATAAGCAGTTGATGCATAGCCTTTTACGACCTTTCAAATACAAGAATGATACAAAATTTTGGACAAAGTTTGCTTTATAATCTATGAAGAGGAGTAATTTTCAGCTGTCTGTAAACATGAATTTTAAAGTTTTCTTTTTAACTGATTTTTATACTAAGAAATCCTTATAAAACATGGATATCCATAAAGTCAATTACAGAATTAGTTATTCAAATGATTTTCCCCAGAAATGATAGAGAAAAGACTTTCTTGTTTTGTTTTTATTTTAAGATTCTTAGAATGCTGAATAAGCATGCAGACAGCATTATGAAGAAAACATAGATTTTGGCATGGTATCTTTTACTTCAAAAGCTTGCTCAATCCTAACAAGAATTACAATTTACTAAATTTCTTTACAGATAAATATAGTTCAGTTTCAAAAGTTTAAATTTAAACAAAGTATTTATCATGAATTTTGAATTTTTTATATTTAATGTTTACCTATTTATGTATGAATTCTTTTCACATTAAAAGGAAATATCATATGCAGATATACATATTTCATTAAATTTTACTTGAAATGTATTGAATTTTAGAGATATTAACTTTCAAAATAACGCTATTTGGCCTTGTCCACCAAAGAAAAAAAAAATTATATGCTTTACGTTGACTCTCTCTCTCGCTCTCTCTCTCTCTCTCTATATGTGTGTGTGTGTGTGTGTGTGTGTGTGTGTGTGTGTGTGTGTGAGGGTGTGTGTGTGTGTGTAGGTGGGTGGGTGGGTGTGTGCATTAATATTTGTATAGTCATATCTCTTATTTCTTTAAATTAAGTGCCAAACGCCGGTCAAAATTTTGTACGTTTTCATTATTGAGTCGGTTTAACACGTGTCAATTTCTCCTGTTTTTTAAACTTGATATATGGCATTCATCATTTGTGTTTTTTAATTATACCTATTTTATTTTATTTTACTTTATTTTATTCTACTTTATTTTTTAATTAAGCCTGAAGAAATTTTTTTAAGTTAATTTTTTATTAATACTTTATATCATATCTTACATAATTTTTTTATACAGAAAAAGAAATATTTAGAAAATGTTTTATCTTTTTCTAGTGTTGGTAAATACAGAATTCAGACTGCATTCATGTATCATGTATTCTACAATTATTTTATTTTAGCACGAAAAATTCCTTTCAATATATAAAGATTGCGCGTACTTTTAATTATGTTGACGCAAAAAATCACGAAAGAGGGACTATTTCTATGATAAAGCATGTGGAGAGCACGATTTTAATTGATTATCTAGTATATTATGTTTATTGTCAATTTCAATTATTCTAGAGAACATAAAAATCAATCGTTATTGATGGGCATATTTTTTTTTTAGCAAAGAATGGCTAAAGTGATTAAGACAAACGAGATAATGACCACTCAATCTAAAAATTATCCTATAAAAAGAGGAACTCAGATTGCTATATCACATTTTTTTAATCCTCAAAGATCTCCGAGTCCACTCTGAATCTTGAAAAATTGGGGTAAGTAGGCATTGTTAACAGCTCTATCTTTCTGAAACATTTTTTTTTTCTGTTTTGTCTTACTTTTAACACAAGAAGCTCATCCTATTTGTTCATTTACTTTTTCTTTCACAAAATGATTTATTTTCACATAAAAAATTATTTATAAAATATTATATTCTTCTAATCCGTCATCTTTTTTTTTCTTTTTTTTTTCATTCTCTCCATAGACTAACTGTCAGGATGAGGGCCGTTTTCCTCCTCGCCACCATATGCTTAGTAGTGGTTTCTGGTGCCCCAGCTCACTATCTGGATCCATTTCGCTATAGAAACAGTTTTTATCCCTCTTTGTTCAGTAATTACAACAATGGTTATGACTTTAATGATGATTTTAATAACGATTTTAATGATGACTACTACATGTACCCCAGAGGTAAGGAACCTTTTCAGCATTGCCAATTTCGTATTTTATAGGTTGTTTTTCTGTTATTAATTATCGGCCAATTGCTTAACAACATAGGTGAAGATACTCTTATCCTTTTTTTAAATCTAATTACAAATTAGTCACTATATTCATGCATATTTGTTTTTCACAAAATGCTTTTCATCTAATCGTAAATATTCTCATCGTTATAATCCTCCACTTACAATTTTTTTTAAAAAATGTAATGTTTTCAACAGATTCAGATTTCATTTTATTTATTTATCAATTATTTAATTAATTTCATTGTTTTAAATTTTTCTTTCTTTTTTTTCGTCGATCCAGTCCGTGCAACGCTCGATACCATTTTTTTTCAGATCAAGTCCAACTTTTTGACAATAGTTTGTTTTTTTTTTATACAGATAAAGTTTAGATTTTCCTTTTATTTTAACCTGCATAATTGATTTTAAAAAAATTGCTTGCAAAAATAAAGTAAAATAAAAAAAATTAAGAGACAATTGCTAGAAATGCTAAATTTAAAAACAAATTACGAGCATATTTCACTAAAAAAAACTGCACCGCCGTGTCCGTCAGCTTTTGATGAAGGATTTTGTTTTCTTTTGTAGGATATTATGGAAATTACAGATACAACAGCTACCGATTCCCTTTACAAAGTGATGGATATATGTATTAAGAAACATTATAAGAACAGAAAAAAAAGTCTTGTCGAGACTTTCATATACGAGGGGTGATCAAAAAGTTCGCGAACTAATTGAATTACTTCCTTAAAAGAAATAAAATGAGGTTTTAGTGTTCATTATTTTTTAAAGTAGTCCTCTCCGATTTTAATGCACATCTGCCATTGTTCTGCCCACTTGCAAATCACGTGATCCAGGCGGTCACGTGACATGCTTCGAAGCGGTCTGTTAACGGAAGCTAAGAGATTTTTCCGAGTCTTATATTTCTTACCATGCAAGTAATTTTTTTATAACAAGAACAGACCATCTGTCAGAAATGGCCAAATCTCGGCAATAAGATGGGTGGATAAGGATATCCCTTCCCAGAATTAGCATGGCGACCATCACAAACCGAGTCCTCTGTCTCGGGAGCGTCGTTTATCCAATGCAGAAAAAGTATGGGCGCCTTCATTTTTTCATATCTCATATGTTTAAACTCTTAAGTAAACGATATTTTAGGGATTTAATAATTATTATATTGCTCAGATATTCAACTATTTTTCTTACTGTAATTTGGCGATCTTTCAAAACAAATTGCTCAACTAAAGACACATCTTTTTCTGGCTTGCTTTCGCTGGGCAACAGAACAAACATCATTTATAACCATCTCCCTGCCTTTACTAAAACATTCCATCCAATTAATGATTGAACCTCTGGTAAGTCTTTTGTCTTCATAAACCTTGTACAAATTATCATATTCTACTGCAAAGGAATTTTCGAGATATACGTTAAACTTTATAGCCGTTCGTTGCTCGAGTACGACTGAGTCAACCATTTTTTGTCACAAGTGACCTTCATATTGACGTCATTTTATATTATGACGTCACAAACACGGAGCAAAACATTTAACATCTACTATTTATAGAACATGTGTATGACTATATGTGTGCCAAATTTCATTCTGATCTGAGTTGTTTTTTTTTTTAAATAGAGATAGTTCGCGAACTTTTTGATCGCCCCTCGTATGTTTTATTTCTCAATTTTTTTGCTAGATTTCTTACATTATAACAATACCAATTAGTTACTATTTTTTCTCGTTTATGCCATAGAATGAAATTGTTGAAAGGAAAAAAATATAAGGAATAAGAAAATTAATTTTGTAATTTTGCATACCAATTGTTTTTTAGCTACTGAATTGTTTATAGATTTTTCCGTTGGCCCGATCGTGACAAGGAGCACAAGGGGGTATGACAGGTCGACAGGAATGACATGCTCCTCTAGGTCACACGATCTCACCTTTGATGTTTAAGAGGTCCGTGTTTGCTTTGCTCCCGATTTGTTTTGTTTGAATGAACTTTATGCTTAACTACTGCTCGTAAACTCCACATTTTATTAGACGGACGAAAACAGATTGCATATAAATACCGCTTTGGCGGGCATCTGAGTATTTAATGTATTCCTCATGTTTTTACTTTTGAATGCAATTTCAATCCTCAGAAGAAAGTTATTATGCAAACACATATAGGGGTAATTATATATAGTCCAAAAATTAGCGATGTTTACAAACAGTCTAAGTGTACATCAGTTCGCTTGTGAAAAATGTCTACCCCTTTTCAAAAAATTTCATCATGTTAGAATGAGGTATCTGAAATATTAATTTAATTCTTGATACTCTACTTCGATTCCTTGCATAAATATGGTAATTAAATTACATTCATACTTTTCCCCAAATTACTTATTTTTAAATGATGAATCATTCATTTAAAAACTTTAAAATTCCAAATATGTGACTAATCTTGGAGAATAAAGTTAAATATACAAGAGTGTTTTCCTTTTATATAATTAAATGACAGATGAAATTTATAGAAAAGAAATAATGCAAGCTGAAATTCTTGGTAAAAAAAATAAATATTTTTGGAACGATTTTTTGTAAGTTACACGATAAATTGAAGACCAGGCTATTTGACATCAATGACAACTGCTTTTCCAATAAAAGTGGAACTCGTAGATTTGCTTATTCTGTCATTGGTCATTTGCAAAACTATTCTGTTAAAACATTCTGATTGTACGCACAGGTATTCTGAAATTCTGTCGGGACAAAAGATACCCGAGTTTCTGATTGACAATACATATGTTGGAATTTCCATTGGTACCAAGTGCTTTCCGTTGTTAGCAAACGTATTTTTGTATCCATACCAAGCAGAATTTATTCAAAATCTTATACATGAAAAAAAGAAATCTCTTGCTGTGGCCCTTAACTCGACATTTAGATATATCGACGATGTATTAGCAATAGTTTTTTCCCATTCATATGTCGACACAATATATCCCAGTGAGCATGAAATTGAAGATACCAAAAAGTCTGGCACATCTGTTTATATTTAGATATTTTTACTACAAAAGGGCTTTAATGGTGTCAAAAAATACAAAAACAAAACAAAACACCCCCCCCCCCCCAAAAAAAAAGCATTATGAGAAACGTGATGACTTTAAGTTTTCAATCGTCATATTCCCTTATTTATGCAGTAACATACTTTAATCACCTGCATATGGGGTGTATATCTCTCATTTGATTCAATATACAAGAGCATGTTCTCGTATGAACAATTTCTAAAAGGAGGTAAGTCGTTGACAAAGAAGTTGATGAAACAAGAATATCAACAGTCTCGTTCAAAATCACCATATCGTAACTTCTATGGTCGATACACTGACCTTGCTAGCAAATACAATCTATCTTTAAGTCATAGGCTGGCTGACGATTTTCATGCTAATTGTGAGGCCATTATAATACACAATGAATTGGCGAAGGATTTTTCCGATATTTCCCGATCATAACAAGGAAAACAGGGCGGGTATGACAGGTCGGCAGGGGATGCTCACTCCTCCATGGCACCTGATCCCACCTCTGATGTTTCTGAGGTCCTTGTTTGCTTTGCTCCTGATTTGCATTCTTTGATTGGACTTTGAGCTTGAAAACTGTTCGTTACCTCTAAATTTCATTATTAAAGAGATAAGTCTTTATTTAGAAAAATTATTAAATAGTCGACTACTGATTGATATACATGGACATTATCTTTTAAAAAGAATAAAGACGTTTTAAATGCGAATATTTCCGACGAAAATTGTTCTTTTCATTGGCAAGCTGTTAAGAATAAAATAAAATTTGCCTGAATGGCAATAATTGTCCGTTGCTTCTTCCAGTTAAGGTAAAAGACTTAAAAATAAAAGAAGAACCGTTTAATTTACATATTAAGCTAAAATGCCAAGGTTTAACTACCTGCCATTCATCAGGAAAAAAATAAAAAGGCTAGCCATAAATTTTCCAGGTAAGATTAACCTAATATGTAATGTAAGATAAACCTAATATGTAATGTTTGTTGATTAGATCTTTTAAAGATTTAATCACAGAGTTATACTCCTCTATAATTAACTTAATTAACAGCCGTTCGTTATACTTCGACTGTGTAGGTTGATATAAATATGCAATTCCGCAAATAATATCAAATTTGAGACAAATCGTAAATATTTGATTAAGAAACCAAGACAAACAAGAAAATTGGCGTGAAATCAGAGATAATCAATCAAAACTTATCTAGAATATAGATTACATACTACAAAGGGTCGCCCGCGTGGCGCAGTGGATAGAGCGTTCGCTCTAGAGTCGCGGCGTAAGGAGTCGATCCGTACGTCGCGGGTTCGAATCCCACCGAAGGACGTGGAGACCGGTCCTTCGGATGAGACCGTATAAACCGAGGTCCCGTGTCGCAGTAGGTGCTGGCACGAAAAAGATCCCTCACTGCTCAATGGCCGTAAGTGCCGAGTATAGGACAAAATTTGCAGCTCTCCACCGGCAAGTGGTGGCGTCTCCATATGAGTGAAAAATTCTCCAGAGGGACGTTAAACAACATACAAACAAACATACTACAAAGGTGTACGGAAATACGCCAAGATTTACTAATATGAGTACTGTCCCAGAATTCGAAGACAGACATTGTTTTGTAAGAACCAGATGGGATAAATCAACGAAACTTGGTACATAGATTACACCACCAATAACTGATAAATCAATGGACAAGTATTGGGTAATAACGCAAATTAACCCTATTTAAATGAAATATATTTTTTTCTGGTTAAGGAAGGCGTCGCAGTACCAAAACGTTGCAACGGAAAACCGGTAAATATTTAAAATTCTACTAAAAAGTTTTACTTCTAAGAATTTCGAAAATAAAAATGAAATTTCTAAATATTGTAATGTCAACTATCCCACCGGTTTGAAATTTGACGCGTTTAAAGATGACGACTGCTTGACACAAGCTGCGAACCAGACTGTATTCAGTTATTCCGATCTTGAATTCACTCCTACAGAAGCGCACAAGTCATAAATGGGTGTTAAGGAAGGATAGAACTACAATTCTTATTACTCGTATTGTTTGAAAGTAATCATGTTTAAACAATGCAATTTATCAGTCAACAAGATGCTCTATCTACCCAGAAAATTTTATAAAGTTATACTTATTTTGATAAAGATAATAAGAGCTCAGTCTTAGGAATGTTAGGGACAACCCTAGTATATAACTATAACCGAAACCACTTTTCATCGTATGTTTTTAAGCTAATTGTGTTGACAGCTAAAGCAGTATCTTAAAAATTTCTGATATATTCACTTAATATATATGTATCATATACATTGTTTCAAAAAATATTAATCTGAAAAAAAACCCATTCAACTCGGACCCCTGGAGATTTTAAAAGTGGTATCAGGTGCCTAGGAGAAATAAGCATCATTTATCGGCCGGTCACATCCGCACTAAGCCCTATGTATATACATGTAGGTAGGCGGAGAAATACGTAATCTTTAGCATAAAACATAAACCCAACAGCTGACACGAAACATGGCGGCCGAAACACAATCGACAGACTGTATTCATCAACAATGTCACCAAATCGACCAAAAAATTTACTTAATTCTGATTCCAAACAAGGTCGCTGAAATTCCCGCAACAACCCTCTTTTCAGCAGTCCGTCTCTTTTTTAAAACTGGCTGCACTCAGAGTACTCCCTTAAGCATTAAAAAACTGGGAGGCGTAAAGATCAAGATTGAAAGCAGGCGACAGTAAAACTTCACCACACATACAAGGAAAGCAATGCCCTTGAACATTACTGTTTCTGAACCAAGTTTCAGGAGAGAATTACATATAAGGGTTATTAAATAGATCGTTCAGAACAGGAAAAAATACCCTAAATTTTCTCCCTAAAATAAATGTTTTAAAATATTTCTGGAAAAAAGTTTATTACAGTATATATTTCACTAGACATCTTTGTTTTGAAATCAGCTTACTAACAGCGGTAGCCTAGTGGTATGGCGCTTTTTTTCCTGATCGAGAGCTAAAGGGTTCGATTCTCATCCCTTGCACTGCTGCAAACCTTAGATATTAACATAGTGAATGTTCCCTCGCCACACGTCTGGTACTAGATTGATTGATTGATTGTGTGCTGTTTTAGGTCCCGTCCGACAATTTTTCTCTCATATAGAGACGTCACCATAAACCGATGAAGGGCTTCAAATTTAGACCTTTACTCGGCACTCGGGACCATTGAGCAGCGAGGGTTCTTTATCGTACCAACGCTTTCCGCGACACGGGGCCTCGGTTTTAAGGTCTCATCCAAAAGACCCGCAACTTTCACTCTAAAGTGCCGAGCACCTGGGGAAGGAACAGCTACTACCTATTTTTTATCGACTTAGGTCTGTCCCAGCCGTGGTTCGAACACACTACCTGCGTAGTACTAGAAGTGAAAGTCAAAGGTCCCTCGGATGAAATCCCATGTTCCCTGACACTACAAGCGTTGCCACGATAAGGAACCCCTTCTACTTGCTCAAAATAACCATCTTATTCTGGGTCTTTTCTTTGGATTTCTCCTTATTTGTGAAAAGCCAGGGTCGGGGGTTACCATGAATGCTACTGTGATAAAAAGAAAACGTATTATATGTATCAAAAAAGACGTATTATAAAACTGAAAATTATAAAAATCCACTTTGCCTTTCCTTAAATTTACTATCAATTAAAATTTTCTGATTGATTTGCTCAAAATCCATTCACTTTCTGGAATGTGTGTACAAAAATGTGACTAAAAAACTATAGAGCCATTGCTACGATAATGAAAATGATTTTTTCTGTATTTCTTCTATTTCGATTGTAACTTTTGAAGTTTCTCTCTCATAATCTCTTATCCAGCTATGAATATGAATGGCTAATATTTCTCTTTTACATATATCATTACGCTAATTTGTAATCATTAAAAATATAAATGGAATTGATCCAAACAAAATTTATACTGTTCGTTATCTCCATATATTTCATCAAAATAATACACGCCCTAGGAAACATGAAAATTATTATCACTGAAAAGGGTTCTATCTGCATTAAAATTAGATTTAAAAATCAGTTCAACCAGAATAGAACAAAGGAAAATCCATACGTACATGTAAATATATTCAAATCATTAAGACAGATATTGCTTACCCTTTAATCTGCAGCGCTGTACGACGTTCAATCGTTTAAAAATGTAATATAGCAATGACTTGATTGTGAATATCTATAGAATAAGAATTTAGAGGCATTAGTAGGCATTTTAATTTTCTTCCCCAAGTACCAAGTTTGGTCCTTGAATCTGCAGCAGAGATTTTTTTTTAACATTGGATAATATTATTAAAGTAGAATTGCATTTGAAATTATAATCAATTTTTAAAAGGAACAAGAGAAAGGGAGATTGTGGACGTTGAGGTTACTATCGTTATTATTATTATTATTATTATTATTTTTTTTTTTTTTTTTTTTTTTTTGGAAAAGATGTTGAAATAAAAAAGGTTTATTTTGGTTTCCTAAATCCAACACTGAATTTCTCTTAATAAATAGCATTCAGAGATCAAATTGTTTTATTGAGAATCAGATGCAAAAAACAAACAAAAAGAAAAACAACAACAACAAAAAATAAAAAAACAAAAACAAAAAAAAAAACAGACAATTTATTTAAATGATATAAACCCGTTATTGTGAAATTAGAAATATTATCCAAAAAAAAAAAGAAAAAAAAGAAAAAAAAAAAAGGGGGGGCACATTATAATTATATAGATTTTTATGGGACTCAAGGTCTTTTTAGACTTATTGTATATAAACAAAACTGAAATATAAACTGTAATAGGATGATTTAAGTGCAAATAAATTAAAAGCAATACCATTGTCCGTCATGGTCATTTAGAAATCAATTGTAAACAAATAACAATAAAACAAAACAGTTGTGATGAATGTCTTGTGATTAACGAATTACGTGATGAAGACACATAAGGTCGTGTCCCTTTTACCCATAATTAATGCACTTATTTTTCTATTAAATAAGGAGACTGGAGGGTTGTAAATCACTAGTCCTCTTCCTTTTCCCCCAGTTGCAGAAAAAAGCTCAGGTAGGTATTCATTCCTGTAAAAGCCAAACAAATTGATACTTTTTTAAATTAGCATTTGTCGTTTAAAGTGTAGATAATAAGCATTTTTATTGAATTGTGAAGACATCATGCCATTTATACAGGTGTATATGACGAATTCCTTACAATGCTTTATCATAACACTGTTTTAATGGATTTCGTAGTTAATTCTTTCTTTTACAAATTTCATATTTTTCCTATAGAATTAAAAATAAAAATAATCTGAAGAAATAAAAAATATTTAGTATTTTAAATTGAATGACCAAGGAACTGTTGGAATGGAGAAGATATATCAATGATAGTTTCCGCGTTAAAATGCCCTTATTCTACCAAGAAAACAATTTACTAGACTTTATTGAATCATTTTTACCAAGTGTCTACAATTTCCTTTCATTTTTTTATATATAAATTATATATGACATTTTTTATTGTTTATTTCAATATATTCTTACTATTTTTACTATAATTCACTTCAGTTTTGCTGGCAGAATGAAATCCCTCATCATCATTGCCTTGGTATGTTTTGCCGTTGCATGTGCATATCCTGGTCTCTATCAGACCCAAAGATATGGACACCACATGGGTGGACACTACATGGGTGGAAACTACATGGGTGGATCTAACTACTATCCAAGTTACGGTTATCAAGGATATTACCCAAGTAAGGAGCTTTTGTGTGTAGAATCATTTAAAATCAGCAACATCTTATTCTTTTAGAGTAGACATAATAATTCATTAATTTAATATTAAACGTAATCTACAATCTTCTGTTTGCAAATTGTTTTCAATTTTTTTTTTATTGTTAGCATTAACATGGTTTTCTTAATTGAGTTTTATTATTCCCATTTATTTTCGTATTGAAATTAAACTATTATGTCTGTTAAACATTATCATAAGTGTAATGGTCGATATCAAAATGCATTTAAAATCCTCTTATATCCATATATATTCTGGAAAATTAATCAAGCAAATCAAGACAAAATCAGTCTTTTTAAAGTATTACTGTAAGTTTAAAATTAAGTTTAAATATGAGCGCAAAGTCAATATTTAAAAAAATGTATTCTATCACATTGGATATTTTTATATTCCATTGTTGTGAGGTCACAATGGTTTTTGCGTGAAAGTATTGAATCAAGATAGTGTGGATTCATAAATGGAAACAGTGTAAAACTTTGATAGTTTTTTGTTATATAAAAAATGTGATAAAAAGAATGTCCCATGAATAGTGTTTGGATATGATCTTTAAACTATGATCTCTTATATAATATACTGTAATATCTTATATTCTAGCCTGGGAGATCCTACATATGAAACATAAATTATGAAAACAATAGAAAATAACGTGAATTATTTCTTATTAAAGTATTTAGAAACATGTTATAATAACTTCCGTTAAATCCTTTCAAGGATATCAAAGGGGATACAACAGCTATAGCTATATGAACAACTATCCTTATTCATATGGTGGTAGTGGCGGATACATGGACTACCGATCTGGGGGAAGTTTCTACTGAAAACTAACGGAATACAGCAAGCACAGATCTAGGTAAGAAATATATGTGATTTTTTATGTATTTATTCCGTTTTGTAAAATTAATTTTTAAGTCACAGTAGAATAATTTTTGCACATTTCCTACCAACTAAAACGTGCTAAATATACAATCAAACATTTTGTACTTCGATAGAAAAATCCTTACTGAAATGAATATGAAAACATCTTTTTATTGTTTAAAATATCCCATTTATCAGCAATAAATGTGTTTGAGTTATTCTGACTGTTAATATTTCTTCTTTTTTTTTACGTTTCTATACAGGAAATAAGACGATCTTTGGAAACTGGATAAACCTAGAATGAGGAATGAATTTGTGAAATCGGAAAATAAATTTTAGTTTTGTATTATATATCTTTTTTCACTGACTTCATCGTATGTTCATTCCACAGCTATAGCATCAAAATTGCATAATGAACAAAAATATATTCTGCACCTCCACCCCTCATTATTCCAGCCCGCGGGGAGGATTTCATAACATGGTAGGAATAGGTCGTGAGAGAAAGTTGCATTCTAATAGGTTGCCAAAACGCCTTTATATAGACATATGGAGACTACGAATAGTGTATTCAAGCTAAAGTGTCCATTCTAGCAATGCAAATCAGGAACAGAGCAAGGACCTCTAAAACATCAGAGGCGGGACCAGGTGCCAAATAGGAGTAGCAATTTATAAATACTTCCATGAAATAATTTAAATGGTTGATTGATTGTTTGTTGTTTTTCAATCGTTTGGAGAATTTTTCACTCATATGAGAGTTCACCAAATAAAGGCTAAAGGCTTAAACTTTAAATCTATACTCAGCACTTATAGTCATTTAGCAGTTAGGGTTCTTTATACTGCAAACGCCTACCATGACACGGTACATTTTTAAGCTCGCGTCCAAAAGTTCCTTGACTTTAGCTTTTACTTCTGAAGCCAGGGCCTAGCAACAGTTACTAACTTTGTAAAACGCCGTAAGGGGGGGGGGGGGGCAGGGAGGCCTATCCCCCACTTTTTAAAAACATAAAAAGTGCTTATTATCTTTTGTTCTGAAGATAAAGTTCGTTAAATATGAGCAATAAAAAAGCATAATTCTTCATGTGAATAAAAATGTTACACCTATAACAAACATCGTTTAACATGTATGCCCTGCTGAATGTTAGTTAAAATATTGCAATGCATCTGTCATAATAAATAACCATGCTTCATGAAGCCATAAATTCTAATAAACTTTCTTCTTATTTTTAGACCATACAAAATAAATATATGATTTTTCCGGTTAAATTGTATTGTATTGTTTTTTTTTTTATGTACACTTGGGCAATACTGTGTTTTAAAAATTAATATGTTTCAATATACCACAGAAGAGATGAAATGACTTTGAATAATTACTTATTAAATAATACAATCTTTAAAAAGCTAATAGTGTTGGCATTAATTATTTGTGAATTTCAAATGATTGAGGTACTGTTTTAATATGTGACTACACAAATTTGACAAATCAGTATAAGGATTTAAAAGAAGTTGACAGTACAACATCCTTGTCTTGCATTTTTGTGCCTACTCTAGCGTAGAAATATAGAACCAACCAGACCTAACCTGATAAAAAGCGGTCTTAGTCCAGAGCAGTCCCACAGTGGTCCCAAAAGCAGTCACATGGCAGTCCAATAGCAGTACCACAGCGTTCTAAGCAAACCAAGCGGTCCCAGAAAGCAGTCCTGACAGTCACAGTAGGCGGAGTTAATAATTTATTGGGCGGAGCTTTGTCATAACTGGGTTTCACATTGTTTCAACAAGCAACGTCAGTAATAAAGTGACAGTTGAAATTGATAATACCCTTCTTTTTCTAAAAGAGAAAAATGTTATAGTAGACATGTTATATGTACAGCATATTGATAATTCTTATGTGAAAATTATTTCTAAACTTTAATAAATAAAATTGCAGTATCTAAGCAAAACATTATAGAAGAAAATAGACTTTCACACTATATTATTGTATCAGTCTGTAGCAAATTAGTTCGACACAATATTTAATCAAGTCGTTTATTAAATTTGATATATTGATAATGGTTACCTTATATTTTGATAAAAAATAATCTTGTGCTAAATGCATTTTAAACTGGTATTTAATGACCTTGAAATTGATTCTACAATTATAGAGCAAGGCCGATTCCCATATTACTCTGTATGCGTTCTTCATTGACGTTGAAGCTTAAAGAAAATATATCATGAATCTGATGACATTTAATTCTTTATCAAATTCTCTCTACTAATATATTCTGGCAATCGTGTTCATTTCCTTGTCGATTTAAGTCTTGTAAAAATATTTACCCAATGTAAACCAATTTCACTATGAGCCCCTACATCAGTGTGCAAGTACATGTAAATCATGCAAGTAACCTCAGATATTTTTTTTTAAAATTAGATAATCCTCAAATACATTTATACCATATTTACTGAAAGAAGGGTTTTTGTAGTCTGAGAACGAAATGAACGACATTTGGACCAGCATTGCAAGGGATGTGTAACATTGATACCCAAAAAACACGCATGGACATTCTGCTATTCATGCCAAAAGGCGATAGAAACCTTAGCCCGGTATTTACAAATTTTATATCTGTGTATGACTTTTAATTGGCCAGACAATGCAGTTGTTACGTGTATCTTGTTTTTCCTTAAACGTACACAAAAAGAAATTAGAAATAAAACACAGTTTTCGATATTTTCATCCATACTTATTTTAAAATATGATCTTATATATTTTGTAAAATTTTGCTCACTTTGTTTACATGATGACAAAATGTCAAATAATTTATTTCATAGAAAAATATTCTCATTATTTGTATTAACAAATATTTTTTTTTCTTTCTTTCTTTCTTTTTTTTTTTTTTTTTTTTTTTTTTTTTGAACTGGCAAAAAAGGCATTTTTGTGATAGCGGCTTTTACAGTTAAGAAATAATCACTTTCCAGTGCAGCATGTACTTTTTTAAAAACTTTAATGACGTGATTGTTTCCTGCTTTAGGACATAATGTAAACTTTGAGTACATTTACTGAAATTAATTTCTCTAAATGATTTTACACTGCAATGGTGCGAAATGACGTAACTTAATGTCCATTTTTTTTAATTAACTAACCGTACTTATTGTTTTCGAAAATCCTTGTTAATATTACTTTTTCAACTTCTTTAGATCTGCTGAAAGTAAACAGAACAAGAAAATGAAACGTGCAAAGTCAGAATACACCAGGGGCGGCGTTTTCTTGTCAATCAGAATCATTTTAACGCATGGGTGAACAAAGCAGTCCCAGAAAGCAATCCCAGGGACTGCTGGTACTGCTATGTTTGCTTTCTAGAGCAGTCCAACAGCGGTCCCCGAGAAGATCTGCAGCTGTCCCAAATTGGTCCAAGAGAAGTCCCGGGAACTGCTTTCTGGGACTGCTTGGGTGTCAAGTTGGGTCTGGTTGGTAAAATACACAAGAGAATCTCTCGCTAAAGAGATGTCTCAATTCTGCTTCAAAGACGTTAATAAAAATATAACGAAAAAGACCGACAGGAATTTCAAAGAATGAATCTATTTTTAATGCTTTTAAACATTAAAATTGTTATAATATAGATTACGTGAAATAGTGGTGTGTAAAATTTATTTATTTATTCATCTATTTAATACCAATGTAATTAAGTTTCATCAAAGTTTTCCTTTTAAAAGAAATGTCTGATTGTATGGCAAACAAATACAGATACAATCATTTTTAGTCCCTTAAAGTAAGACGTTATTGAAAAGCTGAGAGCCCAGTTAATAGATTAATATCTCTTGTTATTTATTTATTTATTTATTTATTTATTTTGGATACACATACCAATAAAATACACGTCTAGAAAACCAATTTTTTTTTTTTCGAAATTTACACCAAGATAGATTGATTCACTAGCATAAATTTGAAATTATTAAAATTGCTTAAAGTGCATTAAAATTATGTATTCAATTCATTTTCTGCTCAATTAATCATTGTTTATTTAAAAGTACATTGAAAAACTTTGATACAAACAAAGGATAATTTCTACAATTTAGTGTGACATTAGTTGTGCATTAATGAATATTAATTCATTAAAAAGGCCATTTTGATCCATTTTCATTTAAAGCCGTTATTTTTTTTTAAGATTTAGTGAACAGGTTAAAAAATTCTTTCAGTAATATAATTTTTCAGGCTAAAATATCTAACTTTATAGCAAGTAACACAATATACTATATTTTACGTAATCATGGGCACCTATGCTCAAATGTGCTCTATTTTTATATTACAAAAGGTGTTGAAACATAGAAAGTCGCCCGCGTGGCGCAGTGGTTAGTGTGTCAGCTTTAGAGTCGCGGAGTAAGGAGCTGATCCTTAAGTCGGGGGTTCGAATCCGCTGCAGGACGTAGAGACCTGTCCTTCGGTTGAAACCGTACAAACCGAGGTCCCGTGTTTCAGAAGGTGTTAACAAGAAAAAACTCCCTCACTGCTTTAATGACCCTGAGTGATGAGTATAGGTACAAATTTGCAGCCCTGCACCGGCAAAAGGTGGCGTCTCTATATGAGTGAAAAATTCTCCAGAGAGCGGTTAAACAACAAACAAACAAACAAACAAATTTCCTAGCGCATAGTGGCATTTTGATGTATTGTTTATCAAAATTAAATTTATTGATTCGGAATCTGATGCAGTTTTTGATAACAAATAATTATAAATAATCCCTTATCTGTCTGACTTCTATTTGTAATTTTGTTTATTATGTTTGTTTATTTACTATGTTGGTTTATTTATTAATTAATTTATTTATTTATTGACTTGCTGCAGTTTTAAGCTATCAAAATTGCTGTGGATTAACTAGTTAATAATCTTAGACACACACACACAAAAAAAACTTTCTTATGAAAATTCAACTATTGTCCACTATTTTCTATTTTCTAAGTGTTCTTATTTTGTATAGAAAGAAGAGAATAAAGTCCCAATATACAAGCAGAAGCAGGGCGACATGTGTATATGCGTAGGACATATACTCAGCTATGTTAAGATAGGAAATGGAAAATGCAAAAATAGATATCCATAATGGATAGGTTTGTGGCTTACTCAGTACCAGTTACATCGCATGTATCAGCTCTGTGTCACGTGACTGGTATAAAAATAGAATTGTTCAGCTGAATGTACAAAAAGAGGCTATTGCAAGAGCATGCGCATATTTTTGCAGAAAAAATTGATACATATTAAAAAAAAAATTACATCGGCTTCCCAATAATTGCTCTGAGCTACTTTGAGCTGTTTCGGAAATACTAGTAATTTTGCCGAAAATGCGTATAATAGCTCAAAATTTCCACTTCGCTTAAATTATGTCATGAATAAAAATAATGTTATGCCGACCAGAATCAGCTCCCAACAACTTTCAAAATATACATGATATAAGCAATTGATATTCCATATTTCAGCTCAAAAGGTTTAGTCTAGGCCCTCGCACTTTTGAGATCAATTAGGTATACATGTATCGTGTTAGCGATATTCTTTACATTATCTGTCTTTGTGCAGCTCCATAGCACCTAGATAAATTAATAATTTACATTATTGTTTTAAATAAATTATTTCCTTATAATTCTTTTGATTAGATTTAAACATTGACGATAGTTATATATTTAATTAAGCATTTTTGTAATTATTACACCAATGGACCCACTCTTCTGGATCACTTGCACTGCGTCAAGTCAAGGATAATGACCTCATTTATGACACAAAATATGCTTCTCATAACTCGGCAGTATTATTATCAAATGTTGTGATTTTACAACCTTTTATAAATAATTGATGAATTAAATGACTGCAAGTTGTCATTTACGCATTATTATGTGGTTAAATATATTTTTGTCGCTTATTAATTTTTTAATGACGTCACAATGAAACTTCCCATACAGTGCATCACAGATATGAACTCAGGCCTTCCTTAACGAAGATGAATACATTTTAAATAAATTTTTAACTAAAACGTAGTAGGAGCGTATTACGACTAAAATATACAAAAATGCAATGAGAATTTCAAAAGCCCACAATCAACAATCAAAATATTTTTTTTTTCAATGCAACTTGCAAATTAACTAATATGCAAATTTTCGTTTCGATTTATTTTATCTTTACAATCCGCGCTAGTGTTATGGCTGCACATAGTTATCATTTTAATTGCATCAAAACAGAACTGAAGAATGTTGTGTTAACCTAAATAATGGCTTAATTAACACTGAACATAGAAAATGATAAAACAAAAAAAGGTTATGCTACTTAAATTTCTGATTGATAATCCTTGTTTACTTTTCTTTAGTACGTAGATTTCGGAAAGATTGTCATACTAATAAAACATTTCTTTAGCTGAACAAAGATGTTCTTAAAAAATGAAGCTATTTTTACAAGCAGAATTCCATAATTCCACGAGTTTTTCCCCTTCTTGCGAGGACAAGGCTAGGGAAGCTGGAATCAAAATAAGGCCAAGGTCATTTGTTTCTTTGAGTTAAATCAAATTAACCTTGATGCATAAATATATATTCAATAAAATAAATACGTTGAAATGATTGCTTAAGGCAATTAGAATTCCAATCCCTAATTAATAACTTTTGCTGGTTTTAGGTAAACCAATGTTTTTGTATTTTAAAGAATTATGGAATGATTAAAAATCATTTTGTCTCATGTTTTTAATATACTAATATCCTGTTATTTGCAGCAAATTATACATAGTTTTTGTTTTTTTAAATTTCTCTTGCTGCTACAAATCATAATACATCTGCAATATTGAAAAAAATACCAATACATACATTTGCTACTTTTTTTCAAAACTCTATCTTGTCTTCTAAATTTCACTGTAAACGATAATTTTTTTCCCTCTCTCTCTTTAAATGTTTGTTTTTAAATTTGCTTGCTTTTTCGATTTTTTCTTTAGCATCGTTAACTCTTTTATGTAAATTTCGAATTAACATTAATAGGATAAAAATCTCTCTAAAAATATTTAATTATGGACTTTCAAGAATGAAAGGAAAATTTTATCTACCAATAAAAATAGAGCAGTATGAGTATCAGCATTTTTTTAAAATTAAAAATCAATTTTCTACTTTATATATGTTTACTTATGTTTATGTATATAATTTGATTTTATAATTAAAATCTGTGCACACAAAGCTTAGACATTTTGCCTTCCTAATAAGCACCATTATAGAATGGCGCATTGACAAGTAATTCATATAATGGTCAGTTTGAATTTAAAAAAAAAATCAAAATAAGCATTCATCTTAAAGCTCAATCTACCATATCCTCGGATGAAACAAAAACATTTATCTGTTTTGCGTCTTGGGTATCCTACTATAATGGATGGTATCTTCGTGTTTCTTATCTTGTAATTATCAACGACATTAAATGAGACAAATTGGGTCATCTTATTTACATTCATGAAGAATGACTCTTGGTTGTTCCGCTATAAAAACGATACGTACGATTTTCCTATCGTACGACTCTTCATATTTCCCCTGTAGTCATTTGCAGCTTGACAGTGTAAGGTAAAAACTTTTTTTTTGTTGGAAACAAAGTAAAAAGTGATATTTTTCGTGAATTTCTTTAATTTAGAAATTTATATTTATTATTAATTAATTTATAAAATACAAAATCTTAAGATTAATTATTTGTTGTATCTTTATATATACTTCAAAAGAGCATATAAAAATCATGATTAAAGTCAACATTTTGTAGGTATTCTTTTTATTTTACAGGTTGTCAGTCAGAATGAAGGCTTTAGTCCTAGTTGTCGTTCTTTGCTTGGCTGTAGTCTCTGCCTACCCCTACTATAACAATCACTACAGGGGCGGATCCAGCTTCTATCCTTACAGACGCCACAGCTACTACAATGACTACAACAATTACTTCTCTGGTAAACAGAACTCTTGAATGTGTTTTTTCCTTATTTCTTTATTCAAAGTATTGCGTGTCTTTTTTGGCAGATATGAATTTAAAAGCATTATAAGCAGTCATAAGACACGTTCATGTCTGACAGATAAGGCATGATTTATATTTTATCATAGCTAAATATCTGTATCTTTATTATAAATAAAGATGTACAAAGAACTAAACAAAAAAAAAAAAACTAGAATAATACTCAAATGTATTGAAGATATTTAGAAAGAAAAAAGTCTGTTTTTCCTAAATGTTAAAAGTGAATATTCAATTATCAAATAAACTACCGTAAAAACAGGTTTCTCTGTCTCTGTATACCACTGAGAGTAAAGCAGATTTTAGGAGAAATGATTTAGTTATTAATCTAAACTTTGCATTTGTTTATTAAGATAGAAATTTGTCATACATTTTAGGCTATCAGGGCTACAACAGGTACCCATACAGCTACAACAGCTACAATAGCTACAGTAGGTACCCATATGGCTACAATAGCTATAGCAGGTACGGTAACTACCATGATTATGGATACTAAGGATACTATGCAAAAACTGAACAAAGGCAAACTTGGCTGGTATGTTTCTTTTACCTTTTATACGTTTTGTAGTACTCACCAATTTGTACATTTTTTTATTATTCTACTCATTTGATCATACAACGTATTATTTTACTTGGCATATTTAATTATTTGTTGTGAAAGAAAGATTAAACAAATATCTGGCTACATTAGTATTGTGTTTATATCTCCGCTATGTCTCATATTCAGAATATTAAGATTAAATATAATTATCTTTACACAGTGTTTTTACAGGTTCTTTTTTACTTTCAAAAATGTTCGTAGGTCAATGGAATAGTGATATGTGATCTATTTATCAAGATAGTTTATGAGTTTTGAAATTTTATAGATGTCTTAAATATTTATAATTATTCATATTTCTTTGTGAAAGTGATTTTTCAAACCCATAAGTATTCTGTTCTACTTACATTATATTCCCAAATGTGTGGGTTTTTTCTCTCAATTCATTCAATTCTCTTTTATTTGTCTTCTTCAGGGTCTTCTAGGAAAGGGACAGACAGAAAATGTGAAAAAGGAAAGATGGAGAAAAGAATTTTATTTGCATACAAAATACAATTAAAGAAGGATTTTTTTAAATTATCTAGTATGTCTTTGATTACTTGCTTAATAAGGTGAAATTCACAAAGCAAATGCCTATTTATAAGAATTTTTCTACAACAGTGAATACATTCAATGAGGCGTACTATTGCAAGTATTTTAATGATAGTTATCGGCATATCATTGAAATAGGGAGTAAAAAAAATTTCAGCTAGCAAACTCTCGTAGGAAACTTTCCTCGTAAATTTTGCTACGGCATATTGCAGAAGTGGTGTAAATCAAATGTGGACTTTCAAAACTTCAAAGAACTTTTAGAAAATTAAAAATCATATTCTTTTCAAAGGTTAGTAGCATCGAAACCTTTGACTTTTCTATTCTTTACTCAACAACCATCATAGACAATTGCTTCTTTACAAGGACACTTTAAATATCTTGTGACTGGTCATCTACAAAATCAGTTTAATAAAAACCATTCTGCTTCTCCACACAAATAAGTACTCTGAAGTTGATATCAAAAGGATGCTGGAGTTCCACTTTGACAGCAATCTTTGGAGACAAGGTCTTCCAACAATCTGTATGATATCAGATGGACATTAACTGTACTCCAATATTACTCGACCTGTTTTATATTCCTATGAAGTACAATTTATTCAAAATCTTTTACATGAGAAGAAGGAAACCCTTGGCCTCTGCATTTAGGTATATTGACGACGTTTTATCAATTACCAATAGTTACTGCCATTCATATGTCCCCTAAATATATCCCATTGAACTTGAAATTAAAGATACCACGAAGTCTGTCATATCTTCTTCATACATGGATATTTTACTGACTATAGACGATAAGGGTCACCTAATAACAAAACTATATGACAAACGTATGTATTAAAATTCTGCTATTATCTGAACATGGAGTTTACTTATTCGATAGTTAAGAGCATGCTCTGAGTACGATCAATCTTTAAACTGAGGCATGCTAGTGATAGATACATTGATGTTACAGGTAATTCAGCTACCTCATTTAAAGTCAGTAAATTCTACGTCCGTTTGAATGACCTTGTTGGCAAATATAACCTATCACTGGGTCTTTTCTTGACTGACATATTAAATAAAAATTGTTAGGCTTTTGTTGGGAGTATATTCTGTCTTGTGTTTGAAAGATCAATTTCCAATCGAATGTAATGTAAAAAGTGAAGATAACGAACAATAAGAAATCTCATAAATCCAATAAACAAAACGAAAACTCAACAGGCAAGCATAATTTTTTTTTTATTATTATTTATGTAAATATACCTTACTTATGGCATACGCTGTTTAACGTATCTTCCAAATGCCAATTAAAATTTTCAATGCATCTGTAGTAATTAATAACTATGAGTATCATATCTCATTATGGATATATTTTTATATGACCTTGGAGAGGGGGTGTTACATGTACCTACATCATTAACTGCTAGACTTTCGAGTTTGATATACATTTGAATACTTTAATCTTGGTCATAACTTTAGAACAATTGGTGCTAGGACTTTTGTATTTCACTTGTGTATTCCTTGTAAGAAGGTCTTTCCTCTGGTACCATTCTTGACCTGATGACCTTGTCCTTGAAGTTTAACCTTCTTTGGAACAACTTTAACCTTGTTCATACCATTTGAATAGTACAGTAAAACTTGTTGAATCCGGATGTTGTGCATTCCGGCATGTTGTTCAGTCCGGCGTAATATTTTAGTCCCTTGAATTTTCTTTATAATTATGTTTAATAAATGTTGTTCAATCCGGATCTTGCCTATTCTGTAAACCGGCCGCTATTTAAAGAACTAACTGCTCATAATTAGTACAAATTATTTCCTCTAATCCGGCCACTTATTTTTACCTGTGCCCGCTGGTCATTAGAGAAGTCTCGCGTGAGGTAATTATTGTCCCGTTAATGATCTATCCTGTACCGACAGTTTAGATTTTAACAAACGTGATAAAAAATGGCTCAAGTAAGGCGGAGAAACTCGCAAAAGAATGAGTGATAGTGATGGTTATATGTAGCATATCTGTAGAAAATCTTGGAGACTTATTCATGACCTCCTTTCTACTTTCGTTTCGCGTGCACGACGTGCAATTCGAATTACCTCCCTTTGTGTTTATTAAGTATTTATTTACCATGCACTCTTTGTTTATATCTATGTAATTTTTAACTTGCTATAACGGTTCAATTTTCTCCAATCCGGATATTGCCTAATCCGGCCAAAAAATTTGGAACCACTGGTCACCGGATTAGACAAGTTTTACTGTATTTGCTTTCTGTTTTAAAATCTTTGAAAGGTTTTAATTGTTTGGAATATCCTAGAAATAGAATAGCTTGCACTTCTTAATGATATTTCTTGCTTGTGAATAAATGTTGGTTAACACTTGCCCGGTCCCTTTTGTGGATAATTGCTGTCTATCTGAATTGACACTCATTGAGACAAGAAAACAATATGAAAAATACATTAGACCGATATAAAGGTACTTTTTTCATATTATTTATTGTGAAATTAAAATATTTAATTCTTATTTTTATTCTGAGTGTTGATATCATTTATCAATTTATTATTTATTTCCGGTCGTTGGGATGAGCATCACTGAAGAGACATAATTTGTTGAAATGCGCATCTGGTACATCAAAATTGGTTCCGTATATGATTTACATAGGTGATAATTCTAAGCAATTACTTGGAATTTATGATTTTTTTTTTCGATCATGTTTTTAATTCATTTGCTACTAAATTATGTTCGATTTTGAAGTACATGAAATATTACATAACGAACAGTTATCAAGCTCTAAAGCTCAAAAGTCCATTGAAAGAATACAATTCGAGTACAGATCAAACACGGTCCTCCAAAATCATCAGAGGAGGGATCAGGTGCCATGGAGAAGTAAGCTTCCCCTGTTGACCGGCCACATCCGATGCGTTCTCCCCGTCATAATCAGGTTAACGTAAATTCCACGGACAATTCAGTGAGAAATAATGACCATTTTAATTTGTACATTTGTACGAAAAACGTTAGTTAACATTCGACTTAATGATATCTTGTAATTTTTGACAAGGTCAATGTATCGATCATAGAATTTGTGAATTGTTAACTTCACGCGAGACTGATTATATTTTTTTCATCAACTTATTTGTCAATAGCTTGCCTCCTTTTCCGAAATTGTTCATAGATCATGTTCTTGCATATCGAATCAACTGGGAAACATTAACCCTATATCCAAGTGATAATAGTATGTTGCTACATAACTAAGGGAAGTTAACCATAGAAAAGTTGAAGTCATTGCATTAATTATAAAGTTTTGTCGATAGATTATGATTAATGTCCTTTTCTAGTACAATATCTAAATATGAAACATATGTGTCAGACTCTGTGATATATTTTTTTTATTTCGAGTACAAAGTGATATATCGAATCAACTTAGGATTGAAATGAATATTGTTAATTGATAAGGTGTCATCAATATATCTTAATGTTGAATTAAAAGCCACAGTAGGAGACTTTTTTTCATCAAGAAATTCTGCTTGATATGAATACAAAATAGCAGGGCGAAATAAATACCCAAGGGAATTCCGATAGATCGTTGGAAGACTTAATTTCAAAAACTACATAGATATTGTTAATCTGAAAATCAAGAATCTTTTAAATATCAATTTCTGAGTACTTGTGTGTACAATCAGAATATTTTTAATTTCCAGATGACGAATGAAAAGGCAAGTGAATTCACTAGTTTTATTTTTAATGAAAAAGCAGCTATCTACGTCAAAAAGCCTGCAGAATGCTTGTATAAAGTCTTAGAAAATCGTACTTTATATTTAAACACTTTGATGCGAACTAAGAACACGTTCCTTATTTTAATGTTTTTTAAATAATTTAAATAGTTGTCATTGATTTTTTTTTTTATTCCATTAGATAGACCATTTGTATTGAAATTGTGTCCTAAAATGGTGTCTTTTTTCAAGGTTTAGTGAAACAGTGTCTATGCATTAAACGTATTTTGTCTGTAAGACTGAAATAAATTCCTTCAATACCGCTTCAAAAATATGAGTTTGCTTTTATATGTGTTATCTAATATATATGAAAGGTGGGATTAGGTTTGTTTTAGATTGAATGAAGAGCATCCTTTAAAAAGGCTATTAGTTTTTGTATGTAATATAATACGAAATATTGTTAAAATAGAGAAAGATCTAAATAAAAGAGAATTACTGATTTCCTGTGGCACTTTAGTATAATGTTTATCAACATTATACTAGATATTTTGGAATCTGATCCTGTTTTTAATTACAAAAATATTACAAAAAATCCCTTAATTGTCTGACTTTTATTTTTTGTTAGAAGTGCCATATTCTTTAACTATCATATATATTGCGGATTATATAACTTTTCTACTAATGCAGATCAGAAAAAAATATTTTATAAGAAATTTCAGATAATGATCACTGAGTTCTATTTTCTTAGTGTTCTTAACTTGGTCTTGGAAAAAGAGAATGAAGTTCCAATAAACCCAGCGGGAAGCATGGCAACCCATACTTAGTTTGGTTGGCTCTTTAATAAATATTTAAGTAAAAGGGACTCGGAGCGTACTGCAACACACAAATATTATATATTAATGATACTTTTACTAGGCTTACTATCAACAATCAAAATGAAAAAAAAGTTTTCAGTTTCTGTCTTTCCCTAATGTCATTTGCAAAGTAACTAATATGAGAATTTGCCTTTCGATTTAAAATATCTTTAGAATCAGATTCTGTTATGGTGACACAGAGTAATTATTCAAAATAGCATCAAAACAGAACTGAAGAATGTTATGTTAACCTTAATTAACACTGAACATAGAAAATAAATAAGACAAACAAGTTTATGCTACTTAAATTCATGATTGATAATCTCTGTTGTTCATTAGTAATGGGAATTCGGATACAGAAACAAACTTATAAAACTTTTCTTTAGATGAACAACTTTAGAAACACTCTTCAATTTCAAGCATTTTACCATTTTTATGGAAAATAGTTTAGCCTCTTGTTTTAATATATATACACATATACAATATATATACACATGTACAATATATATACACATATACAATATATATACACATGTACATGTATATATACATGTACATGTAGTTTGATTGTACACTTGTATAATATAAATAAAACTTAAACACACGAATACACAGAGCTTAGAACCTTAGCCTTCCTTAATACGCACCAATTCTAAGGAAACCGTATTACGATATTGCGTATTTGATGTAAGTAAGTATGATGCCATAATACAAGTATGAATAAAACAATTTCAAAATAACCATATATACATCTTAATGCTCAATCTTCCATATCCTCGAATGAAACAATTTTTTTTTTCTGATTTGCGTTTTGGGTATCCTATAATGGATTGTATCTTATCTTTTATTATCGACGACATTAAATGAGACAAATTGGGTCATCTTATTTACATTCATGAAGAATGACTCTTGGTTGTTTCCCTATAAAAACAACACGTACGATTTTCCTATCGTACGATTCCTCTGATTTCTCCTGTATTTCCGTTAAAACTTGACATTATACGCTAAGTAATCTAATGTTTTTATATTATATCTCTGATACGTTCAGATGTTACGTATGAAAAGGTATGCAATGGTTTTTGGAAACTTTCTTTTAGATAGAAACTTGTAAGCTGATTAGTTATTATATTTACATCCACTGAATATTATCTCAATTATTACTTAAGAAAACCATTGCCGTTTGTCAGTCAGTAAACACCGTAATGCATATCAGCTTTACAGATATCTTGAGCAGTGGTTGTTTCATCAAAGAAGCGTACAATGACAAACATATCAATAATACACTGTTTCATCTACAAATCCTACTTTAAATGATTATTAGAACCGATGTAGATTTAGATGACAAAATGTCTTTCTTTGTTTGTTAGTACTGGAATTAATGTTGCAGCTGCAACATTCATATCTATACTTGCAACCATAGAAAGCATTTTATTGTTTAAATTAATATATTTATGCAGTGCATAGATTTTTCAAAAGGAAAAATGATTTATATTATCAGAACTTTGCATAACGTTATACTGAATATGCAATCAAAACTGCGAATAAAGTAGTCATTTTGCATTTTAGTCTTCTTGTCAAGTTTGAAGAAAATTATATCTTACTTGTACATGCAGTTTCCCTTTTTATTCAAAATTTTCTCCATTTATTTTTTTTTAATTACAATATATATATATATATATATATATATATATATATATATATATATATATATATATATATATATATATATATATATATATGAACAGATGAACTATTTATCCAGTTTATTTTACAGTTTACCAGTCAGAATGAAGGCTTTAGTCCTAGTTGTCGTTCTTTGTTTGGCCGTAGTCTCTGCCTACCCCTACTATAACGATCACTACAGGGGCGGATCCGGCTACTATCCTTACAGACGCCACAGTTACTACAATGACTACGACAATTACTACTCTGGTAAACAGACCTCTTGAGTCTTGTTCTTCTTATTTCTTTTTTCAAAATGCGTCTTGTCTTTTTTACAGATACGCATTTAAATTAATTAAAAACAGTCGTATGTTGTTGTCTCACATGCAACGCATGATTTTTTTTTATCATAGCTAAGTGTCATTATCTTTGCAATAATAATGATGTTCAAAGAACTAAACAGAAAAGACTATCACCACCATAAACATTCAAGTGTATTCAAAAATATTTTCTTTCTTTCATGATAAAAAATAAATATCCATTGAAAGGAAAGAAAAATTAACATCAGTTCCATTTTTAATTTTGCGATATTTGTTTTCATATAGACAGAATATTTTGATATAATTTCAGGCTACAACAGGTACCCGCATCGGTATGGCAGCTACAATAGCTACAACAGGTACCCATATGGCTACAATAGCTATAGCAGGTACGGTAACTACCATGATTATGGATACTGAGGATAATACGCAAAAACTGAACATGGAAGCAAACAAATTGGGTATGTTCATAGTTTACCTTTTTAAACGTTTCGTAGCACCAAAGGATTTATTTTGCACATATTCTTTATATTTATGCTTTTGGTCATAAACCCTTTTACTTTACTTTGCTATCCAAACATTTGTAGTGAAAGACAGGTTTCTTCATTTCTGATAATCAATTGTTCAGATTACATAACATATTAAATTTTTAATTCAGGTTTCTTATCATTGTCTTCTTCTAGGGGCTAGAAAGAGAAGAGACAATATATGGAAAAAGCAAGATGAAAAAAATGATCATGTTTGCATACAAAAGTACAATAAAAGTGGATGGAATTTTTTTTGGTTAAGTCATTGGTTAAAAGGTGATCAGATAGAATTCCAGAAAGCAAATTTCAATTGACAGGAATATCCCTTTCAAGGTTCGCTAAACCCAAAAAATATTCAAAATCTTCTACATGAAAAAGAGTATCTTGCTGTGGCCCTCAATTCGACATTTAGATATATCGACGACGTCTCATCAATTGATATATTCATTTCAGTCTTTGTTTCAATATAACCCACTGTACAAGATATAAAAGACACAAGAGAGTATAACACATGTCTCATATTCAGACTCTTGCCAGAAAAAGACATTTGATGCTTACAAATAGCTTCATTTTATGATAAAAGTGATAACTTCAGCTTTTTTTAGTCAACTTCCTTTTTATGTAGCGATATTCCATTATCAGCTTCACATTGATTTTATATCTCCCAGTAGAAACGAAACACAAGTGCTCATTCCATGAAGATCAAGTTCTAAAACGAAGAAGGTTAATCACAAATCAGTCGATGATATAAAGATATGGACAATGTAAAGTCAACATTTTGAAAATTTTCTCAGCAAATATTTGTATATAATATGTATATATAGACTATTCAAAATGTTGGAACAGCAATGTTCACGATAATCTCGAAAAATCCTCGTATGACACTCATCCAAAAACCTTACAAATTGAAATAAAATAAATTTGACCTTTTGTGAATGTTAACACTATCATTAAAATTACTTCTCAAGTAAAAATAAGTTTCTAATCTGCTGTCCAAAGCTCTAATATCTTTGATACAATTTTGTTTTGATTTCGGAAATTTTATCATTTCCTTTTATTCTGTATCAATTTTTTTTAAAAATTGAAACTAGTTTCCTTGAGTTGGGTAGTTTATTCCTACAAAAAGAAGCAGGCCTGCATTTGGATATTATCAATCATTTTTCATTATTTACCCAACCTTCTTAATTCCCAAAAGAAACATTCTTAAACCTAGTGGTAGGGCATTCGTTCGTAATTAGGAGGATCGGGTTCAGCATTAGTTCTCCACAAGGCACCAAACCTAAGACTAACAATAAGAAGTTAAAGTCAAGGGAATTTTAGATAAGGCTTAAAACAAATGTCCATTGTCACGGTAGGCGTTGGCATGAGAAATTTCAAAACCCTCACAGTTCAAAGGACCGGCATGTGTTTCGAGTATAGGTCTAAATTTGAGCCTTTCAATGGTATATGGTAATGTTTCTATATGAGTGAAAATTTCTCGAATTTGACGTAAAACAACATAAAACCAATCAACCAATCGATCGAATTTAGGAGGAAACATGTACTTAATTTTTATTTATTATTTTAGTTTCGTATTTAGCTAAAGAGTAAAGAAAACAATAGTGCTTTAGCTCTATTAGATAACTCATCTCAATCTCTCATATCGGCCTCTCTTGGTCTTTGATGAACATTTTATACACAAAGATAATATATTTTTGATATCATTTTTATTCATTATTTACAAGTTTACTTGTCCATTTAAAACTATGAAACTATTTGTATATTATATATAATAAAAATTCTTCAATAATTCTCATATTCAATTCATATTCAATTGAACTTTCAATTACATCATTTACAGTATGTAATTATCATTGGCTAATAGCAAAGAAGAATACATGGAACTTCAATAAAGCCCTGCCCAACACCAACACACATGAATAAAAAGAATTTCACATATCTGGTAAAATCATCCTTGATTGTTGCATCTTTGTACTCTGTTTGCTTCTTAGATGCTTAGGAGCAGAGGAGAAGATTTTCGAAGAAAACTGTATTTTTACTATAAATCCCCCCCTACCTTACATCTGAACCCCTGATCCAGGGGTCAAGAAATTCAGAATTTTCATAAGAAGCACCCTTCCTCGATATAACCACACACTCAATGTATCTGTTCAAAACTTTGGATCAGACAAGAAGATTCTCAAAGTGAAAAAAGTGAAAGTGTACTCCGGTACAACTATTCGCTCTGAATATATTTGTGTGATAATATGATTTTTTTTAATTTAAGAGCATTAATCAATCAAATAAATCATTTTGTTTCATACATATGTAGTTACGTTAAATGCACTGGAAAAAATCATTTTCTCTTGACTTTCATTTTTTACTGCCAAAAGAACTTTCTATATTATTACCAACATTAATTTTCATATCAATTCTAGACTGCATTCGTGTAAATTTACAGTCCCTGAATAACTTTGTGCTTTTTGTGCGTACTGAATAAAATTTCATGAGAAATCCTTGTTTATTTTAACAACTGCTGAAAGTAAACAAAACTATAACAGTGAACCTGCAAATTTGGAATACTCAAGGGGCGGGGCTATCTTGTCACTCAGAATCTTTTTCAAGCATGAGTGAACAGAGCAGTTCCAGAAAGCAGTCCTGCAGCTGCCTCAGAGCAGTTCCAATACAGTCCCACAGTGTTCCCACATCTCTCCCATTGCAGTCCCACGTTTTGAGAGAGAGCAGTACCAAATCAGTCCCCGGAACTCTTTCTGTTGCTGCTAAGTGTAAGGTTGGATCTGGTTGGTACTGTATAAGTACATGTAGAGAGGATTTTCAGAGAAATAATGCATTTTCACTACATAATCAATAGAACCCCTTCTCCTATCAGAAAACCTGATCATAGTACCATAAATTGCACAATTTTGAAAAAGCAACCTTGCTCACCATAAAATTAAGAAGATTTTCAAAGAATTAATGCATTTTCACTATATAATCAATAGAGCCCCGCCTTATTATCAAAATCACTAACCCATGGGCCATGAAATTCACAATTTGAAAGAGTACCAATATACAAATATTCAACAAAGCCCCGCCCTAGCACCAGAAACCCCTGGCTCAGAGGCCATGTATTTTACCATTTGGTAGAGGGCTCAATGCTTATTACAATAATGTCATCAGTTTGATTCCAGGAATAAAGACGAATTTTTTTAGAGATTGAATTAATTTTAATGGCTTTAGCCCCATCCCTCAAGTCCCACGGGGACGGGGACATGATTTTCGCAATTTTAGTTCCCCTGTACCCCTAGATGCAATATGCAAAAATAGTTGAACTTGGTCCAGAGATTACAGGGAAGAAGCTGAAAATTTAAAACGTTAATGCACGTCGCATGACGAAGGACGAATATTCAAATTACAATTCAAAATGGACGAAAGAAATATTTTTTACGATCGAATTTCATAACAATAATACGAAGAGCTATATTATGTAATGTAAAATATCGCAGCAAAAGAAAAAGTACAAAAATATTAGATGTATCAGCGAATAATGAAAATGAAACAAGAATTATAATATTTAATTCATATTTTATTTCACATAAATTAAGTTTTAGGATGAAATCACTATGCATCGGACACCCTCGATTTTTAAAACATGTTCTTGCGATATTGCTACCCACCCAATATTATCAAAAATAGAGCTAACATATTTTAAATGAATAAAGTGTGAAACTGTTTTTATGTTATTTATTGAGAAAAAATTTAAAAATCATTTTGTTCATAAGCCAGAGATTTATCCAGGGATGGGACAAACAGTACATTGAACCGGGAAAATGTCATAACTTTATTGCAATGGATAAAACATTTATATGCTTTAATTAAAAAGTAACTCTCTTATTTCTTTTGATTGACTTTATCGATCCACAAATGTGGAGAGAGTTTAGTTGCATCGCATTGACTAGGACAGGCCTTGCAATGCCTCATGATATGGCAACCTGCTCCTTAGTCTCGGGGGTTATCATCATCTAGTTTGAAGATATAAAGAGAGCCTACTTCATTTATCGTATATCAATACACTATACTTTCGCTGAATGTGTTAAGTTTATATTCTTTTTATATCTGCAAATATTTACATTTGCAAATGTTTTCCTCTATATAACACTATTAAAAGCAACGCGTATCTATATCCGTATAAACACGGGTTCCTCGCGTCATAAACGTTCGACGTAATTTCTCAGTGACGTCATAAAGGGTCGACGCGCAATCAATAGATCAAACTCGTGCCGTTGAGTTTGAAAAAATAAAACATTTCACGCGTTAAAGGTTATAATCAGGCTAATAAATAATATGAATAAGTCACAAATGTAAATATAAGTAATAAGGTATCATTTTAAAACATCTATCGGGATATAAATACGGGTTGGTACGAGATCAAATTTACCATAAAGCCCTTCGGGCTTCATGGAATTTGATCTCGTGACCAACCCGTATTTATATCCCGATAGATGTTTAAAAATGATACCTTATTTCTTAAATAACAGCTGTCAGATTAGTATTTATATGAAAAAAAGATCCATGTATTGGTCATTGCTCGATGCATGGTTATTGTGTGTCCGATGTATGGCGAAATGAACATACTTCAAAAAAAAAAAAAAAAAAAAAAAAAAAAAAAAAAAAAAAACTTTAAGAAAATAATGCACCGTTGAAATGAAATTAATTGAAATATTTAATTCAATTAACATCATTAACAATAATTCACTTAAGATGGTCTCTTTTCCTTGAAGTCTAATGAAAGAAAAAAAAAACTTCGAAGATGTCAAATATGACGTTACTTCAAAGTCATTCTCTTGGTATATTTATCACCACATGATAATAAAAATCGGCATCATTAAAAAGTTTAAAACGACGGCTTTAAGACCCAAACAAATTAAACACGACATTCAGGTTGGTTGCAGGTTTTCCGAAACAAGGTATTTGTACAATGCATCTTAAACTCACCCTACATTTTCTACCCTCTGATTTATGGATTAGGAATACATTATATCCATCATATTTTTGCTATCCCCCTAGTTATCGTGGTACATAATACACCCGAAGTAAACATAAAAATCAAAACAAGCAATGTACTGTTAACCTTAATTAACGTTGGGTAAAAAGACAGATTATGCGTCCTACTTCCGTGAGCAATGACCTTTGATTATTAGAAAAGGGACTTCAGAAAGTAGATTAAACTCATTAAAAGTTTCTTTACCTGAAAAGATATAGAAAGATCCTAAACTAAATACGTTAAGTTTTAATCAGACATATATTATTAACCATATTTTAATTATACGCATATGGCAACACCATAAAACATCAGAACAGTTCATTCCTGAAAGTTAAATAAAATTAACGTTCATGAAAAGTGGCTCTATCAAATTGCCATAAAAAATGCAATGAAAATACGTATTAAAGTGAGGAAATTAATGAATTACATTAAAATAATTTTATCATTTATCATTTGTAGTTTGAACAAATGCTTTCCATCTTTAGAATTACGGCAATTTTTGGCATTCTAATATAATATAATATAATATAATATAATATAATATAATATAATATAATATAATATAATATAATATAATATAATATAACACAAAAAACATCAATCATAGCATTGAAATAAACTTGCCTTTATTTCTTAGGCGCATAGGTTAAAAAAATTAGTAAAAATTTAGATAAAATTCGTATTATCTCAAATGTTTCGACCTCGTTGACTCTTACTTTGTCGTTTTCATTTGTTTGATTGAATAAAAGACATTTGTTTTATTTTTAGAAGTATGATTTGCCAATATGAAAAACATCCTGTTATGTTAGATTCTGTGTTTTGAGGAAGTTCCTGCCTCCCTTTTTTTCTTTCTATTTTATTTCATCTGTTTGTTTTGGGTCATTTCATTTACTAGTTTTTTTTCTTTCTGAAGTTTTGCTATCTCTCTTTTTCTCTCTCTAAGACTGTTAAGACTTTGCTTTATGATATTCGTTCGTTTGAATTGATTTTTTTTTCAGGACTATAGTCACAAAGTAATAATTGTATCTGCGGACATCAATTTCTACACCTCTTTTGTTCGTTATTTAGCATGGATCTGTCTTCATTTGTTAGATATATATAAATGTAAGTGTCAAATTAAGACTTTTTTAATATATTTATTTTTTTTTAAATATGGAACAATATAAATTTTACTGGGGAAATAAAATTTCTTCTATTCCAGTTACATTTTATGTAAAGTATGTTAATTTGTGCTTTTAATGTCGTGGTATTTTCTTTCAAAGATCAAAACGTAACAATACATAGTTTGCTTGTATAACTCAAACTGTGTTTCTACGTTCAACTTAACATTACTGCGTTGCGAAATACGCGTCAATGTCTAACTAACGCAATACGATACATCGTATCTAACTAAAAAAGAAGGAATTCTTAATATTGATCAGTTTAAACAGAAACAAATTCAGAAAAACCATACATCTTTTGAACTTACTCTACCTTATCTTGGAAATGAATATTAAAGTGGAAAAAATTTCAAAGTTGTTTGTTTTTCTTGTCGAGTAATTCACTTTAAAGAAACTTATGTGATCTTTAATTATCGATGACATTAAATAAGACAAATTAGGTCATCTAATTTACATTCATGAAGGATGACCCTTGATCTTTGGCTATAAAAGTGAGAGGCCAGAATGCTCTATTGTACACCTCCTCAGACTCCTCTCTAAGCCTTTAGCAGTGAACGGTAGGTACCTTCTACTATTCTAATGAAGAAAGTGATAATAAAGGGTGAATAAATGTTTTAAAGTTGGATCAGTTGGATCAGTTTTTTTTTTTTTTTTTTGGGGGGGGGGATACTCTAAAAATCTTTTAAAAATATCCAAAAATATCCAAAGAAAACAAACAAACAAACAAACAAACAAACAAAAAAAAAATTCTGTGATATAAATTTCATGGTCGAACTACAAAACTTTGACTTCTTTGTTTATTTTATATTCCTTACGGTTTGTCAAACTATTCAAGTAGTAAGTGTATCAGTTGCGGTTTAAAGATGAAAATAAAGCATGTCTGTGAAAATATCACTCAAATAAAACTGATAATTTACAGCTGGTAAATTACATTATTTTTATGCTGTATAAAATGTTTCTTTTAACTACGTATACTTATTTACTGCTTAATTATTTATTTTCGTTTTCAAAAATGATATCACTAATTACTTGCTTATTTCATTAATACATTTTATCATTTTTTTTAAATATATATATATATCGCGCACACATATAATATATTTGAATTGTTAAAACAGCAAAAATGTGTTGATATTGATAAAATTATTAATATACCTTTAGTGACGAACATGTTTAATATGCAATCTAAACAGCGAACACAGTTAAGATGACCTTTTGCTGTCTTTTAAACAAGTTCTTACGAACAAACTCAGCAAAGCGTTTTGTACTATAAACTTCCATTCCTTTTCTAAGTAATTTCCTTCTTTGGGGTCAAAATAAACGTGTACAGTTGTACTTTTTTACAGTTCTTCAGTCAGAATGAAGGCTTTAGTCCTAGTTGTCGTTCTTTGCTTGGCCGTAGTCTCTGCCTACCCCTACGATAACTATCACTACAGGGGCGGATCCAGCTACTATCCTAACAGACGCCACGGCTACTACGATGACTATGACAGCTACTACTCAGGTAAACAAATCACTTGTTTCGTAATTCTTCATGTTCTTTTCATGTATATCTTTCTTCAAAGGGGTTTTTTTTGTGTTTCATACTAATTTTTTGTGAATGTCAACTAATAAATCATCGCTTTTTGACAGTAAAAACATGTTTGTACCTTACAGCATTCAAATGTGTTGGCATGGTATTTGCTAAATAAATATAAGTACTCAATGTCTTTTTCTAAAAAAAAAAATTGAAGAACTTCACAGAAACAAAATTATCTCCATGGACATTTTTACCATTTTAATGATCACATTCTTTCTTCTTTGAAAAGTGTATTTTACTTTAATCTAACGAAAAACACCGTGGCAAGAAACGAAAAAAGTGCAGCTTCTTTCGATATGAAAGTTGTTAGAAGGAAGTTTAACCTGATTTGTTGCAAAATTATAGTTAGAAGATGTGAATTTGATTTCAGGCTCTCGAGGCTACAACAGCTACAACAGGTACCCAACTCGCTACGGCAGATACAGTAGCTACAATCGGTACCCACATAGTAGCTATAGCAGCTATAGCAGCTATAACCGGTACCCATATGGTGGTAGCAGATACAGTAACTATTATAATTATGGCTATTGAGGATATTACCAAAAACTAAACAAGGAAGCAAACATGGCGGGTATGTCTTATAGTTTATTAAAGCTTTATACGTTTCAAAGCACATTTTTTCCTCTATTAAATAATTTATCTATACAGTTCATTTTGGATACGAGCAACAATGTCACGCATAAATATTCATATAGAATAATATTTTTGGTATCAGATTTAATGTTTCTAAGCTCTATTTTTCTTCGTATTAAGATGTTATGTTTAGCATTTTTAGAAGGAATTTTAATACATGTAGTTGCTTAAATCACATAACTTGCTGTGCCTTAAACGTGACTTAATCTCATTTAAAGATATTTATTTTCTCATATGTTTTCTATACAAATACTATTCCATTGTACTCATGCTTTTGGTTTCGTTGAAAAATATGATTATATAACTTATACATATATTCTTCAATGGGTTTATACATTGTTTCAAATAATTCATGTTCTTTACATGTAATTTGATCTTTCTTCCAGAGGGTTGGAGACAGAGAGGAAAAAGGATAAAGCAAGACAAAGGAATTGGCTATGTTTGCACAAAAAGTATAATAAAAGTAGTTTAAAAGCCATTTTAGTAAAAAAAATTGTCTGTGGGTTGATTCTATATAAGTAGATTTTTATGTTTGATGTAAATATATCTCTATGTAATCGATTACCTACTTTTGAAAAAGTATATAAAGAGTTTATTTTGCGTTTGCATACTAAGTAAAATAGTGCTGGGCTTTCTTTTCTATAAAGAATACGTCGACACCGCTCCTGGGACTGAGCACTTCAGCCCAAAGGCCAATCAATTACACCAAAGAAACAGTTACATTATAAAATGTATTTCTAAATTATAGATACGTATTTTAAAACAATTGGTACATAACAAGAAAGAACTAAATGATTGTATAAAAAAATAAAATAAAGGACATTATTTGAAAATGAAAAATAGGGCAAAACTTAAAAGTCTACGTTGTATAAAAGACGGTCTTTCATTCCATCAGTGAAATTTTGGGACCATATCTATCAAAGTAATCCTTGAATAGACATTACATTTATTTCATGATTGCCCTTTGCAACCGTCAAAATGACAAAAAATTCCCATTTTAGCAGTAACTTTTTTTTTAAAAATTAGTTTCAATTTGAATAGAAATCTTTTTTTTTCCTGACACGGTTTGGTCTAATTGAATGATAAACATATAACATTCGCTATGAGCCCTTTGTAGTGATAATGTAAACAAGGTATGTTGTAACAAAATTCGTTTTGGAAATGGTGACTTAAAAACTGTTGTGAAACGTGTAAATCAAATTAGACCGAAAGATGAATTGCAGTTTTATTTCAGGCTATATCATAATAAGGGACATGTTGGAAGCCCTTGAATGTTTTGTGGCATTTGTATCGGTTCACATTAAGATAGTACATAGAATATGAGTTGTGTACTGAATCAGGTTAAATTCAAAGGTACCACATGCAGCTATATTGGAATATTAATACATGAATATGGTAAATTTAAGACGGAAAGGTTTATTTTGTTTCTGCTTGAACCATACATGTAGTTTTGTTGATGATTAGCGATGAACGTTTGCGCTCAGTAAAGCAATCAAATCTGAATCAAACAGAGAAGTCCCCGTAATGTATTTTATTTTGGGTTTATTAGGATATATTGGCGATAAACGAGTCGACTCATGAAACTGAAATTTATGAATTGATAAAAACTTTATCGATATATTAAACTGATAAGTTGAAAGACACAGTTTTAGATTTTTCCTCCTTGTGTATTAGTTTTCTTTTTACTTAACCTTCAAAAGAATACTAGGACAAACCGTTTTAGCATAACTTCCACCTGTGGGTATTTTAACAAATTGTTTGATGAATTCGTCCCAAGAGACTATGTGAATATTAGAAATTAGGAACCACAGCGTCTTTTAAATATTAACTTCAGAATACCTATATTTAGAACCAGATTGACTATGAACAATGTATATTTGGAGAAGGCTAATCATGAGGTATACACATGGTTTTTTTCCCATATTTATCAAAAAAAGCTGTTGTTTGTAATGTCAAATATCGTGGTCTTTAATTTATCTTTAAAACTTGTAAAATGAAGTGTTGAAAAGTAATATTTTTCATGCTGCTGAATGCAATGGGAACGTGCGATTCTGAACAGAAAAGTTATCGTGGAGTATAATCTTCATTTTGTTAAGACAGTCCTTGAATACTTTGCTGTACAGAACACCTTAAGTGCACGGATCTCCTTCATCCAGTAAATATTCTATGAGAAGATAGGGTTGATAAATCACTAGATCCTGCCATATATCCTTTCATGATTTTGTATGTAGTTCTTGAATCCAGTTTAAAAATCAAAACTCAAATTTTCTGGGGTCTCTATATGAGTGAAAAATTCTCGTAAAAAAACAATCAATCGATCAAATTCACTAGGATTTTAAAAGTAATCGAAACACGTGATTTAAGCTACTGATTTCCTTTGCACTTGTAAATACGCTGGAACCAAATGAATCATAGCCAAATTCTTCTGAAATGAAATTGTAACAACAAACATTTCTTCTATGCTGTGACAGGATTCGTTAATCTGAAAAAATAGCTTTAAATGTAAATTTTATAAGCTGTAATTTGATGCACCAAATGCGCATTTCGACAAATTATGTCTATTCAGTGATGCTCATGCCCAAACATTTGAAATCCAAAATATTTAAATAAAAAAAAACAAAACTATAAAGTGCTGAAAAGGGGGGTGCCAAAGACTGGAGCCAAAACCTTCGAAGGATCAGAACTATGCATGAGGGAGATGATCCTTTAATTTGAAAGAATTTCTAAATTACACCACAGTAATTAAATGTATATTAATATTTTCAAGTTAGTACATAGTTACTGGGCTTTAGAGACCCTCGGGGACTAAAAGTCCACCAGCAAAGACCTCGATCAAGGGGTCTTAATGTTAATCTTACATGGTTCCAGTTTTGATGCACCAGGTACGCATTTCGACAAATTATGCCTCTTCAGTGATGCTCATGCCGAAACGTTGGAAATCTGAAAACTTCAAAGAGCTTGAAAAAAAGGCTGAGGGGCAAAGACTGGAGTCAAAAACGTCGAAGGATATGCATGAAGGAGATAATACTTATCTCTTTTCTATATCTAATGAGGAAAGTAGAATACAGGATACGATTTATGTCCTTACAGAATTTCTAATAAGAGATTATAACGTATTCAAAATTCTTACTCATTTTTGAGATATTCCCCGTTTTATTCATCCAACTTTCTGGCCCATTCTTCGACATATTTACAATATTAATATTTTTTCTTGCATTTTAGAAAACACAGATGTTCCATCCCCACTTTCTACAAACATCTCTAATTCAATATATATACTCAAAGACATTACATTTAATTATTTCTTTTAATTTCACAAAACAATTTGAATACAGTGAAATCAAAATGTGACTTTACCATTTTCTATCTTTTTAAAGAGGAAGATTGAAGGTAGTGTTAATTTTTGGGTTACATTTGATCAAACAGGCAAATTCTGGAAAAGCTTACCACCCGTAAATGTGCTAGGATAAATACGCATATTTGAACCTGCCATGAACTCTTAAAAACGTTTTAATCTATGTACAACTTGTTTCATTCCAACTATAGCCGTATTTCGCATATTTCTTTCAGATACCATGTCTTATTGTAACGATATATACCCCCATGCGCTCGTTACACTTGAGTGAATTTTTGGTTTGGTTGTCGACTTGTGCACATCTCCGATGGTAAAGCATTTTGGGAACACATGAATTGATCAATACATTTCAAAACCATAATAGATATAAACATTCATAATGATTTTTATTAATAATTATTGTTTTAAATCATAAATGAAAAAAATGCGAATTGGAAGAAAAAAGATAGTTGAGTATTTTTTAAAGTACGCCAATATATGCATAATAAACTTGAAACAAAACTCGAAAACACAATTAAAAATTATCTAGCAACGCAGGACTGTTAAGGCGTACTACGAAGAAATCAACCGAATATAAATGTGCATAAATACATACCTTTTTAAACCGAATTTATTTTTGTAAAGGTACTATATTATCTCATGACTTTGATTTTAATTGAAATAACATTGTATACCTCGCTCTGTACGGAATCTAGTTTTGTCACGTTATTTGAGAGTCACGAGATAAATGTAAGTAATGTGTACTGTATGTAGGTCATATACAAATTTCAATATCGCAAGGGCAAACCCTAGTTAGAATTAAAAATTTCTGTGATAAATTATATCTATATAACTTGTAATTTTATGAAAAGTGCTGCTGCTTTAAATAGAATATGCATTTTATTAGTTTATATTTCAAGTTATTTGGCTCTAGTCGAAATATGTGTGACCTTTACCATGTATTTTATTTATTTTTTAAGCAATGCTCTCGATTTCAGGAAAGCAGCAGCACTTTCCAAGTTAAGGGATGTTTCTTTTATGCATATTCAAAAAATGGTCAAGATCTATTAAGTGTATGCCAATACAAATTAAAATAATGTACACCTGAACATTTCTTTAACACGCACGTGGAGCGAGGAGGGGGAGAGACACCCCCTTCAGGCCCTGAACGTTGCTTTTCAGGCCCGTAGGAAGCAATTTCAGAGTTGGGGGCAACCATAATTTTCAGTTGGGGGGGGGCACTATCAACTATAAAAAATTCTTTGACAAGGAAAAAAGGGGGGGAAAATCATAAGAAGTTATCATTGAGGGGGCACAAGCATATAGTAGCTATGTTTTATGACTTACTTGTATTCAAGTTAAATTAGTTTTATATCTAAAACAGTTGAACCCAGTACATTGTACCTATTTGAATATATTTGATCATGAAAAAAATCCGACGATCTTTTCCAGACGTTTATTTAAAATACTTTTAGAAGAGTGTTACGTTTGTTCCATTCCCCCCCCCCCCCTTCTCTGGACATTCTCTTTAAAAGATTTAAGATTCGTAATAATGCATATTTATATGGTAAAGGACAAGATAGGCTAAGATCCGTTTTTGGCTCCTGGTTTGGGGGTATCTTTTAGAACGATGCAACAGTTTATCAATTTTAATCTGTTGTTACCCCTGCCACAAAATGAGTATTGGTTCTAATTTATGGGATACACAGAGGTCACAGGAAGGTCAGAAAATATGTAAATTTCCGAATTTTCTCATTTTTGTGCAAATTTTCATCGATTTTAGAGCACATTTTGTTTCAGAAAAAATAGAGCACAAGTTTGCCTATCTACCAAATTTATATATTTCATACAATAGTATCAGATGCATCTTTTGTATAAAAATCTCAGATAGGCAAGCTTGTGCTCTATATTTCCCTAAGTGAAAAGTATCGCAAATTTGACAAAATTCCACGGAAATTGAGGAAATTCGGGAAAATGTCTTACTTTTGTACCCTGTTGTGCCCTCCGTGTAAGCTTTGAAACAAAATTTGTGCTTGTTTTAAATCAAGCATCATATTAAGTTCTTAACTACAAACTATCACAGTTTTAACTGTGTTCTGATTTTTACATCAAATAAGGGGCCAGATTCGGCCATTATCATACGTACCTTTTCCTTTGATGCAATTTCGCCACATTCATTAATTTAATTTATTACATCTACAGACAACAGTAATTTTGTTTTGTGAAACGTTTTGTTTGTGTACACTGTATTTTGTCCAAATACGCTGTACACCAGTAAGATTTCCACCTCTGACATTTTCCCAATCCAAGAAAAGCTGATTGGCAGAGACCACGTGTGTCCATGTGCTACAGACAATGTGTTTACCCTTTGATTATAAATGGAATTTTATTACTTCTGTGATGCAAATTTCAATAAATGTAAACTAGGATATAATTCTCTCGACATGTGCACATTCCTGATAGCAGTATTCCAGATAAACAACAACGTTCAATGCGTTTTCTCGGCGTGCATGCATGTATATCTTAACTGCTAAGTTAATTGTACATGAATGCATAATATGTGCAATACGATGTATCATGCATATAGCTCTTTAAAGTAAATAAGGTACAGTTGGAAACGATGCATGCATCAAGTAGTCCTTTCCTGCTTAGGCCATGAAAAATTAATTAATAGTTTCTCAGACCAAAAATTTCAAAATTCAATTGGGTTTAAAATTCGAAAAGGCAAGTTTCATCTATCACACTGCGTCTGGATAGGGAAAATTACGAACTTTTTAAGGCAACTTAAACAACAAAAAACGTAATTTACAAAAAATCCTATCATTCAATATTTTTAAATTTACGTTGAAATGCAAGTCCTTCAAATTATTAATTAACTGTAAAAATTTCGAATGGTGAAGCTGACCTCAATATTGCACAGGACATCGTTAAAGACGACATAAGCAGGACAAAAACTTGTCATGTTTACATTTCTCGAGTGCGGGAAAAACCAACTATGACGTCACACGTAAGCTAAATAAGCGAAATAAGATATACCTACATAAGATTTCCGTCATCAGCCATGCAAAAATAATTTTTGTGTTCCCCGTTTCTCAAAATACTTCATCATATACTGATTATGACATGTTTTTACATAATAATACCGCTCTTGTATTCACCGAGTATGATCTTGCTGTACTAGCAGATCGTGTATGACCGACTTGTTGGACGCGCAGTTTAAAGAAACAGAGGAGTGGATCAATCTTTTTTCATAATTTGTTAATGTTTACAAGAATGTTAAACTTTTTTTTTTTTAAACATAAAATGGTAATTAAAGAAAAAAAATTGTCAAAAATTTATACAAGAACTGATGCTTTACACGTTTTGCACTTATATAAATGGAGACTATGACGTAGTTTCACAAAGTCATGTGACCATGTGTCCTTCATCCCCTTAAATTATCAAAGAAATGGTTTTAGGACATAACATTTTAAATTCGGTTAATGGAAAAACCATTGACAAAACTGACTGAAGCCTCATCAATATACGTTTCATTTCTCATATTTTGTTTCAAAAAGATATGTCAGCGAATTCAAGTTAAAACTAGTATTAATTGTAACGGGGACCGTTACAGATGTTCCCCAAACGCTCTCCAACTTCCTTTTGGTGTCTTATTCCCTGTAAGCCTCATTAAATAAGGCAATCAAGAATATTGGGGTTTTTTTTACGCATTACACGCGCGCTCGGGCATGCATGTACAAAATGACCATGTCAACTTGTCTACACTTTAAATACATCTTTATATTCAAATTTCATCAAAAGATAAAAAAAAAAATCGGCTATATTAAGTATAGCTGTCATTTTACGCATTGCAAGCGCGCGCACGTGCATGCATGTCCCTGATGACCATGTCATCTTGTCAACACTATTAATATGTCTACATATTTTGAGTGTCAAAGCATTTCATCAAAAAGTATAAAAGTTACAGCTATATCAAGTATATTGGTCATTTTAGCATTGCATGCGCGCGCACGTGCATGCATGTGCATGTTGACAATGTCATCTTGTCTACATTTATAATATGTCTATATATTCCGAGTATCAAAGCATTACATCAAAAAATGTCAAAGTTATGGTTATATCAAATATATTGGTAATTTTACTCATTGCACGCGTACGCACGTGCATACATGTGTGCGCTGACCATGTAATCTTGTGTACACTTCTAATATATATTTATATTCTGAGTTTCAAAGCAATTCATCAAAAAATGTACAAGTTAAGTCTATATCATTTGCATTGGTTATTTCAATCATTGCGCATGCGCACACGTGCATGCATGTGCATTCTGACCATGTCGTCTTGTCTACACTTTTAATATATCCTGATATCCTGAGTATCAAAGCATTTCATCAAAAGATATGAAAGTTATGCCTATATCGAGTATATATGTCATTTTACTCACTGCACGCGCGAGCACGTGCACGCATGTGTGCGCTGATCAAGTCTTCTTGTCTACACTTCTAATATGTATTTATATTCTGAGTTTCAAAGCAATCCATCAAAAAATGTGCAAGTTAAGTCTATATCAATTGTATTGGTTACTTCAATCAATGCGCATGCGCACACGTGCATGCATGCTTATTCTGACCATGTCATTTTGTTTACACTATTAATATATCCTTATATTCTGAGTTTGAAAGCATTTCATCAAAAAATATAAAAGTTACAGCTATATCAAGTAAATTGGTCATTTTACGCATTGCACGCGCACGCACGTGCATGCACGTGCGCGCAAAATGACCTTCGTTCCGCAAATCTACATAACATTCCTATGAACCCTAAAAAGGTTTCACCTCAATCGGATGTGTAGTTTCGGAGATCACTCACGGACAAAAAAGTACCCAGGAAGAAAAATAATAATAACTAGATGAGATCTCGTTGCGAGCAACGAGTAGGTCTTCCGTCCGATTTTTCGATAAGATGAGATATGATTTTGACTATGATTTTTGTTAAAAGATAATAATATATATAGACTTCCCTAATTAGATTTCAATCCTTTGATTTATATACATTATCAAAGAGCTATCGATGAATTGCTTTTGGTCCCTCCGAACCCCTAGTTTGAGGGGTCAGCCCCTTTTTCTTGATATCAATTGAAAGGTCTTGTGATTTTGAAAACGTTTCGTTCAACAACTATTCAGAGATTTCTTTTCGTTGTGGAAATATGCTGAATGGAAATATTTAGGGGCCACCCCTCCAAGTCCTTAATGGGGCCGTTTGACAAAAATTGAAAGGGTGCATATTGTTTAGAACATTATTCTTACCATCTTTTGTTCAGTATTGCTTATCAAAATACTCCCCCTTTTCGAGATATAAAGCGTCAAAGATTTAGCATTCTGGCCCCTAGTGACCCCTTATTACGTAACATATGATCAGAATCTTATCATATATTGTTGTAAATCGTTAAGATAAGCATCTTTGCTTCAGTAATGTATTACAAATTATTGATCGTTAAAGAGTTATAGGTTGAAGACTTTTGGCCCCTCTGAGCCCCTAATTTGAGGGGTCAGCCCCTTTTTCTTGATATCAAATGAAAGATCTTGTGATTTTGAAGACTTTTTGTTCAACAACTATTCAGAGATTTCCTTTGGTTGTGGAGATATGCTGAATGGAAATATTTAGGGGCCACCCCTCCAAGTCCTTAGTGGGGCCGTTTGACAAAAATTGAAAGGGTGCATATTGTTTAGAACATTATTCTGACCATCTTTTGTTCAGTATTGCTTATCAAAATATTCCCCCTTTTCGAGATATAAAGCGTCAAAGATTTAGCATTCTGACCCCTAGTGACCCCTTATTACGTAACATATGATCAGAATCTTATCATATATTGTTGTAAATCGTTAAGATAAGCATCTTTGCTTCAGTAATGTATTACAAATTATTGATCGTTAAAGATTATAGGTTGAAGACTTTTGGCCCCTCTGAGTCCTTAATTTAAGGGGTCAGCCCCTTTTTCTTGATATCAAATGAAAGATCTTGTGATTTTGAAGACTTTTTGTTCAACAACTATTCAGAGATTTCTTTTCGTTGTGGAAATATGCTGAATGGAAATATTTAGGGGCCACCCCTCCAAGTCCTTAATGGGGACGTTTGACAAAAATTGAAAGGGTGCATATTGTTTAGAACTTTATTCTGATCATCTTTTGTTCAGTATTGCTTATCAAAATATTCCTCCTTTTCGAGATATAAAGCGTCAAAGATTTAGCATTCTGGCCCCTTGTGACCCCTTATTATGTAACATATGATCAGAATCTTATCATATATTGATGTAAATCGTTAAGATAAGCATCTTTGCTTCAATAATGTATTACAAATTATTGATCGTTAAAGAGTTAACGATGAAAGACTTTTGGCCCCTCTGAGCCCCTAATTTGAGGGGCCAGCCCCTTTTTCTTGATATCAAATGAAAGGTCGTATCATTCTGCACAACTTTTCTTCTATATGTTTTAACAAATTCTTAACATGTATGAAGATATGATAGAAAAGGTGTAAAAATTTGTGAGATGTTTCTGAGACATTTTTTGAGCCCTACCGAGCTTCGGCGCCTTTTGCGCTAAAGTGATTTCGACACCTGCCTGCAAATCTACCAACCTTCCCCTACCTTCACTGAAAATCTTGACTCAATATCTTAAGTCGTTTCGGAGGAGTTTCCAGGACAAGCCGACCCTCTGAAAATCAGAAAATCCTAAATATCTCGAGATGGAAAGTTACGTCATCAACGAAAAAAATTTCCAATAAGGTTCAGATCAATACCTATCAGATCTGAAAGTTTCATGAAAATCGGCCAAGACGTTACCGAGAACTCGCGTGCACAAAATCGGTAAGAATAATAATAATAACTAGATGAGATCTCGTTGCGAGCAACGAGTAGGTCTTCCGTCCGATTTTTCGATAAGATGAGATACGATTTTGACTATGATCTTTGTTAAAAGATAATAATATATAGACTTCCCTAATTAGATTTCATTCTTTTGATTTATATAACATTATTAAAAAAAGCTCTAGATGACATGCTTTTGGCCCCTCTCAGACCCTAGTTTGAGGGGTCAGCCCCTTTTTCTTGATATCAAATGAAAGGTCTTGTGATTTTGAAAACGTTTTGTTCAAGAAATATTCAGAGATTTCTTTTCGTTGTGGAGATATGCTGAATGGAAATATTTAGGGGCCACCCCTCCAAGTCCTTAATGGGGCCGTTTGACAAAAACTGAAAGGGTTCATATTGTTTACAACATTATTCTGACCATCTTTTGTTCAGTATTGCTTATTAAAATATTCCCCCTTTTGGAGATATAAAGCGTCAAAGATTTAGCATTCTGGCCCCTTTTGACCCCTTATTATGTAACATATGATCAGAATCTTATCATATATTGATGTAAATCGTTAAGATAAGCATCTTTGTTTCAGTAATGTATTACAAATTATTGATCGTTAAAGAGTAAAGGATGAAAGACTTTTGGCCCCTCTCAGCCCCTAATTTGAGGGGTCAGTCCCTTTTTCTTGATGGCAAATGAAAGGTCTTGTGATTTTGAAGACTTTTTGTTCAACAACTATTCAGAGATTTCTTTTCGTTGTGGAGATATGCTGAATGGAAATATTTAGGGGCCACCCCTACAAGTCCTTTATGGGGCCGTTTGACAAAAATTGAAAGGGTGCATATTGTTTAGAACATTATTCTGACCATCTTTTGTTCAGTATTGCTTATCAAAATATTCCCCCTTTTCCAGATATACAGCATCAAAGATTTAGCATTCTGGTCCCTTGTGACCCCTTATTATGTAACATATGATCAGAATCTTATCATATATTGTTGTAAATCGTTAAGATAAGCATCTTTGTTTCAGTAATGTATTAGAAATTATTGCTCATTAAAGAGTTATAGATGAAAGACTTTTGGCCCCTCTCCTCCTCTAATTTGAGGGATCAGCCCCTTTTTCATGATTTCAAATGAAAGGTCGTATCATTCTGCACAACTTTTCTTCTATATGTTTTAACAAATTCTTAACAGGTATGAAGATATGAAAGAAAAGGTGTAAAATTTTGTGAGATGTTTCTGAGACATTTTTGAGCCCTACCGAGCTTCGGCGCCTTTTGCGCTAGAGAGATTTGGACACCTGCCTGCAAATCTACAAACCTTCCCCTACCTTCACTGAAAATCTTGCCTCAATATCTTAAGTCGTTTCGGAGGAGTTTCCAGGACAAGCTGACCCTCTAAAAAACAGAAAATCCTGAATATCTCGAGATAGAAAGTGACGTCATCAACGAAAAAAATTTCCAATAAGGTTCAGATCAATACCTATCAGATCTGAAAGTTTCATGAAAATCGGCCAAGACATTTTCGAGAACTCGCGTGCACAAAATCGGTAAGAATAATAATAATAATAATAATAATAATAATAATAGGGAAAAAGAAACCGAACGAAAACAATAAGGTCTTCCGTTGGAGACGGAAGACCTTAATAACTAGATGAGATCTCGTTGCGAGCAACGAGTGGGTCTTCCGTCCGATTTTTGGTAAGATGAGAAAAGAATTTGATTGAGATTTTCGTTCAAATATAATGATATAAATAATTTCTTAAGAAAAACAATTTCCCCTCAGTAATGTGTAACAAAATATTGATCAAAAAGAGTTATAGATTAAAGACTTTCAGCCCCTCTCGATCCGTATTTTGAGGGGCCAGCCCCTTTTTCTTGATATCACCTTAAAGCTCTCATGATTTTGAACAATTTTCGTTCAACAACTGTTCAGAAATTCTTTTTCGTTTCGGAGTTATTTGCAAAAGAAATATTTAGGGTCGTCCCTTCAATTCCCTAACGGGGACGTTTAGCAAAAATTGAAAGGTTGCACATTGTTAAGAACATTATTTTAAACATCTTTTCAATATTGCTTATCAAAATATTTCCCACTTTCGAGATATAAAGAATCAAAGATTTAGCATTCTGGCCCCTTATGGCCCCTAATTACGAAACATATGAAGTAAATATCATAATATATAGATGTGAATTATGAAGATAAACATTTTTGCTTCAGTATTGTATTACAAAATATTGATCGTTGAAGAGTTATAGATTAAAGACTTTCGGCCCCTTTCAGTCCATAGTTTGAGGGGCCAGCCCCTTTTCCTTGATATCACCTTAAAGCTCTCATGATTTTAAACACTTTTTGTTCAACAACTATTCAGAAATTCTTTTCCATTTCCGAGATACTGCAAAAGAAATATTTAGTGGCCAGCCCTTCAACTCCTTAAGGGAGACGTTTTTGAAAAATTGAAAGGTTGCATCTTGTATAAAACATTATTTTGGACAACTTTTGTTCAATATTGGTTATCAAAATATTTCCCACTTTTGAGATATAAAGCGTCAAAGATTTAGCATTCTGGCCCCTTATGGCCCCTAATTATGTAACATATGATGTAAATATCAAAATATATAGTTATAAATTGTTGAGATAAACATTTTTGCTTCAGTAATGCATTACAAAATATTGATCATTAAAGAATTATTGTTCAAAGACTTTCGGCCCCTCTCAGCCCCTATTTTGAGGGTCCAGCCCCTTTTTCTTCATATCACTTTAAAGCTCTCATGATTTTGAACAATTTTTGTTCACCAACTAGTCAGAAATTCTTTTTCGTTTTTGAGATATTTGCAAAAGAAGTATTTAGGGGCCGGCCCTTCAACTCCTTAATGGGGATGTTTAGCAAAAAATGAAAGGTTGCATCTTGTATAAAACATTATTTTGGACAACTTTTGTTCAATATTGGTTATCAAAATATTTCCCACTTTTGAGATATAAAGCGTCAAAGATTTAGCATTCTGGCCCCTTATGGCCCCTAATTATGTAACATATGATGTAAATATCAAAATATATAGTTATAAATTGTTGAGATAAACATTTTTGCTTCAGTAATGCATTACAAAATATTGATCGTTAAAGAGTTATTGTTCAAAGACTTTCGGCCCCTCTCAGCCCCTATTTTGAGGGTCCAGCTCCTTTTTCTTCATATCACTTTAAGGCTCTCATGATTTTGAACAATTTTTGTTCACCAACTAGTCAGAAATTCTTTTTCGTTTCTGAGATATTTGCAAAAGAAGTGTTTAGGGGCCGGCCCTTCAACTCCTTAATGGGGACTTCTAGCAAAAAATGAAAGGTTGCATATTGTTTAGAACATTATTTTGAACATCTTTTGTTCAGTATTTCTTATCAAAATATTTCCCACTTTTGAGATATAAAACGTCAAAGATTTAACATTCTGGCCCCTTATGGCCCCTAATTATGTAACATATGATGTGAATATCATAATATATAGTTGTAAATTGCTGGGATAAACATTTTTGCTTCAGTAATGGATTACAAAATATTGATTGTTAAAGAGTTATTAATTAAAGACCTTCGGCCCCTCTTGGCCCCTAATGTGATGAGTCAGCCCTTTTTCCTTGATATCATATAAAAGATCTTGTAATTCTACACAATTTCTGTTCAATATGTTTTAACAAAATACTCAGAGTTAAAAAGATATCGTAAGAAATGTCTCTAAAATTCACTCATGATTCGTTTCCTAAATTTCGACCCCTACCGAGCTTCCATACTAGGCACTTCCGGAAAATTTGAAAACCCAGGTGATCAATGGCAACATGTCCTCTATCATCGCTGAAAATTTCAGCACTCTAGCTTTAATCGTTTTTGAGTTCCATTGCAGACAAGGAGGTCCTCTGAATTTTGATTAAAGGGCGATAACTTCCTACCGGAAGTGAATTTTAAAAAAATGAGAAAAACGTATAAGGTTCAGACCAAGATACATCTTCCCTGAAATTTTCAAGTAAATCGATCGAGCCAACTCCGAGAAATCTTCTGCACAAAAATTGTAAAGAAAAAAAAAGAATAATAATAATAATAAAAGTGAAAAAGAAACAATAGAATAATAGAAGGGTCTTCCGTTGGAGACGGAAGACCCTAATAATAGGGAAAAAGAAACCGAACGAAAACAATAAGGTCTTCCGTTGGAGACGGAAGACCTTAATTAGAAACAGAGTAAAAACAATATGTTCCCCAACTTCGTTTGGGGAACATAACTAGAAACTCATTGCGAGCAATGAGAGGTCTTCCGTCCGATTCTGAAAATAGAAACGAAAATTCAAGCAGAAAAAGTGATAAAAGAAATTCAGACACTCTGGAGATTTAGCCCTGGTCAACAGCATTAAAATCCAACGTGCTAACCATTAACCATTCCCTTTTTTGCATCACTTCCTGTCACGACCGGAAGTAACGGCGACACACGATTTTCATACGATGCAAATAAACTAATGACAGACTATCAGTCCTGAAAGTTTCAGACTTCAGTCGTTTATTGTTGCCGAGCAATTGTGAGAAAAAATTCTAATTTTGAGGACAGGAAAACACGCGACGGGAAGTGAATTTTATAAAAAAAAAAAAAAAAAATCTCTAATGTGTCTCTAGACATTGCAGTATCTACAACATGTATTAAAACATTTCAATTCTTTTTCTATAAGCGATATTTATGAGAAAGTTGAATATCGAGATAACGTATTTTTATCTCCTAAAACCGGAAGTTGACGTTTTCGTTTCCGGAGGAGTCTAACATATTTCAAAACAGCGAAAGAGATGCAATAAGGTAATGCAAGTTTTAATTTAAACAAGAAAAGTTGAATTTTTGGATTTTTTTATCACTTCCTGTGACGACCGGAAGTGACGGCTGATATTTAACCCAAATGATTTCGCCTACTCTTCAAGGTCTATTATTCATATAAGTTTGTTGTCTTAATCTCTTACCGTTTCTGAGATCTCACTCAGATATTTTCTCACTTTGAGGACAGAAAAACACGCGACCGGAAGTGAATTTTGCAAAGATATTTGACTTTATTATAGACATTTGCAATCTGAATAACATATCTAAAAATCATTTCAAATACTTTACCTCTAAAAGATATTAATGGGAAAGTAAAATACTCAAATTATGTAGTTTTTCTCTTATAACCAGAAGTTGTATTTTTTTTGTTTCGGGTGGTACCAACACATATCAAAACTGTTAAAAAGATACAATTATATGATGCAAGTCTTATTCCAAAAGAAAAAAAGTTGAAATTTTGATTTCTTTGATCACTTCCTGTGACGACCGGAAGTGACGACTGACGCTCTTAACCCAAATGGTTTTGTCTACTCCTCAAGGTCTATTACTCATAAAAGTTTGGTATCTAAATCTCTTACCGTTTCTGAGATCTCACTCAGATATTTTCTCACTTTGAGGACAGAAAAACACGCGACAGGAAGTGAATTTTGCAAAGATATTTGACTTTATTATAGACATTTGCAATCTGAATAACATATCTAAAAATCATTTCAAATACTTTACCTCTAAAACATATTTATGGGAAAGTAAAATGCTCAAATTATGTAGTTTTCTCTTATAACCGGAAGTAGTCGTTTTTGTTTCCGGTGGGACCAACATATTTCAAAAATGTGAAAGAGTTGCAATAATGTGATGCAAGATTTGATTAAAAAAAGAAAAATTGAAATTTTCGATTTCTTTGAACACTTCCGGTGACGACCGGAAGTACTGACGACGAAAACCAAGGTAATTTCGAACATGTAGAAGTCATGGTCTATCATCTCTAACAAGTCTCCAGTTCATATCTTTAGCCGTTTCTTAGATCCTTCGAGGACAAAATTTCATTTTAAAATCAGGAAATTGTCCATAACTTGGCACTGGAACTGAATTTAACAAAAAACGGAATTTTGTATAAAATTCATATAAAGATCTTTTATCCCTGAAAATTTCAAAGAAATTCATTGAATAGTTTTCGAGAAATCGCGTGCACAAAATTTTGTCTAAAAAAAAAGAATAATAATAATAATAATAATAATAATAATTAGAAACTCATTGCGAGCAATGAGAGGTCTTCCGTCCGATTCTGAAAAAAGGAAAACTCAAGCTGAAAAAGTGATAAAAGAAATTTAGACACTCTGGAGATTTAACCCTGGTCGTCAGCCTGAAAATCCAACGTGCTAACCATTAACCATTCCCTTTTTTGCATCACTTCCTGTCACGACCGGAAGTAACTACGATACAAGATTTTGTCACGATTCAATAAACTGATGACTGACTATCAGTCCTAAAAGTTTTAGACTTCAGTCGTTTACTGTTGCCGATAAATAGACCGGAAGTTGACGTTTTATTTCCGGTTTAATCTAACATATTTCAAAACAGCAAAAGAGATGCAATAAAGTGATGCAAGTTTTAGTTTAAAAAAGAAAGAAGAGAAATAATATGAGTGCATCCTCTGATCTAAAAAATAAAACAGGTTTTGTAATCCTCAGAAATAGTTCTATCATTTAATAGTTGCATATTTAAGATCAGAGGTTACATCCTATATTAAATATCGAAATATAGGTTTGAAAATTGGCTGTTTTGTAGAAATTTTCAGGATACGAGGAAAATGACGCATTTCATGACGTCTTAATGCATAGGCTAGCCAGAAAATTATGTCATTTTTGATAGATACGCAGTCATCAAAGGTCTAAATAATATTTAATGCATTGTCAACTAAAACCAAGCAGTTTCAGTTTTTCTGAAATTCACAGGGCCAAAAAAAGCCCTAAGTGAACCTTGTTCTTTAATATTAAAACCACTACACTAGCGCAATGTACCAGCCATCATCGATGTTTACCTTGCACTCATTTCCTGAAGTAACGAGTGTCAGGTAGGTTAATTTTTTTTTTCTTATAGTGCGGAATTATAGGATGAAAACCAGCTAAATTTTGTGCAAGTGCAGTAGATTTACATCGGATTTTTTACTTGAGTTTTAGCAATGACTGATAGCAGAGAAAATAATCTGTTACAGAAAAAAACGAAAAAAAACTATTGTGTTTACTTCCTTTATTCTTTATGCATTCAACTTTCTATTCTATGCAATTCCAAATACAGACATATCCGTGTAATCTTTTTCCGTACTTCTACACAACTGCATCAGACCATTTGTGAAAGGCGGGTCAAGATACATTATATCGCGCCAAATGTCACGAGTAAATCTTCACACCTTTTCTTTGAAATGTGTTTTCAATTGAATAAGTGTACGTGATAGCTTTAATGAAATTAAAAAAAAAATATGTTGCTATAGCCTGATTTTCGAGCCTAAGAATGTTTATTTATCACACTGTACGTATAACAAATCGTATACGGGCAAGTAATATAAAGGCAGCGCTGTTTTCTTACACATTTTATATTCGTCTTTACCCCCAAAGTGGACTATTCCAATTAATAACACATTAATGAAAAGACTGGAATATTTAGCAACAATACACGTCTCGCCATATGACGCTCAAGGAATCTGATACCTATTATGTTCAGTAACTTGCATCTATAAAGAAATATTACCCTACTAAAATCAAAGAAAAATATTGAAAAACGTAAAAGTTGAAAAAAATTGACTTTTTGAATTCGCTTCAGGTAGCGACCGGAAGTACTTACGACGCATGAAAAGGCAAACCCGCACATCTAGAAGTCATGTTCTATGCTCTCCAACAATTCTCCAGTTCATACCTGTAGCCGTTCTTTAGATCTCGCGAGGATAAAATTTCATTTCAAAATCAGAAAAATGTCCATAACTTGGAACCGGAAACGAATTTTTCCAAAATTCTTACAAATATAATAATGGCATTTTATAGCGCATTATCCCTGAAAGTTTGATGAAAAACCAATGAATAGTTCTCGAGATATTGTGTGCACAACATTTGTCTAAAAAATATATTTTTAAAATGTCTTCTGGTGGATAATTTTAAAAACAAATTAAATATTAAACATTAGGATAAGAGTCTCTATTATCCCTCTTAAAATCAAAGAAAAATATTGAAAAACGTAAAAGTTGAAAAAAGTTGACTTTTTTAATTCGCTTCCGGTAGCGACCGGAAGTACTCACGACGCACGAAAAGGCAAACCCGCATATCTAAAAGTCATGTTCTATGCTCTCCAACAAGTCTCCAGTTCATATCTTTAGCCGTTCTTTAGATCTCGCGCGGATAAAATTTCATTTTAAAATCAGAAAAATGTCCATAACTTGGAACCGGAAGCGAATTTCTCCAAAACTCTTTCAAATGTAACAATGACATTTTATATTGCATTATCCCTGAAAGATTGATGAAAAACTACTGAATAGTTCTCGGGATATTGCGTGCAAAAAATTTGTCAAAAAATAAGAATAATAATAATAATAATAATAATAAGAAACAGTAGAATCACTATAAGGTCTTCCGTGAAGACGGAAGACCTTAATAAGAAACAATAGAATCACTATAAGGTCTTCCGTGGAGACGGAGGACCTTAATAATAATAATAAGAAACCAATATGTTCCCAAACTTCGTTTGGGGAACATAATTAATTCAAACGTATCATATGTCACATATTCACGTAATCTTATATTCAACGTTATATTTTTTTTCAACTAGATTAATCCGGAATTGCACAGAAAAAGCCAGTAATTCAAATAATTACACTACATATCCATTTATTTAATGCGAATATTAAGCAATTATCTGTGTGATCTCCTGGTTATAAATAACAATAATTAAGACAAATAGCGTCATGCCACTTACCCTTTTGAAGAATGACTTTTTTTGTTTACTATAAAAATGAGAGTTGGATAGAAGGAATATGCAACTCGTCTAATTCATCCTTCAGACTCGGATACAGCTTGATATATCCAGGTGAGTACATTTATTATTTTATTTTACTTAAGAGATGTAGGAAATGGCTCACTTGGCCTCTATATTCGATTTAAAGATGATACATATTTTCTTGCCAGAATTCTTTTTTCAATAGGATTAAAGAATTATCATTTGATAGATGCATTTCTTTTGCAGTGAACATAAGTTTATGGGAGTAAACATAATGAAATAAAATATAAAAATATACAGATATTTTGGTATGAATGCGTTTGTTGTAATTATCATCTTGCTGTATGTGAAAGGCATTATTTTCTACAAAATGTGCTTTTCAAGTAACAAATCTGCTTTACTTTGTAGAATAATTTCAAGTAACGACTTTTTCCATGTTTTATTTCATTTTCCCTTTTTGTTCTATAGTAGAGTTATCATTGAGATTTTTTTTTTAATTATTTTTTTAATTTTTTTTTTATTTATTTATTTTATTTTTTTTTTTACAGTTTTCTACAAAAAATGAAGGTGTTCTTCTTGTTCGTCGCTCTCTTTGTCGTGGCTATATCTGCCTACCATCACGACCATCACGATTATCACGATTACTACAATAGCTACAGATACCCCTACACTTACGGAAATCATCATAATAGTAGGAATTTATATTTACATACATTAAGATAGAAGAGATATAATCAAAACCGATACAATTATGTCCTTATGTACATGTATATCTTTATTTATTTATTAAATATCTTTGTTTATTCTATTTATACATTTACATATCATATAAAAATAATAAGAATCATATTATTTATTTATTTATTTATTTATTTATTTATTTATTTATTTATTAAATATCTTTGTTTATTCTATTTATACATTTACATATCATATAAAAACAATAAGAATCATATAATTTATTTATTTATTTATTCATTTATTTATTTATTATCTATTTATTTACAAGTATTTATTTTCTGTTTTATTAATTAATTTTCAAAGTATTTAGTTATTTATTCATTTACATGTATTTATTTATTTATTTGTTTTATTTTATTTTATTTATTCATTATTTGCAATATTTATCTGATATTTTTTCCGAGAACGATAGGGAAAACCATTCCTGATTGACTTAATTAGTTTTGCAAACTGCCAGAAAGTCTTTGTTTCTTTCCTTATTTGTCTTAATTTCTTTCTAGGCTACCACCACTCCGGACACCATGGCTATCCCTATCATTATGACAGCTATCCTTACTATAACCACTACGGCGGATACAGTGGATTCTACAGGAGATAGGGCTCTCTTACTGAAGACTACGGACAATTGAGCAATCTCACTGTACCTCTGTAAAGAAAGATAACTCTATATAAACATATTTCTTCAACAACATTTATCTTGCATTGTATACATTATATGTTAGAAAATGATTCCGTCTGAGGGTTCATTCTCCGTTAAGAAATGTGTCATTATTTCAATTTTGAAACGATTGTTTCTGGTATGTTTTTCAAAAATGTAGAAGGTGCATATATTCATTTGTAATGACTTACAGCTATAAAAAAAAATCGCCAGACATTAATTTCTTATTTCACTTTGATGTATTTCCTTTGTCTACAATATGAAAAAATATTTTATTGCTAATGAGCTCAATTTCATTTAAAGAAGGTGTTTCAATAGTACTCCTATGAAATATGATTTTTCGCACTGAAGGTATAATGATTATGCATTCTCCATGACTTGCATTATATACAGTTTATTTTTAGGTCGGTAAATCCCCGTACACCCTTAATAAAACCTTGATTACGAATTTATTTCTTTGTAACAAAATATATTCTTTATTAACCTAAGTGTTTCAAACTATCGATAAGTTTTGCAAAGTGCGACAATGCATCATATAATTTACTTTTCGTGATGGAGAGAATATGTATTTATTGAGATGTCAAGTTATTTACCCCCGACTCAAATCCGCCGTAAGGAAATTTATACCTGGCGTGCAGTCAAATATCGTGTTACAAACAAGGTACGAAATACCATTTGTTTCTTCATACATTTTTGTTATTTTATCTTGCAACATTTCTTTTTCTGCCTTATGAAAATGATTGCAAATCACATTTATGCCGAAGATCCGTAAATGAGGGATAAGATTTTGTATATGCAAATTAAGTCTTAAACACTAATCATCTTTATATGTGATATATGTATTAATTTTCCACCAAACTATGGCAGAAATACTGCCGATATGACGTAATAAAACAGATAAAAATTCATTCAATTAATCATTTTTTTCCCACCAAAAATTTCTCTATTGCACGCTGTACACTAGATTGGATTCCAATATAGAGAGAAATGGCCTGCCTCACAAATAACGCAAAATCAAAAGTCATGAATAAAACAAAAAAAATAGTACACTTTTATTTCATATCCTTTTTTTCTGTCTCCAAATATTAATGCCCTCTTAATTCCCCTTGGCCATAATTTTTGTTAGGTTGGTACTAGATCATTCATTTTCTCGTCTGTATTTCTAGTGATAAGAAGTTTCCTTTGGTACAACAATTTTTGACCTTTTGACGTTAACCTTTGAATTTTACCTACTTAAAAACTTTAACCTTGGCCATATTTTTGAAGGATTAGTGCAAGGGCTTTCATATACCACATGTACGAGGGACATTTGAAAAGTTCTGAGAAAATAAGATTGTACATGGCAATGAAATTCAGATTTATATTTTTGAGTCGAAAGTCAAAAGCAGTAAGGAGTTTTGGATTCCCGAAGTTGAAATAATATGAAAAAATACGCACAGAAAATTGTCCGGGGGAAGACTTTTGTACCTCTTATTCGTAAACAGAAAGACTCCTAATACTCAAGATACATTTGTGGAAAACTGCATTATTACACTTCAGTTTTATACAGAATATGTTTTGTTTCATATAGTGGAGAGCTATATAATAGACCGAAAATCCAGCTATTTCATATAAATAAAAATCTTTTATGAACGCCTAAGATAACATTACCGTGCTTATTAACCAAGCAACAAAATAAAATATGCAATTGCTGATTTACCGTACCATTCTTATAGTCTTACTACTTCCAGTATATCTTTTCAAAGAAACCTTTGACAGCACTTTTTCTATGTTCTCATTTAGACAAAAAACGAGACTTTTCACTATGATAAACATTCGAGATTCTGACGTCATTTTTGGAGCTATTACGTCATAAATATAAGAACATGACGTTCACATAAGTGCAAATTTTCAGCTCTTTTCAATGGTATAAAATTTATTAACTTCTGTGAAATGGTTAATATTTTAGCAAGCAGTTCTCAGAACTTTTCAAATGCCCTTCGTATATTTCTTGTTGCAAGACCTTCTCTTGGGTACCATTAATTTTGAGCCTTTAGCTTTACCTTGTTTGGAAGTCGACCTACTTGTGGAAAACTTGAACCTTGACCAAAACGTTTTAACAATTGGTAATAGGGTTTTCATATTTCATATATACATGTATATCCCTTATGAGAAGGTTTTTCCGTCGTTACCAACAATTTTTTACCACTTAAAAATACTTTTGGAAAAAAAAAAACATTGGTCATTACTATTGAATGTTCGTTCTAGGATTTTTATATTCCACAGGTAAATTCCTTATGATAAGACCTTTTTTGGGGTATCAACTACTTTAATATCTTGAACTTGGAGTTTGATTTGCATATGAGAGTCTCTAAGTTTTGCCCTTCATTTGATACCGTCTGTTCAATTTAGATTTTATAGATATATTTATGAACTGCGTCTACCCTTATTCTGTGGTATTTATTAATACATTAATTAAGGTCTGTATCCTAGTTTTTATTCATTTAGAGATATTTTAGTGATAGGTGTCTACCTTTATTCTTTTTCATTTAAAGATACAGTAATAATTAATATCTAAACCTTGTCTTATTTATCTGCATTATCTCTTCCTCTTCTTTGCAGACATTGACATATGGCATACGAAATTACTCATCAAGACTAAAAAATGTTTGAATGTTGAATAAAAACGTGTTTTAACAAGATGTGTTTGTGAAACACTGATGCCCCCGGATGGCAGCTAATGGCGAAGGTTAAAGGCCGGTAGTGACCTAGAAAATTTTACACCCCGACGGCAATTAAGCATATATGGCAAGGAGGCATGGCTCACTCCTCTGCAGTTTAAATTTAGAATTGTTATCAGTCACACAAACATTACCACATGCTACAATCTACACGTGCACTCTAGCAGACGATATTCTTCTTTCAGTGTAAAGAATCACTTTGTTTAGAGGGCTCAATTTACTAAATAATCCTGAATAAAAAAAAACTGCTTGATCTTACAAGATTTTTTAAATATTTATAATTAATATCTGTTTCACTGTATATTTTATAAATTACTTATTTGAAGACATTTATGATTCAACTTTAAGTGAAAAGTGCAGATATTTGTCTTTTCCAGATGTTTTCTCTGTAGCTGAATGTAGGGGGTTTGTAGATCTTTTTTCCTTTTCTACTTCGTGGAGCATTTGCTCTGGGTGGATTCCATACAGAGGTGAACTCTCTGTCCACATTTTCGTTCCAATGACAGACTGCTAGATTTGATCGCGCTCTGTATCCCTTGTCACTAAATGCAATTCTTTTGTCCTGAAACATGTTCATAGTATTGTGGAAACTTTCTACATAATATGTATCCTTTGCAAGTACATAATCCTGTGGGTATCTATACAAATTTGAACTAGTTATTACACCACGTAACAATTTTTCTGACACTTTATCACATATTACAAGTCTTGATGGCTCATAATTTGGATCTGTTTTGCACCGTGATGTAGGATGACAATCAGAATGATTTCCTTTATAATGTTCAATGATATTCAAAAGGAGATCTTGTAATTTTTGGGGATTTTGATCGCAGTTTCTAATTGCCCAGTGGCAGTGAGTGGCAACTGGCTCAACTTTATCATATAGATATTCAGACCAAGTTTTCCCCTTCTGATATGCTGGTCCACTTGAAATTTTTTTCATTTTCTCTTTAATACTTTTAACTCCATGCCAGGTATCATTTTGATTCGTTGTTCCTCCTAATTCTCGAACAAATTTATTGATGGAGATATTTCGATCATGGATATGAACATCAACTGAAACACCTTGCTCATCAAGATAGTTGTAGATTCTCTCCGTTCCAAGTTTCTCGTGTCTTTGAGATACTGGATCGTCCACTTTGGTGACATGTTCACACTTTATTACTTGGTGTGTTTTCTCTCCTAACGCCACAACACTTGAGTCTTTGGCATTTTTTCGCCATCCATGCCGAGCATCTGTCATGATGTTAATTCTGTCATCATCGCTGCATCCTACTTCTCCCCAAAGCGCAATGTTAATACTGTCTTCATATTCTGATTCAATAAATGGATAGATATTCTGTAAGCATTTGTCACGATTACTTTGGTTGATGGTACCAATTTTAGCTCCCTTTGAAAATCTGACGTAATGAACAGGCAACATTCCACTACAAGCAAATCCATGAATAACTCTTTTATTCACCAAATATTCATTATTTGGTAAGTATGGAGATGAAGACCACAAAAGGCTATGATGTTTTTGAATTCTACAATTAAATCTTGCTGCAGCAACATGTCCCTTTTCGGTAATCTTTTTTAATGAAAGATCACCATTACAGAATTTGGAATGATTTTCCACCACTTTTACTAAACGTCTTAGTGATGATTCTGCAGTAAGGAAAATTTTCTGGTTAGAATCCTTTTCCTGTACCTGAATGTATGTGTTCAAGTCCAAGGTCTCCATAGCCACATTTGCTTGTTCATCTTCTCTGTCATATTTCTCTAAGAATGTTTTCAAAACCTTTTCTAAGATCTCTGCATTATTTACAGGATGATTCAGCTGTCTCACTAAAATATCTCTTGCTTTATGAAGAAGAGAAAGTATTTCATTTTTTTTTGGTCATCTCCAGGAATTGATATTTTAAATGAAGGTGGACGTTTTTTGGTTGTAGAATCCATATTGTATGATCAGTAATAATTCAGAAACTTTAGAGATCATTGAATGCTAGCAGTAAGCCCAACTTCAATTGGTGCAAGGGGATTTCAAGCTGAAAAAATTCTATGATTTTTCTGGTTTTATTATGGATGCTAATTCATTGAAAAGCAGAGCAAATAAAGTTCAATGAATGTCAAAAGATTTGTTATTAATTTATTTAAAAAAACTCTTAATAAGTAACCTTTAATTTTTGGAAAAGTTTTAAACCCCCCTACCAAATAAAATGAAACATTCTGCTGCTGGAAAAAGAGATTGCAATATGAACTCTGAACCCAAGTGACATTTTATGGAGCGATGTTTGGTAGGAACAATTGGGGTAATATAATTTTATTTAAATAAAAAACAGTGATATTTGTTCCCCATGAAATGGTTTAAAACTGGGGAAACAGGGGAATTTCATAAAAAAAGAAATCCAAAACAATCATCTTTCAAACAATTTTTAAAATGACATTTTACATGTAATATTTATTTACTAATTATTGATTACTATTATAGTATATCTTTCCTCTATGTCCCCCTCCCATATCATTGTTTGGCATCTGCACTGGCTAAAGTTGCTAATGGGCATTAAATCAGAGTAACTTGACATTTACGCGCGAAAACTTTGACAGTATCTGAAATCTAAAAATGGCAAGCAAGCGGCAGGTTTTAATGGAATTGAGTGATGATCAGTTAGAAAATATAAGAGGTGTTTTCCATCACTTTGATTGGGATTTTGATTCAGCAGTAATTTCAGATAGTAACTCTTTAGTGAATGTCGAGACTCAGACCGATTCACCAGAACATGAAATAAATGAAAACAATGAGTTCGTAAATGAACCTTTCAGAATTCAACAGGATCCTAATAGTTCAGAGTGTATATATTGTTTCTGTAGACCATGTATCACTGATGAAGTAAATAGGCAGATGTGGTGGGAAACTGACCCTCACCCAAAACATAGAAGAAACAGAAATTTACGCAAAGAAATGTACAAAAGATTTTGGACTATGATGTATCATAGAGATATCTGGAATCACCCTAGATATGTTGAGAAAAAAAGAAGGGCATTAGAACAAAACCAAAGATACAGGAATTTAGTGTGGCATCGTAGAGACATAATGCCAGATTGTGTAATAAAATGTGTGAGGGGCTGGTTTCCCAATCCTGACAACATTCCATACATGGGCCACCTGTGGGAGTAATATTACTGATTCAGAAGTTCAAGGTGATGATTCGGGGATGTTTTCCCGCATTTTTCTACCAATGTGCTCTGCCTGCGAGGCACAGAAAGGGTCTTTATAATCACGTTAACAATAACTCGCTATATAAACAATAGAATTTATTGTATTCATCATTATATTTGAAAGTTTGTAATTATAGTTTTTATATAAATTCAATAGTTATGCCTTGGTTAACTAATTCAATATTTATTAAGATGATCCTTTCTGTACCTTTCAATGCTGAGCAGGTCAGACTCAGAGTGCAATGAAACTGAAGAACAACATGTGTATCAAAGGATTATTCAGGAGACATTATACATGTAATATTACTGAGCTTTCAGTTTTAACATAATGTAATGAACACTTTGGAGTGAAAATATTTGTTTTGGATCAGAGGGATGAGTTATTTCAAGACTAACACTGGGGATGGTTACCTAAACTGAGTTTTCTCTCACTCAGACTGGGCAGTATTGTGATTGCGGGAATTATTTTTCATATTTACCATTCATTTTAAATGGAACAAATTGAAATACATTGGATTTACTAATAAATGTGAGTAAATCTAAATATTTTATTCCTTTTAACAGAGAATAACATGTACCAATACACATTATTGGTTCATTTTGGCGCCATCACTACACAGACATGCCTTTGCAATGTGAGTGAGTCAACGTCCGGTGTAAACAATAACAAATAGAAATCACGCCCACAAACTGCCAATCTCTAGTTTGAAATACAAAATCAGCCCTGCTTCAATTTTTTGAAGCCAAAATTAAAATTTAAAAAGTATTTATATGTAAAATAAATCTGGCAAATAAATGCCCAGTGATGAGAGGGACTGGCATAACAATTTTGAAATGATAATAAAATAGCTGAATCTTGATTTCTGCAAAATAAGTGCTGCAATCTGAATGTGACCAGAAAATTCATAACTTCCACCATTTTCACCGATTGGTTGCTTTTATACCCAATTGCTGGCCTTTCAAGTTTCTCAAATGCAAGTCAAAATCCAGGCCAAAAGATAAAAAATGTAAATTTGAAAGCCCTAGCTGCAACTGTTCAAAAGTTATGGCGAAGGTTAAAGTTTAAATTTTAAAAGTAAGTAAAACATCAAGGTCAAGGTCAAAGTTGTTGGTATTCAAAGGAAGGTCTTGTCACAAGGATTACATATGTGAAGTATGAAAACCCTAGCTCTAACCGTTCAAAAGTTATGGACAAGGTTAAAGTTTTTCAAAAGTATGTCAAACTCCTAGGTCAAGGTCAAAGGGTCAAAGGGGTTGATATCCAGAGGAAGGTTTTGTCACAAGGAATACACATGTGAAGTTTGAAATACCAAGCACCAACTGTTCAAAAGTTATGGCCAAGGTTAAAGTTTTTCAAAAGTAGGTCAAACTCCAAGGTCAAGGTCAAAAGGTCAAAGTTGTTAGTATCCAAAGGAAGGTCTTGTCACAAAGAATACACATGTGAAGTTTGAAACCCCAAGCACCAACTGTTCAGAAGTTATGGCCAAGGTTAAAGTCTCATAAAATTTTGCAGAAGTAGGTCAAACTCCAAGGTCAAGGTCAAAAGGTCAAATATGGTGGTATCCAAAGAAAGGTCTTGTCACAAGGAATACACATGTGAAATATGAAAGTCATAGCTCCAACCAATCAAAAGTTATGGGCAAGGTTAAAGTTGACAACAGACAGACAGACAAACAGATAAACAGACAAACAGACAGACAGGACAAAAACAATACACCCCCGGGATCTTTCGATCCGGGTGCATAAAAATGCTGAAGTATTTATTTACTTTCATTTCTAAAAATCTTAAGTGATATTCTCCTACATGTGAAGGACTTATTATATTCAATATTTTTCCATAATTCAGAAAGCTTACTTCAAAAGAATCTTATTGTAATATTTAACAGTTCAAATCCTTTTCGCGGTACATTATTTGCCAGTAACTTGTCCAGGTTTAAAAATTGATCGTACTCAATGCAATCATTTGCTTATCGAATCAGTTGGGAGACAAAATCACGACATACAAGTGATGTTGGAATATTACTACTGTCCATAAAGAAAGGAAGTTGAAGATGGGAAAGCTGAAGCCATACCGTTTGTCACCTTTTGGTATACATGTATTAGTAAGATTATCTTATCTAACTTTTCGGATTCCAACTGTGTACATCTAATTTTGGCCGACACAAATGATACAAAAAATAAATAAAAACTATTTATATAAGGACATTGAAAGCAAAATATACAAGTACATTAAACAGGTCTTATTTTCAATTAGGTACATATAACATAATCGGATCATTTGATGTTAATGGAAAAGATAAATGAAGTGTCCGAATACATGAATCTCTTTCACACGCATAAAAACTTTCGATACGAATACACATTGCTCAACTTTTAATTGAAGCACAGAACGCAAACTCCAATTTCATAAAATGAAATTAGTAAAGTGATATACGTGTTCTATTAAATACTTTAAACGAAAAAAATCTACACATTAAAAAAAAAAAAACATTCCTTGATGTGGACCTATGATGCTAGAACACTGGCCGTGGATAAAGCAGCAAGCTTTATTGGCACGTACTTTCCTGTAGATTTGATGATCCTTAAACCTTAGGTCAAGTAACAGAAACGCCCAAGTTCGCTGAATAAAATGAATAAAACATAACCTTATCAAAAGCAAGCATGACCGACAGCTTAGTACAGATGCTTCACACAGGCATCTTTAGTTTGGTGATTGCGACATTTAACAAAAATGATGAAGAGTCGTTTGTTCTCTCTGCAACTACCGTAAATAAGTTTATAATACTTTCACAAGTTATGCCTTTAATAATGTAATAAAAATAATAATTGTTTTAACTGTCCTTTATATTAGATGCTTAAAAAGTCAAATTCAAAGTGATTATAGTGTGATGATTTTTTCCCCTCGAGATTAAAAAAGACATCACAACCTACATTTACAGGAAAAAGAAAAGAATTACAATCGTGGTCATAGAGTGCCTTTCAAATTCTTGAATACTCAAAAGCGATGACAATATTGAAAATGTCGTCTGATTAAGAACAAAAATAACAGATTGCTGTCTCAATAATAATACATTCACTAATGTTTTCCATTTTATGCTTTGTCTAAAAGTGATCTCATTCAAATTATTGAATCTATTTTTAAAAATTATTTTACGTTTTTGAGTAATATTATCGTCTGGATAAAGAGTGCAAATTTCTAAGTTGTTTGACAAAATCGCATGTTAAAACTGGGTTCCCAACAGGGTATATGAAAAATCTATTTACAGTTGAAATTTTTCAAAACGTTAATATTCACTAGACTTTCACTTTTGTGCATCGGATGCACGTGTGGAACTGTTTTCTGAGTATGGTAAGCCATAACTTAACATGTTATCAGTGATTCCTGATATATATAAATTACATCCATGAAAATATCAAGAATTAGATTAAAATTAATCATCATTTCAATTCTTGCTTAGAATCCATCCTTAAATATTTTTTTTTTACTGAATAAGTACTGCGGTCCTGAATATCTGATTTATAAATATTAAGTTATTAACACTGCTAATATTAGCATCTCCGAGCGTGGATCTCTTTATAATTTATCACAGGTAAATAAAATTAAACGTGCTTTGACAGTTGTGAATGAAAACAAAAATTAATGAATATACTACTTACAATTTGCTATAAATGACAACTCAGTAGAATAAAAATAGTTAAATTCTTTGGTTGACATCAAAGATGTTTATTACATCAGTCTGAAATTTCCGAGGTGAGAGGAGACCCCAACAATTACTTTGTTTTAAAAATATTTAACAATTTTTTTATCATTGTTTTCAGATACAGATTTGAGCAAAGCATGACTGAGTTTTTCTTTAATTGTAACTAAGTGTCGTGAGCTCTTACCTTCTCAACATGCTTTACAAAACATGTTAGAATCTTCATTCATATAGAAATTAAATTAAAACAAAATCATGCACTTCTTTTCAGAATTTGTTTTTCTTTACGTACATTGTGTCGTTTACTGGTTTTTAATTGAAAATTAACTATTTGTGTACTTATTTTGATTTTCAAATAAAAATCAGTAAACGACAATTGTGTATGTACCATTATGAATTTTGTTTTTATAGAATTATCTAAACGTATGCTTACAAATGTCAATAACTATTTGTTCTAGGTGTTGGTGCTGAAAATAGCAAGATGATGTCTTATTTGTGTGTTTACCATGCATAGCACATTTAAAAGTTAAATCATACATTCTTCTGTAGAACGTCCTTTCTTTCTCTTATACATTTTCATTCCAAATATTGTGCTGTAGCATACATTACCATTCCTCTAGCATATATTTAAGAAAATAAGAGGTGGTTGGGCCATAAAGTCATGTATGTTCTGCTTTTGTTCAGCAACAAATAGGTCAGAATTTGTAGTCCTCCACCGGCAAGTCATCATTACATTCATAGCTATTCTGGGAAATGTTTGTTTCTGTACTTAGGCATTTTGTAAAATTTAGATTTCTGATTTCGGCCCAATTCTTACCTCAGGGTTCATAATTAAAAAATTAAAAAGAAAACATATCTACACAGATTAATATGTTTTGATTATTTATATGATTTAGTGCGATCTTGCAAATCTTGAAAGATTTCTTTGTAAAATTTTGATCCCCTATTTTAGCTTCAGCCTATTTTCAAAAGCCCTGATTTTAACAAACCTGAATAAAATCTACCTGAGGATGAATATGAATAGTAGTAGCTTTGCATTTCTTAAGAAAAAGAATTTTAAAGAAAGTCCTATATATTCCTTTGTACAACTTTGATCTATTGTGGTCCGTACCTGCCCCCAAAAGTTTAATAATTTGCCTCACCCACCCACCCCCCCTCCCCCTGATAAATATGAATAATAAAAAGAAGATCAGAAGTTGCAGTAAGAGTTGAAACATAAAAAAAGATCCCTCACTCTTCAAAGGCCGTAAGTGCCGAGTACAGGTCTAAATGCAGCCCTCCAAATGCAGATTGATTGATTGGTTGATTGTTGTTTAACGTCCCTCTCGAGAATTTTTGACTCATATGGAGACGCCACCACTTGCCGGTGGAGGGCTACAAATTCTGATCTATACTCGGCACTTACGGTCATTGAGCAGTGAGGGATCTTTTTCGTGCCAGCACCTACTGCAACACGGGACCTCGGTTTATACGGTCTCATCCGAAGGACCGGTCTCCACGCCCCACAGTGGGATTTGAACCCGCGACTTAAGGATCAACTCCTTACTCCGCGACTCTAGAGCATCCAAAGGCAGAAGATTGTGTCTTAATTCAGTGAAAAATTCTACAAGGGAAGATAAACAAATAAACAACGTACATGGGTTGTGATTTGTACAATCTTAAGTCCATATCACGAAAACGTTTCATCTTCTCTGGCCTACTTGTTTACAAGGATTACAGACGATAGATGAAAGACGACATAAGACAGACGACAGTCAGTCGCCAGGCACCCTTTGATTAGGAAAACTCACTTGAGCTTTTAAGCTTTGCTGTTCATGAGATAAAGGTTTTTTTTCATACTTTTTGGGATGAAACTTTTCTTAAAGCTTCTTTTCATATGAAATGAAGCTTTCACAAATGTTTCATCTTTTGTGGCCCACAGGAACTTATGACAGTAATTCTATAAAAACATGACCAATTAAGAATTTTTTATGTCGCTTGCAAATTTACCGTTGTAATATCTTAATTATAAATTTAAAGGTCGACTTCAACTCTAAGACTTAAAATACATACATGGTTTTGTAAATATTCACCGATATATATGCAGTTAAAGTTTTGATATGAACATAATGCAATGTTGAAAAACGTATATTTTTGTTTAATATCCTAAAACAAACTTTGATTTTTACTATTGAAGAGAATTTTAACTTTTATTGTTGGGAATTAACTTCCGTAAAGATTAACTTCCGTAACGATATTTTTCCCGAAAATTTAATTTAAATTCGGATTCATGCGAGACTTCATGAATCATACTTTAGCGTTCTTTACTGAACATCAGAAACAAAAAATTGGTCAAATTCAGCTTTATTTAAAAAATAATAAGGTTTGATCAAGCATTAACTTCCGTAACATTACCTTAAAATCAATGGTATCTTGAAATTGTTGTAAAAAGTTAACGATACCAGATTTGTGGACAATTCTTTGTTTTCAAGTTCACTGATAGGTCCTTTAGAGAATTATGATGTTCATTTTGCTATTTGAATAAATTATTTTTTCATGTTTTTTACTCTGAATTGGTCCATTTATCGTAGAATGACTGATCATTAACACTTTGCTAATTCTTATTTATTTCCCTTTGAAAGAGAACATGATATTTCATTTCCCCTCTATCCAAGGATGCTTTAAGACAAGTTAATTTTTTGATAAGAAGTCAAAAATATGAAAAGTTTACAGACGATGGTTGAGAGACGGACACAGTACATTTTTCGATCAGAAAAATTCATTTAAGCCTTTTGGGTTCATGTTATTATTAAAACACAGAATACAAACTTTTCAAATTTCAATGGGTAAAATACGTGAAATATTATACAAGTGATTATAAAATATGTTGCCAGTTTTGCTTATGAAACTAATCAATCTATTAAGTGGTGGGCAAAGGTTGAATCTTTTATTCAAAAGAATTTTAAGAAAAATCCCCTAGATTATCACAGAGTCAACAATTAGATTTATTGCTTTCTGTTATGTTTCCTCCGTGTTTTATTTTAAGTTTATATTACATATTCATATATTCAAGATTATTTGAAGGTCGTTGCAATCATCAATCACATTGTTTTACAACATATTTTACCTGTATATAACCACACCTTTATTCGACTATTAAAATACTCTGATATGCATAGCTCATTCATATAAATGAAAACGTAACCTTGTTTGTTAAACATATGTTGTTTAATCGGTTCTGTTTTATTGAAATAATTTGTTCAATATATGTTTTGGACAATTCAGAAAAATATTGACATATGTATGTATCATGCACGACTGCTTTGTTTTTGTTTCTTTGTTTGTTTTTGTTTTTTTTTTTCTGTCTAGCAAAATGGAGGCATATACCCTCAGAAGCTTTTGTGCGGATTGGAAGACAACGCTATTTCAACAGATTCATGATTTCCGCAGAGAACATCATATTAACCTGGGCGAAAAAAAAAAAATACATAGTATTTATATTTGATAGCTAATGGCGAAAAAGACATTTCTTAGCTATTTGTTTTCTTTGAAATCGTGAATGATTTCATATATCTATTACTAAATGTACGAGTTAATATTCTTTTTTTAAATCATCAATGAATACATCTATAGGACTGTTTAGTTTTTTTTTTTTTTAGTGATTTTGGACTTAAATTGTAGATGAAAAAAGTTTTGCTATGACCTGATTGTTCATTTTGTAATTTTTACAACTATCATTGGTTGTTGGTTGATTTTAGTTTTTTTATCATCCAATCATCGATATGATGTTGTAACTGCTTTAAGCACCTTTGGAACGAAAAAATATATCATTTTCCGTCTACTGCTAAAATATGATATGCCGTTCATCATTTCTGACATTCATGTGAAATAATCCTTATAAAAGGTTAAAGGAAATCATTCATTAAACTGCTTTTTTTTTAATTTGATACCGACGTGTAGTGTTTATAACACGGTAATCATAAGCCATTCAAATATAGTCAATATCAGGGGACAGTAAGATATTTTTAATCCAGAAAGGTCTTACACGTTCTTATATTTTCAAATAACTAAACTTTTTAGATAGATACAAAAAAGAGGTCGATTAGTGTTTAGAAAATCTTTTTTTTTTCATCTGCAAATGTTTTAATATGTATAATATATCACACATACTTATGCATCAGCACTAGATGGAAAAAAGAAATCGATCTCCCGCAGAAATTGTTATACTGGTCATACATCCAAGCGCTATTATATTAATTTTCATTTCTTTTTCGAAAATTTGAATATTATTTGTTTGTACTTCAAACTGCAACAATGCTAATTCAAAGTTGGAATGCTATGTGGTATGAAACTATAGTCATTCTTAAGATGTGAAATAATTCGAATCAGTTTCTTACATAATCTTTCTTGTTTCTACATTTAGTCTTTCTGAAGATTTTTTTATAAATGAAGCGCAAAACAGTTTTTCATTTCAAATGATCATTATTTATTTATTTATTAATTTATTGCCAAACTTTTGCCACAAAGATGATAGTCTGTTGTCCCCTTAGTACACCCACGTAAATTCTTATGGCAAGGGCTAGAAATCGTTTAAAAAATCCCCTTTCTATGAAAGTTGGGAATTCTGTTTGTTATATTTAGCATGTACATGACCTTTAGTTGAATTTTTCTTGTCTGAATTTACTAACGTCCACTCATATCCAAGCATTGCAGTGCAATGCCATATACCTGTATTTCATTGTATTTACACTCTTCTGTAATATAATCGGACAAATTTTCTGACATGAATCATTTTACTGAAAAAGATGATATAAAAAATATATTTTGCTTTCTTCTTTTTCATGATTTCTGATATCATGGTATGTAAGAGTAATTTAAGAAAATAAAATAAACATTATAAAGCTGCGTTCTTTTTATCAATTTTAAATCCTCAGCATGCTTAATGATCTTTAATTGCTAGCTGGCCCCATCCTCACCTTTTAAAGCATAATTAGTCAAATCTCTTTGATATACTTCTAAGGTTATCACCATACCAATACTTTTATGTAGACCGCCCTGACATTTTGACATTCATGTAAATCATCTTCAAAAGAACTCGCAAATTGTCCCCAGATGAACGCATTTCTATTGGATTTATGACCTATAAATAATCATCTCCATGAATCCTTTGGTTTGGTCTTAACACATGCTAAAATTCATTTTCCATTTTGTTTCATGTATTGTTAATCAATCTAAATGTTTCTGAATATCATTTATTTAAAAAAAAACTTTGCGTGATTTCATAATTATCCTAACATATTGTTACAATGGGCTTAGTAATATTGCATGAGCAGATACACGTATGGTGCATTTTCCTTCCCCATTATGTGGCAAAGGCATGCATATTCATCGAATTTTAGGACATTCCTAATTGTGTTGGCTCAAAATAAAGAGAAAACTTAAATCTATGATCCAAATTTAAATCTTCTAGGTTTACTTCCAAATAAAGTTTATTTCTTTGTTTATAATTTGTTTTTGTTTTTGTTTTGTTTTTTGTTTTTGTTTTTTGTTTTGTTTTGTTTTGTTTTTGTTTTGTTATACCTGAATTGTCGGACTAAATTATTCAACGGTCTTTCACAAATTAGGTCTTGTATTTTCAGAATGTTCACCAATAGGTAAAATACAACAAAAATATACGTGTACAATGTTAGATACAACAAAAATATACGTGTACAATGTTAGATACAACAAAAATATACGTGCACAATGTTAGGTGTATCATTGAAAGACACTACAGAGGTAACTGTAAAAAACCTCAATAATTTGTTTTAATTCCAACGCAATGTTTAAAATAAATTATGTTTACTTATTCTGGTAATCGAAGCCCAAGTCTATTAAATATCAATTTTATACATCCTAAGGAAATTTGTCTAATAAGAGCGAGTAGATAGATATCTTTCTTTGACCAACCGAGTTTAACACATTTCCATTTATTGGTTAAAATCTTGCATTGGCGAGGGGAATCAAATTTAGCTAAAAATAAATCAAGGTCACATGTTCAATTATAATAAATCTTCTTTGACTTACCACGTTCTTTGATGTTTAAAAGCGTATTTATTATTCTTATTTTATGTTACAACAAAATATATCACATGACATTGGTATGTGACACCGTCTTACCGTACCGCGGCGACATGAGTGAAACTTCTTGTAGTATACAGGGTTTTACTCTGGTACGCAAAAATACAATTAAAGAAGTAGTAATATGTAGAATGAAAAGTTATTTGATATAATATACATGTGTTTGCTTTATTGAATTAGCAAGTTGTCTAAATAATTTTTTCTTTGATGTACAAAAGACAATATAAATCTTAGGTTTTGCAGTTTAGATTATAAATACACAAATGTTGATATAGTTCTTTGACGAGACAACTCATTATGTAAGTTTATAAAACGTAATATTCACGTTCTAGAAACAAAATTGCAGATTTCAAAAATTGCCCATTGACTAAACATAAAGCATGCATAAAATATACGTACATGTAAATGGTATATTTCCCCTTTTTTAACAAACGATTAATAATTTGTTTTGGTAATATCATGTTACTATAACCCGAACATCCTACAACAAGGTTTGCAAACTATCTAAAGACATGTATCATCTCAAAAAAATAAGGTCGAAGTTATTCTTATCCTTTGTTTCTCTTTCAAACAAACCTGTTTTCACTTACACCAACATGTGTTTCTAGTGAAAAAATGTATTTGATTACAGAACCACATTATCTTAGAGATTGCAAATGAATACAGAAAATATTTGTTATGAAGTTTATTGGCGATTAAGGGCACGGCTGATATTGAATACAAACAACATTCACAACACAAATCACAACTGTCAAATGTGGGATGCATACAACTAGCAAGCCCTAAAAAGTATGAACAACATATCATATCAAATAGGTGACCTTGATCCTGGGAGTGGCAAGACTCAAGGTCAAAGTTCAACACATCAAAGCAATATGACCTTGCCACTGAGAGGTGCAGAGGTCAAGGTTGGTTTCAAATGTCATGTTTCACAAATTATATAGTAAAAGCCGCTCGTTATGCATCTGATGTTTCAGCCATGCCAGGTGTGAAGATCGTTGATGGTTTTATCCTGAAATATATATAACAAGCAGTATCCATGTTTCGACTAACAAATATTGCATACAAGAACTAAGAATAACGGTGTGGGTGGGTTTGGGATTGAAAAAAATTGCAGATTTTGAATTCAATTTGACATGAATAAATTGCACCATCCTTACTGTTGCAGTGATTGAAGAGAAAAGGGGGATTAATTTGAGTATGTATGACTTATATATCTCTAAGGGGAATAACTGGCTACTTGCTAGGAAAGACAACTGTATTTGCACTCCTTCGATAACAGAATCCTATTCCTACATTCATATGAAATAGATGCAAAATTATTTCGACACACAATTTTGTTTAAACCTATCTTTTTTTTAATGTGATAAAGATTTTTAGGAAAACCAAAACTAATAATGTTGATACAATAAAAAGAAATGCTTTTAAAACAATATATTTCGAGAAAACAATAGCGATAAAATAATTTCAAAAGTGCCAAATAGTATTAATATATGTATGCGATTATAGTCTTAATTTCAGTCCGTCCGTGGTAAAGCTCAACTTGCATTGATCATATATGCCCACCAGTTGAATCCGACAACATGTAAATTCAGGTTTATAAACGCACAATAATAGCTTCTCCTTTTAAGTACATAAAGGATAACAGTAAAAAAAAAAAAGGTTTGTAAATATTAGAAGGAAATAATATTAGCTTTCCGCTACTTATAAAAATTGGCTTTTCTCTCATATAATTTTTCTGGTTGTTGAATAAATTGATTGTCAACTCCACGATCGCTGTACGCTATTTGCATGTTAGAGGTTTTTAGACACAGGGGAACCATTCCTATAAACCCCTGGTCTTGACCAGATTGACTCAAGTTATTGTTAGGTAATTGATGTTCCTTTATTTCTCAAAATGACGCTCCAGTTTGAATCTACTCTTCCTAGGATTAATTCCCTTCCTATCCATAGCGCATCACAGGTTATGTTGAGTGGCCCTGTTACCCAACCTGTATAAATGTAACCAGAAAGAGACACAATCCAGCAGACCACTCTTTATTTAATCAACAATCCATTTTTGATATTTTCAATTTCAAAAAGATACACAATATAATAAACATTATTATAAATAAGTTACATTAGGTTATAAAAGCCATCTGATAATTTTACCCATTTTACAAAAACCGTGCAAGTCAACATAAAATATGTTACATGCATAAATGTAACCAGAAAGAGACACAATCCAGCAGACCACTAGCTGGATGTGTCTTACTGAGCTAAATTTATACCCCCGTACATGCCTTGCATATTTTCAAAATTTGCAGTAATGACTTTTAATTTTGGATTACATTTAAACTGACATTTTTCCGACATCAAATACTCTTTACTTTTTTTATTGTATTTTTAAAATTCATGTTGAACCTTTTGCATAATTCTTTACTTTTTATTCCTATTGATAATTTATACAGACGCATGACCTCTGGTCACTCGCATCAACCTCTTAGGTTGGTGACACCCTCATTTTTGACCAAACCAGTATCTTATAAACAAGTTCTTAAACTACAAAAAAGTAAACCTCATGGGTCAATCTGCACTCCTGTCAAACATCTGTTTTTATGCCCCCGTATCGAAGATTCGGGGATATATAGTTTTTGCCCTGTCCGTCTGTCTGTCTGTCTGTCTGTTTGTCTGTTTGTCCGCAAAAACTTTAATATTGCCCATAACTTTTGATTGGTTGGAGCTATGGCTTTCATATTTCTGATGTGTATACCTTGTGACAAGACCTTTCCTTGGGCACTACCTCTTGACCTTGACCTTAGAGTTTGACCCAGTTTTGCAAACTTTAACCCAACTTTAACCTTGGCAATAACATTTGAACAATTGGTGTTATCATATAATGGCTTTCATACTTCACATGTGTAATCCTAGTGACAAAACCTTTCTTTGGATACCAATAACTTTGACCCTTTGACCTTGACCTTGGAGTTTGACCTACAATTACAACCTTCAATGGTTGCTGCTAGGGCTCTCATATTTCACAGGTATATTCCTCGACACAAAACCTTACTTTGGGTACCAACTATTTGATTTGCATTTGAGAAAGGTTAACCTTTGTTATAAGTTGCCATACGGGGGCATCAGTGTTTCACAAACATATCTTGATTTTTTTCTATTTTTATCCTGAGCAATCGGCTGAACTTTAATACGTTTGGTACTTTTCCCCCGAGATTTCTAAATTCCATAATTTTCTATTTTTATGCAATTTTTGTTATGATATCAATATGGTTATTTTCAAAAACTTTCTTGTCAGTATGAAATTAAGGACATATAAGTTACTGTAAAATTAAGCTATTTCTTGTGGAATAAAATTAGTTATTCAAATTAAAAAACTGTTAAGAATAAATGAAACTCAATATCATCATACATATATTTTTTTTCAAGGCACTCTCTCTCACAAAAAAAAAATGACAGAATTCTAAAAGCGCTATCATTCAACTTAAAACATCTCCCAAAATTTCTCATAATTTCTAAAATTCCAATTGACCATGACGACTACTTGCACTCTTTCAAATCCCTTAATTATGTGCATGAATTAGAATACTTTTCCATAGGTTGAAAATCTGCTAAGGTTGAAAAATAAACTTTTTTTTATTTCATAGTAAGAAGACAAGTCCAACAATTCCCTTTCCTCTTCATTATCAGTTCATCTTCTAGAGTTACATAATGCTTTCATATAAACATAAATCTTCATAATATAAAGTAATTAACTTTTTTTTTCTTTATTTACAATGTACTAGAGTGTCATGGCACTTGGAAAGAAAGAGTAAAATCAATTTACGCAAAGACAATATTTCTGCATTTTAATTATAGCGCAACTTATGATTTTGGCAAATGATTCAGGGGGATATGCGTTAATTTCTGTTAATCCAAAAAAGAGATAACCTGAAATCATGAAAAATACATTAAAGCATAATAATATTTTTAGTAAGTAGAACGATTAATTTTTAAGTTTTATTTACTGATTTACTTATTTATTTATTTATTTTATTTAATTCTTTATTGTGAAATGCCATTCTTTATGGAAGTCTAATGTACATGTAGCTTAGATGGACGCATATTACTAAGGAATGGATTTTGTCAGTATACGTATCTATTTTCTGAATCATTACGAAATCAAAGCAGTCATCTATTTAAAGGAGAAGGACATAAAGTCTGTGGCTCATTTGAACTTGAAAAGAAATCCTTGACATGCTTCTGTTTCAAATTGAAAATTCTCAGTTTAAAAGTGCCGTTATGAGATTTCGTTATGAGATTTCGTTTTCTTACGGAATAAAGGGACACGCGAGTTTGTGTATTAAAGAAATTCCCGAATTTAAGTGAGGTTTATCCAACCTTTTTTAGCAAAGAAGAAACTTGACCGTGAGCCGTAAGGCGATACCATACATAATATAAAATCTCATTTTTTTTTTTTTTTTTTTTTTTTTTTTGAGCATATATCCATTTGAAATTTGCTAGGTATGTTGATGATAACTGTACTAAAAAGTAGTGAAAATTTTAAAACGCAATGATGATTACTTTTTACTCTAGACAAATTGTCCACAATTTTACCGGACAACCCTCGTATCGCGGCTTTTCTTTATGTTAATAGCAAATATATTTATATCTTGTTCACTGATTTTGAAACAAGTGAATATAAAAATCACTTTTATGTTTAATCATGGTTTGGGAAATGTTTAATCGCACTTCATCCTGGTTCTCTTTTTTCATAGTGCTACAATGATAAAATTACTAAATTTTGTATGCCTATTCATGAGACAATTATGAGAGGTTCTAGTTATGGATTAGTCAAAATTATCCGCGTGACATTATTGATGAGAAGTCTAACTTGTTTATTGTCAAGGTATTTCCTTTCCTCATCAGAACTTGAAATTAGAAATGCAGTTTATAAATTGTTGGGGAATAGGTCAGATCAATTGATTTATGTGGTAATTTACATTAAACGCATTCTGTGAATGCTAATTTTAGACGATACATGTTTTCTTTCATTTAGTTTTCATATAATTAACAAAGATCGTAGTCCATAAACTTGACATTGTTCTATAAATCAAATAATTTTTCTAAAATAATTATTGCTCTCGTTTGAAAATGGAATGCTTCATAAAGATTAGAATCTACTTTTCTGATTCTGTGTAATTTACAAATAATACAGTGTTCTAATGGGTACAACTTCATTTCCTTTTTAAAATATAGCCAGATATCTGAAATTCTCCTGCAGTGTCTTTCCTTTCTTTTTATTTACTTAATCTTTTAGGAATGTGAAGTATACACTGCAAAGTGAATTTCAATTATAATCATGCATTTTATATGTCTTCTGAAAAGTGCAAATTTTATGCATGGTTCATATGTTCACCTTTTTCAAAACGCTACTTGACAGTTACTGTGTGGAACATTCTTGCGTTATTGCACCAGTTATTTTTTGAAACCTTTCGAGGTTATGTAGTTGACATAAATTTGTAAACAATATAAAATAGCTGCACATCTGTGTCAGACGGTACACTAAGACACCCATTTGACGGTATGCTTGTAGCAATTGCATGTTGGACTACCAAAACATTTTAGTCTGGTCATGATTTTTAAAAAAAGAAAGCTAGAAATAAGTTTTAACGGCAAATAATTATTATTTGGTTCAGCATAGATTTTTAACCTATTTCGAGTATGCTGAATCCGAAAAAATATGCTTGCCCGACTTCATTGAACCCTTTGCACTAGCCTTTGAAATTAGCAATGTTAGTATTCTTTTATCATCTTTATAGTTGCATTACACTCCGTGATATATTCATACATTCTTTCTCCTCTTTTAACGCCATTAAGAGAAAATTCGAAAAATTGGATGTCTGCCATTTTGACCTTTTTAACGCCATTTTCCTGAAGGCCAGCATTTTTTTTTTCGGATTCAGCATACTCGAAATATGTTAAAAAACTATCCTTGACCAAATAATAATTATTTGCCGTAAGAAGTATTTTCTTTCTATAAATCGGACCAGACTTTTCCAAGAATTTTATATTTTAAACAATATGAAATATCTCATTCTCCTGAGATCTGATCACAATAAAAAAACACCTGTCCTTTAGGCATATGTTTTATCAAGGAAGTTTCCGGCTCAAGCTATGGCATGTCAAACGTTGCAATATTCGATCTTTTCCATTTGTATTGTATAACTTTCCATTTGTATTGTATAATTTTTATTTGTATTGTATAATTTTTCATTTGTATTGTATAATTTTTCATTTGTATTGTATAATTTTCAATTTGTATTGTATAATTTTTATTTGTATTCTATAATTTTCCATTTGGATTTTATAATTTTCCATTTGGATTGTATAATGTTTATTTGTATTCTATATTTTCCATTTGTGTTGTAAAAAAAATCATTTGTATTGTATAATTTTTCATTTGTATTCTATATTTTCCATTTGCATTGTATAATTTTTTATTTGTATTGTATAATTTCTTATTTGTATGCGATAATTTTTCATTTGTATTGTATCCGAGGATTGTTTATTTATTTCGTTACGAAGGATGTCATTGGTCATAAAATTTAGTCTGTATAAAGGTCTCAGGTGCCCATCACAAACTTAGTCTGGTACCCTTCCCACAATTCCGATCGCGCACTCTCTACAAACACAAACTCGGCTCCTCTATTTGCGGTGCATGCTAAGGGACGACCATTTGATTCTCGGGGGGTGTCGAATCCGATTATTTATTTTCATTCTCTTGCAGGAGAGAATATTTATTTCCAATATGACCAGAGACAAGGAGAAAAACAAAAAGAAGAAAATCCGCCCAAACCCGAAAACTCAGTTTTTTGGGGGTGGGGGTAGTTACCACCACTCAAGGTCAATTTATGTATTTTCTCAGTCAGCATTCCTAAGGACAGATTATTTATTTGCCATCTACCAGCGCTCCCTTTTTAGAATCCAATGACCATCTAACATGCACGCAAATACATATGCCGCCGAAATATGGCTGAAATATTGCCGACTCGGCGTTAAACAATAATCAATCAATCAATCAAGCAAATACATATGAGCCCAGTTTGCTTTGAGCATCCGGAACATCTTCAACCCGATACAGGCTGAAACTTGACCAATGAAATCCTTCGTAACGAAACAAATAAACAGTCCGCAGATACAATACAAATGAAAAATTATCGCATACAAATAAGAAATTTTACAATACAAATAAGAAATTATACAATGCAAATGGAAAATTATACAATACAAATAAAAATTATACAATACAAATGAAAATTATAGAATACAAATAGAAAATTATAGAATACAAATAAAAATTACACAATACAAATGAAAAATTATACAATACAAATAGAAAATTATACAATACAAATAAAAATTATACAATGCAAATGGAAAATTATACAATGCAAATGCAAAAGATCGAATATTGCAACGTTTGACATGCCATATCAAGCATATTAAGTTCAACAGTATGCTATCATTTCATTCCAAAGTGGTACAGGATCATAAGATATTGATATGTAACAAAAAATCCTAACATATTAATTTTATTTTCATTAATTTTTAAACAAAATGCTTCTGACGTGAGTTCTATTTTTCGGAATATTAGAGAAATTTAACATCATGTATGGACCAAAACTCATTTCAGGTACTACCTGTGTTGTTTTATTTACATTGCACAGTATCTCGGAGAGACCTCATAATTTTAGTTATTCCATGATCATTGAACCGAAATTCAAATTACAGAGTGCAACCATACTCTTTGTCTTTGTATTTTAGATTTCCTTTGCAACTGTTGATATGATTTTAAACCATTTTTTATTGCTTGGTAATAAGTTGAAAAACACGTTGTTTTTTGTGTGTCTGTCTCATGAACTCTGTCCATTTTCCTCCCTGAATCTTTTAACATGCCAAAATACCCCCTGAAAATACATAATCTGAGGATTTTATAATGTAGTACTGTAAATGAAAAGAGTACGTTAATTGTTTCTGTTTATGTAAATAGGCATATAATTTTAAATCAAGGTCAATGATTTTAAATACTAGGGGGAAAATTATATTTATTAAATAAAGGCTTATTATGATATGTGGCTCAAAATTGATTCCAGTCTCTTTATTTTACGGTGTAACATTGAAAAAATTAATGTGTTTGTATACCAATACCTATTAAGGCAACTTTATGAGTGTTTGACGTAGGAGATATATATATAATTTTTTTGCTTTCTATTATGGATCTATCAAAGTTGTCTGCATTCGTGAAAATGTCTCATTTATTTTTTTTTACAAAAAGGCGTTGCTTCTCCGCAGTTAATAAATTGTCAGGGAATAGGTCAGATCAATTGATTTATGTAGTAATTTACATTCTAAGCAGAATCTGTGAATGCTAATCAAGACGATAAATATTTTCTTTCCCTGAAATGAAATACAATTAACAGCGTTCGTATGTCTATTAACTAGAATTTCTTTTATCAAATAAATATTGTCTATAAAACAATTCATGTGAGAAAAGGAAAAGCTAAAGAAGGATTCTTCTTCTACATGTACATAGTATATATTTTTGCAAACGTGTATATCAAAATACGAAAAATTGTGGGCCTTCGAATAATACATAACGTACTTAGTTCGTAGTTTTGATATATGCATGACAAAATTTCGCAAGTACGTTGATTAGAGGTGTTCACAGGATTTGAAAATCCGTTCTTTCCGGAAATTGCTATTTTTTCCATTATTTTTACAACAAATTCCCAAAATTGAAGTAGTGCACACCCCTCGAGCAAAATAAAACATATATATTTGAAAATAATTTGATGAAAGACAAGCAAAAATAATGGTAAGAATTTGCTCGAGGAATGTGCAGTATGTTAATTTTGACATTTCATGACTATTTCCGGTGGCGGATACCGAGTTAGTCGAGAGGCGAATTCTTATCTAGGACTAATAATAATGTTGTACTTCGTGTAATAATGTTAAAAAATAAATTTATCATTGATTGACCATATTTATATTGCTTATACAAATATATTTGTCATGAAAATAGCATAAAAATTGAAAAAATGTTTTATAGAAATGACAAATTGCGATATCATTTTATACAAGTAAGCCTTACACTTGATAAATGTTGCCAGCAAAAAGGGAAGAGATCAATTTAATATACTAAATTTAAAGCAATAAAATAAAAATGTTCAGCTGACACATGAAATCACGAAAAGTATTATTGCAGAAAAGAAAATGTTTAAATCCTAGTCTTTATTTTATTTTGCTACTGAAACGGCCTAGTTGACGTCTGCATACATGTATGTAAATAAATTACGCAATAAACTCAAAGATGACGTCACAATAGGTCCCCTTGCAACAATGTTTTTCGGAGGGGGGATAAATTCCAAATCTTTTGGATGCCGTTGGTTAGGACTGATCAGATTAATTAATATTCTGAAGTCTTGTATTTTCAGTCATTTATACAAGTGCACGGTTGATGTTTCAATATATTTTCAGATTTTATAATTTCACGCACAATATAAGCGTGTTGCATCTGCATAAGTTTATACTGTAGACATTGCCGTTAATATTATGCAAATAAAATCAAAGGCTCATATTTCACCTAGTAAAATTTATTTTTTATATTTTGCTTTAGATCATTTCACATATACCAGAGTTGTAATTTCTTATCTGTCGAGGATCCATTGAAATTAAAAGAAGACTGGATCGAATGAGAAAGCGATACAAAAAAGAATTTCGGGCAAAAATAGATAAATTAATAAATAAAAAGCTGTATCGGATGAGAGGTTCACTTTTCAGCAAAGTTACCTGTCACTAAATTCTTTCACCCCATTACAGCGGTGTATGTTTATCACACATTTAATATAAGTACTGTGGAACAAAATTATCTGTCAGTGTGGACAAGTCTGAAAACAAGTTATTTATCAGGCACGAAGAATCAGGGGAGCAGGGCCGAATCCCACTTTTTTCAAAACTTTAGAAATGTTCATTGAAAGGCTCCCCCCCCCCCTTCTATCTGCTGTAGCGTAGGTAGAGTTAAGGAATTTAGTATATGGGGGTCGGTTGTGAAAAAAAAAGTGTGAAAAAAGTTTGAACCTACTGTGACACGGGGCCTCGATTTTTAAGGTCTCATCCGAAAGACCCGCAACTTTCACTTCAAGGTACCGAGCGCTTGACAAAGGAACAGTTGCTACCTATTTTTTCTATCGACTTAGGTCGGTCGCAATTCGAACACACGACCTTCCGATCACGGAGCGAGCGCTCTACCTTAAATGGATTGAAAAGCAGGCATAAAGGCCTATGATCTTTCTCTCCATTGGTTTGATATCGAAGGCTTACAATACTTACTTAAAGATAGACTCTCATATTGAGCGAAACTTCAAGCAACAAAGTCGAAACTTCAAGCTACTGTATTTATCTATAATTATAAGTACGTATTTTAAGAAAGATCCTAAAAGTGTTCTTCAAAGAAAGTAAATGTTTATACATGTTTATTTTTATTTTATTTAATTTATTATATTATATTTTATTTATTTATTTTTGAAAGCTATACTTAGTTGGTTAAAAAAGCCTCAATTGGTTGAAGAAAATGCGATAGAAAGTTGCCTATGCCAACTATCCAAGAGATGTGCTGCATCTCTACCAGCTTGTAAAGGGGGGGGGGGGTACTTGATCCGTGCATTTGAGAAGGGCTATCCAGTGACATATAAAATTATTAATCGAATGACAGTACTTTTTCAGTTTTTTTTTTTTTTTTTTTTGGGGGGGGGGGGCTTTTTCAGATGAAGGGACAGAAACGTTTTAAACACTTTTTTGTAGATAAATTCGTGAATGACACCGCGACTCGTTAGAAAGGATGAGCTGGGGAATTTGCCCTTTCAATGTTATCTATTAATTAAAATATCTAATCTTTAATACTTCCTTATAACATTTTATAGGGAATCTGACATTCTATGAAATATTGTCAAAAGTTTTAATGCAATCTTAAAAACAAACCAAGTAATTCGCATAAGAAATATTGTCTAGCTTTTAAAAATAAAAATCTTGCTTGAATTAGAATAATCGGATATACTTAAAATAAACGTACTGTTAAATATGCGTTACGCATCTCTCCCCCCCCCTCCCCCCCCCCCTCTCTCTCTTTTGTTTTAAAATCATATAATTAATCTTTCATTTGTACGTAAATTGTCAGACCAAAAAACCAAAGTGTTTGTCTGAGGCCATTATTTAACCGATCGATGGGTCGACGAAACGCATTTTGCCCGAGAACATAGTCAATGAATGTTTTGTTATACATTTGTATCTTGTGCTGGCTTCCATGATGTAAATTTACCTAAATCACACTGCAGTTAAACGTGGTCAATTTCGTCACTGTCAAACACCAACGAATGCAAATGAGATTTAGCTGATCCCGCCCACAATTTTGACGTAAGCGGTCCAATTTCTCATTGACAGGTCAAATATCTTACTTGCGGCCAAACAGAGATTTTTTTATGACCGCTCAGTACAACATTGGAAATGTGTGTATAGAAGATTTATATAGAAACCAATTTTTAAAGGTATAACAAAATTTTGTGTTGTACTCTGGAAATCTTCAGAATAAACTCTGAAAATATTGTAGGGAGCAAATGTCAAAAGCGATTTGTGCATATCTGTAGAAATGATAGAGGCTGTGTTCGAATGATTAAAACTCTTATCAGACAAGGGCGGTCTGTGAGAAAATGGATTATAGATCTGTAAAAATCTGAACAGAAACTTTGATTGGTAAAGTTATGGAAAGAGAAAGGCGCTTCACAGTTGCTGATCTTGTAAGTGCACAGTTACGCGGTAAAATAAAAAAAAATAAACATGGACAAACAAAATTATGCTACTGGTACGATTGTTAGCAAAATAAATTAAAATTGATAGAGAAAGGTTTTCAGTAAGTAGCTATTGGACCAAACTGTGTGAAATACAAAGGGAGATTTTTTTTTTTTTTGAAAACACCATTACGCAATGTTTTTGACGTAATAATGTTGCTCCGGGGTTACCAGACATGTTGATTTTAAAATTAAGTAAATTGATTTCTGTGAAATCGAATGGAATGAAACTTCACACATCAACAAAATAAATATTTTTATATAAGAAAATGTGCTCTTTTTTAATATTTCTTGAAAGTAATATAACGAACTTTCCAACAACCCTCGTATTTGCGTAGCGTCGTTAGGTTGACGTTATAACGTCATAGTGTTATTTTCCAAAAGAAACTATCTATATTCAGATAGTTTTGTAGGAAAATTGATTTGAGATAATTAAAAAAATAAGCTGAATTAAAAAGAAGACATCTTAGACATGTTTCAAAAAAATCTTCATCAGATTTTGGGATAGGGCGGATTTTGGTACATAACGTACCTTCTTCTTTATTTCCTGTTATATTCGAGGCAGATATCTGAAATTCATTAATCCCCCTGCGGTATCCTCTTCCTTGTTTTATATCCTAAGACTGTAGTATAAAGAGCATACTTCTAAAACAAGCAAATAATGTGGATGGTTCACATTTTCACCGCTTTGGTTTTCTTTTTCCAATGCTAGAATCACTTGACAATCATAAAGTGGATCATTCTAGCGTCAGTATACCAGCAAGTAGTTGATATTTTTTCAAGGTTACATGCATGCAGTTGATATAGATTCGATATCAATAAATAATTGCTGAATTTCTGATGCCGGGCAAAGAAAAATGACAATCATTACAAGGTCAATCTTTAACGATCGCATTCTAAACAATACCAAAAACATTCTAAGAATCTTTGATTCGAAAAAATCACATATCACATCTATTTAGGATCTGCGCACTGTTATAAATATCTGTTGCTTAGGCGTATATGTATTTGATACTCAAGAATGGGATCTGAGTACGATCAATTTTTGAATGAGGGCAGGCTACTCACAGGTTGATGTTACAGGGATTTCAACAACATCATTTAAAGTCAGCATTTCGTAAACGCTATGCATGGTCATTTTAATGCCCTTGTAAGTAAATATAACCTATCCCTGGGTCGTATTTATACCTGCACTTTCTAAAGAAAGTTCGGGTATATTGTTGTTACTCATGTCCGTCCGTCTGTCACACTTCCTTCTTAATCTAACTACTCCTACATTTTAAGCAGAATTCAATTAGTCTTTTGGAATATGATACGTGGTGTCCTATAGATGTGAAATAAGGTTCTGGAATTTTTAATTTAACCCTGAGGGCAAAACGGTTGTGAAAAAGTGACGGTTTTTTTGTTGTTGTTTTTTTTTTGTTTTTGTTTTTTGTTTTTTGTTTGTTTGTTTTTTTTTTTTTTTACAAAAGTCGAGTTCCCAGAACTCCTCCTAAATTTTACACAGTAGCCTAATCATCTTTTTGAAGATGATTGGTGGTGTCCTGTAGATGTAGGCTTCGGAACTCTCATTTTCACCCTAGGGGTCAAATGGGGATCAAAAAAATGTTTTTCTACCAATCCCTCTTTCCAAGAACTGCTCTTACATTACATTCAGTAGCCTAATCATCTTTTGGAAGATGATTGGTAGTGTCCTGTAGATGTGCAATATGGTTTTGGAATTTTCATTTTCACCCTGGGGGTCAAATGGGGGTCGAAAATGTTTTTCTACCAATCCCTCTTTCCAAGAACTGCTCTTACATTATATTTAGTAGCCTAATCATCTTTTGGAAGATGATTGGTAGTGTCCTGTAGATGTGCAATGAGATTTTGGAATTTTCATTTTCACCCTGGGGGTCAAATGGGGGTCGAAAATGACGTTATTTTTATACAAAAAGACTCTGGTTCCCAGAACTCCTCTTACATTTTATGCAGTAGCCTAAACATCTTTTGGAAGATGATTGGTGATGTCTTGTAGATGTGCAATAAGGTTTCAGAATTTTCATTTTCACCCTGGGGGTCAAAGGGGGGGGGGGGCAAACAATGACATTCAAAGTCTTAACGTCAAACATTTCATGAGTTATGGTCTGGTTGTCTTTTTTCTTAATTTGAACTTAAATGAAGAAAGCCTTTAAGGGACAAGGTAAAAAAATGATGCAGCAAATCTTGTGTCAGTGTCATGTTTCAAATTTGAATTCATAATGTCAAAGGATTCTTAGATTATGCCCTGAATTATATTTTAATGTAAAAGACCTTGACTTTAAAAAAAGAAAGGAGTCAAGGTCAAAATTTTGGTGCAGTACATCTTGTGTAAATGTCTTCTTTCTATGTTACAAGTTTGAAATCCTAATGTCAAAGGGTTTTCAGGTTATAGCCTGGACTATATTTTGATGTAAAGATTGACCTTGACCTTATCAAAAGGGCAAGGTCAAAAAATTTAGTGGTTTCAATCCCACCTCCATATTACCTCTCCATGTTTTAAGTTTGAAGTCTTAATGTCAAAGGATTGTCGAGTTACAGCAAAATTTGATTAAGAAGAAAACAGGAAAAAACAATATGTAGACTAGAATAGTCTACTTGTAGCATCAAAACTGTGGAAGGAGTAAAATTTTGAAAGAAGAACAAATTTGTTTCTACATTATGTAATGAACCTGTCACATCAGATTCAACTTTTCTTGCCAAGTGGTTCTTGAGAAGAAGATTTTTGAAGATTTTTTTCTTATACAGTAAAGTATGCTTATAGCCAACATGTTTATAATAAACTGAGGCTTACAGCGAAGCAAATTTCATTCCTCATGACTTTAAAATATATTGTAAACTTAATTAATATTAGCAATAACACTTCGTCCATTCCAGGCACTTATATGTAGTTATAAGAGTGTTTTACTGTATATCTAGATCTACACTTGCTAATGCATAATTTTAAACTTTTATTTTTGAAATATCATTCAATTTTCCCTCATTCTTATCCCTTAAAATTTTGTACGGGCCTATGTATGATAATTATACGCTGAGGGGTATGTTTACCTGTCTTCCACAAGTCAGGTGATTGTTCATAGTTAGTACTTTTCAACAATTAATTTATACCTGCCTTCTCAAACATGAGGACTGTCGAGTTTTTTTTTTTTTTTAATTCTAATGGATATTTGCCAGAAACTTGCATGATCTTGAAAAATAGGAGTTTCATGTGAAATTTGTAACAAACCACGAGAAAAGACTTTTGGCTCTGTCCTTTTGTAATTAGATGTAGATCAAAGACAAGATTTGAGTAAACTTATTTTTTATATTTCTGGAAGAGATATTATTCTAGCTACAATATGAGTAAATTATTGTAAAGTTAATCAATTAAAAAAAACTTCACATAATTCTATTTCAATTTTTGGCTCAAGTAGATGTCAGAAAGAGAGAAAGAAAAGGAGAAGAGATTACCCCATGTATATAACCTTACAAAACTTAATAAACTCGTGATCGCAAATGCTCGGGAAGAGAGACATTATTTAAAAAGCGATTTTTTTTTCATTTGTTGTTTTCAAAACAGCTCAAAGCTGAAAATTTAGAATTTATACAATGTCAACATAATGTGAGTAATATCCATGTTAATAAAACTGCACATTTTTGGAAAAAGTATGATTTATTAGCTTAATCAAGGTGTTTTGAATAGCAAAATCAAGCTATACTGGTATAATTCAACTACAGAGCTTAATCAATTTTAAGAGATTGTGCAATACCTATTTAATCCTTAACTTATCTAAAAAATTTTGTATCACCATTCCCGATACAAGAGAGAGCTAGGCATGTGACCAAACAAGCTAATTCAGAGAATTTGTGTCCCCTCTTAGGGAAAAAAAAAGAAGAGCACGCGCAGCTGGGGGGGGGGGGGTCGGAAGCCCCCCCCCCCTGGATTTTGTAGAATTATTAAATGTATACATGCATATTGAAGCAAATAAAAAATGCCAATATGGATATAAAGATCTGATTGCTTATTCTTTAATATGTGTATAGAAGATTCTTTTTATATGGAATATTTATCACACTGTAATAATGATTTTATGAAATTGTACAAGCCAGTGGTCATAACTTTTTCATTTCACATGCTGAAAACTATCATTTAGTAAATTCAAAAAAAAAAAAAAATAAATAAAAAAAAAATGATTGTGCGGCACTAGAACCCGGGACCTCTCACATGCTAAGCGAGAGTCATACCACTAGATCACGGAGGCACTTGAATATACAGCAAATTAAATGCAAACATATGCATTAGGTCACATATAATGTTTATATTCACGTTCGATATTGTCAAAACTTTACACAATACATGGTGTCTATTTTAGCCTTTACTAAACAGTTTTAATAGATGTAATAAGAATATAAAGTCCGCCGACAACTGTATTATATGTAATAACTCTCTACATGTCCCTGTGCTTAACATAGTGCCAAGCGACTTTTAATACAATCAATAGTAATAATAAAACAACGCGGCGGGACACTTTGAGAGGGGCGAGAGAGGCCCTAGGGAGTTTTGGTATAAAATTTCATTGCAAAAGCTCAAAAGCTTCTTGAGATATCGCCTGGAAACGAACGTGTTGCATACAGAGAGAATGCATGAATTTACGACCTTGAACTTTGACCTTTTGACCTCAAAATCAATAGGGGTCTTCCTTAGGCCACAGGGAGTTGTTATCTGAAATTTCATTGAAAAAGCTCAAAGGATTCTTGAGATATTGGGCGGAAACGAAAGTGTTAAAACAGACAGAATTTATGACTTTGACCTTTAACTTTTGACCTCAAAATCAATAGGGTCCTTTAGGCCATAGAGAGTTGCTAGGCAAAATTTCATTGCAAAAGCTCAAGGGGTTATCGAGATATCGCGCGGAAACGAAAGTGTTACAGACAGAAATACAGACGGACGGGCGGACGCACGGACCATAACACAAACTAAGATGACTTAGGCGCTTTTGATTTAATGAAAGTTATTTGCTTGTTTCCAGTTCCAGAGAGTACGCAGCACTGTTAAGGCGTACTTCGAAGAAATCAACAGAATATATACGTGCATAAATATATACCTTTTTAGACTGAATTTATTTTTGCAAAGGTACTATACTATCTTATGACTTTAACATTCTTTGAAATAACATTGTATACCCCGCTCTGTACTGAATTTGGTTTGGTCACGTTATTTGATAGTCACGTGATAAATGCATGTAATGTGTACTGTATGTAGGTCACAAACAAATTTCAATATCGCAAGGGCATACCCTAGTTAAAATTAAAAATTAAAGTAATAGATTGTTTCAACATAACTTGTAGTTTATGGAAAGTGCTGCTGCCTCAAATAGAATTCGCATTTTATTAGCTTAAATTTCAAGTTATCTGGCTAATGTCGAAATATATATGACCTTTACCAAGTATCTTATGTATTTATTAAATTATGCTATCGATTTCAGGAAAGCAGCAGAACTTTTCAAGTTAAGGAATACGTCCGTTATGTGTATTCAAAAAATGGTCAAGATCTATTAAGTGTATGCCCTTGCAAAAAGACGATTTAATGAGGCACTTCGGTGTGAAACAGGCACACCCTGTAGACAAAAACACGGTAGAATTAATTCAATACATTCTCCCGATATTTTTTAATTAATGGCACTAAACAAACGTTTCAGATTTGTATTAATGGTCTACCTAAGATTTGCAAATAATATTCTGTTTAATAATAAAATGCATTTTTCACTGTGAAAAAATTACTTGATCCGCCTCTCACTGCACATAAAATGCGTCAAACTTTACCATGATGACGTCATGTCGACAAATACATCAGTGACTTGTTTATATCTTGTTGTGTGGGATTTAACTAGCGACAAAAATGAATGCAGTGGTAAGTTTTGATGTAGTTTATTACTCTTATGCAGTTTAGATTCGCAAACTATTTCATTTTTTGTTATTGTGAGGAATTGCTATATTTGTGTGATGTCACAGTAAACTTTTCCCGTATAAATTAGGCCCCGCCCCTTTATGCAGCCTTAACAGAGCTGCGTAGGAATGACCCCAGGGACTTGCTTCATTGCATTTGCCATGTGGCATCCAATGATCTTTGACCCTTTTCAAACTGTAGACCCCTTACCATTTGCACTTCCAGCTAATTTTACCCCGTTCTATACAGATCTAAACCTTAAATATATAATCATAACGTCCTTACCGCCTGTTGTAGGTACTGTTAACTTCATACTATAATCCATTTAAAACATACAAGAATTATGTGAATTCCTACCGGTTATGATGATGTAATTATACCATGTGCAACCGAATTATGATAACGGTAAAAGCAGTGCTCGTAGTGTGACATAATTCCAACGCCATACGCAGAAATTTTCCAAAAAGGTATAATGTATAAAATTTATATCAAAATTACATACGATATTTTTTTACATAATATTGGGTTGTCTATTCCAAATATGACAGGAAAACAGACGAATTGTGGGTGTCCGGGTTGATTTTTGACGTACATGTACTTGATCGGATGTGGGTTTGGAAAGGATATTTTCCTAACCATATACTGAAAAAAAATTTTGCACAATTCGATCATTTCCCAAGGTGGTCATTTTGGCATCTAAATTTTAAAAGTTTATCAAAAACTACGCACATATTTGTTGTTTTGACAATAGATTCAATTGAAATATATGGAAATAACGAACAATATCCAAGCTCAAAAGTCCATTAAACAATACAAAATAGGAGCAGAGCAAACACGGACCTCCAAACATCAGAGGTGGGATCAGGTGCCATGGAGGAGTGAACATTCCCTGCCAACCGGTCACACCCGCCGTGTGCTCCTTGTCATGATCGGGAAATAACGGAAAAATCCGTCGACAATTCAGTGTGTAAATAATGGCCTAACAATTGGTATGAAAAACGTCAGTCAGCATTTGATTCAATGATAAATTGTATTTGCTGACAAGGTCATTGTATCGACCATAGAACTTACGAAATGATGACTTTAAACGAGACAGCTGATATTCTTGTTTCATCAACTTATTTGTCAATAATTTACCTCGTTTTAGAAATTGTACATACGTAGAGCATGCTCTTGCGTATCGAATCAACTGAGAGATATATACCCCGTATGCAGGTGATGAAGGTATATTGCTGCATAAGTAAGGGAAGTTGACGATTGAAAAGTTAGTCATCACGTTTATCATAAAGCTTGGCTGTTAGATTACCATTAACGTCTGTTACAAGTAAAATATCCAAATATGAAACAGATGTGTCAGACTCTGTGGTATCTTTTATCTCAAGTTCTCCAGGATATATCGTATCGACATAAGAATGGAAATAGCCATTGTTAATTGACAATACGTCGTCGATATATCTAAATGTCGAGTTGAGGGCCACAGCAAGTGTTTTCTTCTTTTCACGTACAAGATTTTGGACAAATTCTGCTTCATATGAATACAAAAAAAAAAAAGATCTGGTACAAATTCCAATTACGAGCCAAAAATTATCCTCCCCTCCAACTCCCCCCCCCCTCTTTTATTTACAAAAAAATTCTTTCAAAAATTCTCTGTTAAACAGAATTTATATCATTAAATTCTGTAATATCAGACTGGTAATGAATTTTGCACATGGCCACATATTCACCTGAGCATTTTGTGCTTGATTTAAATTATAGAATTATTGTGGATTCTTCCCTGGTTACCCAGTTATGAAGAGAGTGCATTTAGAGACAAACACCTTAGTGCGGGTAATACTGTCTTATGACATCATCTAGTTTGATTTTGTTAGGCTTTTCGTTTTATATTTTGTTTGACTTCTAATATGGAATGTTCCGTCTACCTGCTCAATACATAGGGCTTATGGCGGATGATACCGGTCAACAGGGAATGCTTACTCTTTCTAGGCACCTGATCCAACCTCTGAAATTTCCAAGGTGTTTTATGCCTGTTCATAGATTTATATTGTTCATAGTTTTTTTTAGATCGATCACTTTTTTGTTATCTTCACTGTCTCGTTTATCAAGGAATTTTGAAACACAATGACTTTAATATTATCTTATCGTTTCATTCCAAAGCGGCATAAGATTATAAAATATTGATATGTAAAATTAAAAAAAAACCTGACAAATTAAATTTTATTTTAAATTTAAAACCACATACTGCTGATGTGAGTTCTATTTTTCGGAAAGGGATAGGAAGAGAAAATATGCATGATCATTACATCCAAATTCAAATGAAAGAGTTCATCTATTATCTTTTGTAATATAAATTGCTTTTGCAGCTGTTAATATGTTTTAAAAGCGATTACTTAAGATTGCAAATTTTAGTCTTTGTATATTCATGTTATAATGAAGCTAGCATTCGTAAAAATGATCACATTTATTATTTGTTTTTGATTTTTTTATCAATTGCATTACACTTTTTGCATTGGTGACTAGTGTCATTTTTGTTAGAATCAATGCGGATATATTCAACACTGTATTTATTAAATCATTTTATCTACAAAAATGCCTATAGCCTTATTCTTTTTAACATGAGCCTATTTTGAAAAAAAGAATAAATTTTATTTGTAATGAAATATACTAAAATGGGTGAATTAATGAAATTAATCTTTAAAATAATCAAACATCTGTTCAAATTTTAGAACTGATACTCCAGTGTAGGTACTGGAATTTTTCTACATCACAGAATCGGGAATTGATTAATTCATGAAGTTTCTTTTGATATTGAAAAACCTCCTTTTTCACAATATACAGTAAAAATTAGTTACTGTGGATTCATCATTACTCACAGGGATATATGTTCCTTGGTAACTAAAATTGATTGGTTTGTGGGGACGTAATTTCGTGGGTAACTTGAATATTTTATTAAGATAAATAAATCAATTGTGCAAAATGTGTGTTTCTACGGAAGCCGGTAGGTGCCAGGTAGAAAAATATTTTATCTGGCGGCCGCCAGATAAAAAGATCTGGCGGCCGCCAGAAATTATCTGGCGGCCGCCAAATAATTATCTGGCGGCCGCCAGATAAATATTTGGCGGCCGCCAAATAACTTTCTGGCGGTCGCCAGATAACTTATCTGGCGGCCGCCAAATATTTATCTGGCGGTCGCCAGAAAAATATCTGGCGGCCGCCAGATAATTATTTGGCGGCCGCCAGATAACTTTCTGGCGGCCGCCAGATAAGTTATCTGGCGGCCGCCAAATAATTTTCTGGCGGCCGCCAGATAAGTTATCTGGCGGCCGCCAGAAATTATCTGGCGGCCGGCAGATCTTTTTATCTGGCGGCCGCCAGATAAGTTTCTGGCGTACGCCAGTTATTTATCTGGCGACCGCCAGATAATTATTTGGCGGCCGCCAGATAAAATATTTTTTCTACCTGGCACCAACCGGCTTCCGTATGTTTCAATGTTTGTGGGAACCTTAATTCGTGGGTAACGGCTACCTTTTAAATAACGAATATCGATCCCCTACGAACAATGATGATTCGTAAAAGAAATCACTGGGAGCTCGAATTTTGTTTCCTTATAACCAAGATTCCTTATATTCGTATACTTAACATACTAATAGTGTAAAGTCTTCCACGAAATTTGAAAAAAAAGTTTCCTAAACCGAGATGTCCTTATAAGCAAGCTTTTTATAGTCGAATTAACTGTACACATGGAGTATGGATGTGATGATGTTAACTTCGTGAATTTTGTGACATATATTTTTGACTTTGGTTCTTTGTCAATGTTCATGAAAGGGGGTTGGGTGGTTCAAGGACGCTTACACAACACAATGTAAATTCAAGTTTGTTCAAATCATGACCCTCGGGGGTAGGGTGGGGCCACAATGGGGGATCAAAATTTTACATAGAAATATATAGGAAAAATCTTTAAAAATCTTCTTCTCCAGAACAGCAAAGCCATGATGAGCCATATTTATATGGAAGCATCCTCAGGTTGTGTAGATTCAAGTTTGTTCAAAACATGACCCCTGGGGGTAGGGCGGGGCCACAATGGAGGATCAAAGTTTTACATAGAAATATATAGGAAAAATCTTTAAAAATCTTCTTCTCAAGAACAACAAAGTCATGATGAGTCATATTTATATGGGAGCATCTTCAGGTAGTGTAGATTCAAGTTTGTTCAAACCATGACCCCTGGGGGTAGGGCGGGGCCACAATGGAGGATCAAAGTTTTACATAGAAATCTATAGGAAAAATCTTTAAAAATCTTCTTCTCAAGAACAGCAAAGTCATGATGAGTCATATTTATATGGGAGCATCTTCAGGTAGTGCAGATTCAAGTTTGTTAAAATCATGACCCCCGGGGGTAGGGCGGGGCCACAGTGGAGGATCAAAGTTTTACATAGAAATATATACAAAAAATCTTTAAAAATCTTCTTCTCAAGAACAGCAAAGCCATGATGAGTCATATTTATATGGGAGCATCTTCAGGTAGTGTAGATTCAAGTTTGTTCAAACCATGACCCCCGGGGGTAGGGCGGGGCCACAATGGAGGATCAAAGTTTTACATAGAAATCTATAGGAAAAATCTTTAAAAATCTTCTTCTCAAGAACAACTGGGCCATAAAAATTGAAACTTATATGGAAGCATCCTAGGGTAGTGTAGATTCTAAATTGTTCAAATCACGACCCCTCGGGGTAGGGCGGAGCCACAATAGGGAATCCAAGTTTTACATTGAAATATATAGGAAGAATCTTTAAAAATCTTCTTCTCAAGAACGACTGGGCCAGAAAAGCTGAAACTTAAGCATCCATTGTTCAAATCATGACCCCCGGGGGTAGGGCGGGACTCAATAGGGAATCCAAGTTTTACATTGAATTAATATAAGAAAAATCTTTAAAAAACTTCTTTTCAAGAACCACTGGACCAATAAAGCTGAAACTTATTTGGAAGCATCCTGAGGTAGTGAAGATTCGAAATTGTTCAAATCATGACCCCTTGGGGTAGGGCGGGGCCACAATAGGTATTACAAGGGGGGAAATCTGGTAAAGAACAGCATGGCAAAAGTTACTCAGGTGAGCGATGTGGCCCATGGGCCTCTTGTTGATTCAGGGTATGACAAATGAGTAACCATCCTCCAACCTCGAGATCAATCAGATTTTGGAATAATACCCACTGGTGACACATGAAAATTTGAAATAGGAAGTTGACTAAATGGTCCTAATACCCGACCTAACCCTATTTCTTTTTTAATTCGACATGATGATACTGTGCTGATAGCAAGTTTTAAGAGGACGCATGATCCCTTGGCCCCCAGTACTGGAGTTTAAAACCATGTAAAAATCCTTCATTTGAAAATTGGGTTGTACTGTGGTCTATATTGTTGGGACTCCAAAGGGGTGATTAAATCGGGGTAGAAATTGACCACTATGCTGCTTATAACCAAGATACGATTCCCTCCTTAATTAAATTGAGTTACACTTACTTGTATCAAAGGACATGATGAGAAGGGGTGGCCACTGTTACATTTTATGCACATATGCAGATACCCAAATGCCTGTTTGTTAAAGAAGCCCCTGTAGTTAAAATTAAAACATTTGTTGTGTGATACTTGCCCGGGCGATGGGGCATGCATGAACATAAGCCAAAGTTCAGGATCTATACCTGCCGAAGAAATTGATGGGTTAACACTTCGTCTTAATCTGAACTATTCATAATACTTTTTCCATCTCATACCCATTCCTCTTGAAGCCCCTAACCTATTGATTGATAGTATGCTGTTTTATGTCCCATTCGAGAATTTTTCACTCATACAGAGACGTCAACATAAACCGGTGGAAGGGCTTCAAATTTTGACCTTTACTGGGCACTCAGGGCCATTGAACAGTGAGGGATCTTATCGTGCCAACGCCTGCCGTTACACGGGGCCTCGGTTTTTAAGGTCTCATCCAAAGGACCCACAACTTTCACTTCAAAGTGCTGAGCGCATGGCGAAGGAACAGTTGCTACCTATTTTTTTATCGACTTAGGTCAGTCGCGGCCGAGATTCGAACTAACGACCTACCGAACACGGAGCGAGCGCTCTACCGACTGAGCTTCCGTGACGGTTGCCCCCAACCTAATGTCGTGCATGCATTTAAAAAGACCCTGCACTTCATCTTCATGGACTGAAAGTTACACGTTACAACGCAAAATGTACGCATTATAACGCGAAACATATTTTTTTTTATATGAAAATGAGCCAAATCGGCTTTCTTACAATTTAACGAACTTCAATATCATGCAATTACTTTTCAAACATTTCTTATATGTCAGAAAAGAAATATTAATTTTACTACTGCCATTAGGGAAATTAGTCAGACAGATTGATTTCGGAATTTATTTGCATTTAATTGAAAACTGTTAATGCTTGATTTCAAAACATACAAGATTCTACGTTTCAGATTAATAGAATTGCATAGGCCAGATGTCTATATCATGTTCATTTATCAAACAAAACGGCTGAGAAAACTACTAATTATTGTTGTATGAGTAAAATTTATGATAATGACCAAATAGAGAACTTGATGAATGGCTTTCTTAAAAGTGTACTTCTCTTACAAGCATTATATTATTCTTGCTGAAAAACAAATCGTGCCTTATCATTCGTCCAACGGCAAATATCTTGCATATATCGAGAGAAACGTTGCATATATTATGTTTCACCTTATGGAAAGAAACGGTGCAAATTTCGTTCCGTTTTTTAATTAGTGTTAATTACAAAACACCTCCAACTACGCTGTAATATTTGTAGCTTTTGCTTGAAGACATTACAGTAAATATGAAGAGTCTTCGAATACACAGTCAGAGTGAAAGTACTTATGTATCTAGATGTATATGTAGGCTAGACATATTATGGGGTATGCAGCTAGTAAAAGAAACTTAATTGGCCCATGCCCACATCTTAGGTATAATGTTTCTGAGCTGTAAGAACAGTCAAATAGAATTTGATGATTTGTGTGTAAATTCATGCTCTTGCACCATTTTGATTTTTAATATTAAATGGGTACTTTCCACAAATTATTTTTTCTTTAAATTGTATCTTATTTTGTTGAAAACTGAGAGAATTATACTCATTTAAAGTTTCAGCCAATCGAATTGCAGCACATGTGCATGGTATGTTTTCAAAAGCTTTTGTATGTAATATTTTGAGGTTTCTCCCTATATACAACTTCCTTTATATGTATTTTCAATAGGGAAAACGTATTATTCTGTTTGCCAAATAGGTGTCTTTAATAGTTTCCTCTTAACGTATATACAAAAGAAATCATCGTTGATATAATAAATTGTTTTACCTTTAAAGATTTGTTCCTATATAAATCAATACTAATAAAAGTCTAACATTTCCAATGTTTTACTGAGCGGGCATAAAAAAATCGATGATTGACCGCGGAGTGAGATATTGGACCTGTCGATGAGATGTTAGACCGCTTACGTCACATAATGGGCGGGGACAGCTAAATCTCATTTGCATTTGTTGGTGTTCGACATTATACATTTATTGACCGGGTTCGAGGGCAACATGCGTTTTGTCGAACCCAAGAACCAAACTGTTTGTCGACCAACCAAATACTGGTCAATATGGAGATGGAAAATTTTCATTTCATGTTGTTCAGTTAATCACTATAAATTAAATGAATAGAAATAAGCAACAGTGTTAAAATTAAGCAATAAAATGCTGTTTATTCGGGAAGTTACCGGTTCAACCATTGTAGAGAAAATACATGAACCGCGTTAGCAAGTTGTGTATTATTTTTCACGATAATTGATGCTGCTGGTCCCTAAATTTTATTACAAAGCAATCATAGAAAGATGAGTGTTATATTTAAAGACAATTATTCGTAAAAAAAAAAATACAATTTACTTAAAAATATGGTCATACTGATGGCGTTTCAAGGCGACTTCATGGATTGATAAACATGAATCAGCTTTCATAAGAAATGAAAGAGCACATTAGATGAATAAAGTGGATATAAATATATACATGTAACGTAAGTGTTTTGCTATTGATTGGGAAAATCGTTTTAAAAAGTTTAACAGTGAAACATATATTTAAAATTATATCACATAATTTATTTAACGATACATTTCCCTTAATCTTACCATCAATACCTAAATTTCTGGGAATAAAGCCTTTTACACATACAAGTTTTTTAAAGCATGCGTATATTTGCCAAGTCATTTTTTTATTATTATTGACGAATGTTTCGAATTCTGCAAGCGTAAAAGAAGATGGGCGAACAAGGCGAGAGGGATGCCTATAGTGCAACAAACATGAAAGTGAGATTTTAATCTCAATTAAAACAAAATTCTCTTTGGTATTTCATCTAAAATAAAAGTATACGTTACATATATGTAAAATCTTCACAATTTGCATAAGCCTCACTAAGTTTGAAATTATTTGCTTTTGAAATGGCATATACACACTAGAGAGGGTAAAAAGGATCATTTTCTCATACTATAACACATTTTCTCGACCTGAATGGGTCTAGATCTTCGCTCCATATTTATCAAAAATTATCCTCAAAGTTTGTGAAAATATATTCATTTTTAGTCAACAAAAACATGAAGGAAAGACCCTACTATACCTTAAAAATACACTTTTAGGACACACCGTTCGCATCTTTTCGAAAAATACTTGAAGTCCATTTAGTCAATGGTCATATCACAAGCATGTAATTCATCAAGAGCTGTGTAGAGTAGTGGTTAACGGGTTAGTCTCAGAGGAAAATGACACTTAGAATTTTTATTACTAGGAGTTTAAATCCCAGGAATACCACTTATTTTTTTTATCGCAGAATAAATTTTTGCAGAGAAAATTTACTTCAGAAAAGTTTTGTTTATCATAATTTCATAAATTTCAATAATGAGAACTTTGCTCTAAAAACTTTATTCACAAATTAATTATGATTTTTATATATCTGAAGCTTTAGGCATTCTGTGCGCCTTGTTCATCCCTCTCTTTTGGAAGCTATTTATAATTAAACAATAAAATTCTTTCTTTCCTTATTTATATGGAGATTAACGGTTGCAACATGGAAGAAAAAAAACATAACCCGCATAAACGGGTTATGTATCTTTTCTGCAATCGTTACTACAATCTCTAAAGTAATAAAGATAGAAGGCATTTATTTGTTTATATGTAAGTATGTCATTCGTAATAAGTATCGTATCATTGAAACAAATGTTTTATTGATGATTTTATCGTAAGTACTCTTTCATACAGGGAGAGTTAAAACTGGTTCTCAAAAGAGTGTATTTAATTGTTTAATAAACACAACTTTGTGTATGTACAAAATAAATGAAGAAGAAATAATCAATGTTATGAGCTTTACATACAACTGTCAAAATAATTTTGAGAAAAAAAAAGTCTTGGTTTACTTCATTTACATCATGCGCAAAAAGAATAGACTGAATTATTTATCCAAATGTTAAGAATCAAAATGTATTTTTATTTTAGATGATATATTTTGAAGTTAAAATTACTCCGATAAATAAATCACAGGTTGGAAGTCAGATATTAGTTTACCGAAAAGTTATAAACAAGAGGTTAGAACATTAATTAATGAACGAAAATTGAAATGTATGAGGTTATTTGTACTTTGCCTCGGTTTAGATGTCTTTGAAATAGTTTAATAATTTTAAGTACATGCCACTTTTGGGTGTGAAATTGTTCCTACATTATGGATAATGCTGTAATGCTGATGAGTTGATTAACTTATTCAAGACCACTCCTTGCATCTCTTTTGATCTCTAATTATTACTAAAGAGCTGACTATATTATGAGAGAATAAAAGGATATGCAGAATATTCATAGCAACGCTGTTCTGAAACCAATACGTGAGAGAGGGAAGACAGCAATACGAATACAAAGGCAAAAGGCAATCTGAACAGCATGCTGACTATTGCATCTATCAGACGTGCATTGGAAGCCTAAACCAGTTTAGTAGTGGATTGGCCAATAACTACGTACCTCAACCTAAAGATGTTACATGTATAGTCATCGGGGGATACCTTAAGCATTGTTGTTATTGCCAAAGCTCAAATCAGCAGGATATTACCTATGTAAGTTAACACATGGTTAGTAAAGACAAGTAATGAAGAAGGTGACGATCACGAACAGTGATCGGTCTAAAAAAAATACCAACAATGCCAAACTGTGAACAGGCCTTGAAACCATAAATGGGGGACAGGCTTAGATCATTTTTTTTATTATGAAAATCTTGATTTTTGTTTTACATATATGTTTAAGAAATTGCATGTTTCTCTAATATTCAAGTACAGATCACATGATGAAAAATTTTGTTTTACAAAGATATTTTAAAAGTCAAATCAATCTGAAATTTTGATTTCAGATGTGAGAAAAGGTGCCTAGGTGGAGTTAGAATCTCCTGTCGACAGGTCACACCTGCTGTAAGCCCTATGTATATATAGATCAAATAGTCAATTTTATATAAAAACAAAGTTCTTTAAATTGGTATGAAATATTTAGGTCAAAATACGATCCTTGCTACCAAGGTTATTATAACGTCCATAAAAAAAAACAGAAGGCTGGTTTTAAACGAGGTTGTTGAAATCCCTTAAACATTAATTAATCTGTGAGTAGTTTGTCTCGGTGTTTCGGTGTAAAATGTTATTGTCTCCGAGCATGCTATTGAGTATGGGATTTGTTAAGGGGTGGAAACACCATATGCAGAAAACAGCGGAATTTTACTGTATAAATAAGGAAAGATAACGATTTAAAGAAAATATTACAACAAAATGCACCACCAGGAAAGCTCAGTCGGTGCGGCGCTCGCTCCGTGATCGGAAAGTTGTGGGTTCAAGCTACGGCCCTCACTGACCTTATTCGATATAACCGTTTCTTTTTTAAGTGCTAGGCTCTTTGAAGTGAAAGATGCTGATGAAACCTTAAAAATCGAGGTCCTGTGTCACGGCAGCAGTTGACACGACAAAGACCCATCACTACGCAATGATCCTGAGTGCTGAGTAAAGGTCTAAATTTGAAGCCCTGCATCGGTATTGGTGAGTCTCTATATGAGTGAAAAATTCTCGAATGAGACGTACAATATACAAACAAACAAACAGATGACAAAAAAGCAACAACATAGCAACGAAGTGCTAAATAGGTATGTAATTGCCACAAAAGGTCACAGATTAAGTGTATGAAGTACTAATACCGGCAATCAGTCTAGAAAGTTATCGATAGACAAACCAAATTTGCGTTGACCCATTAGGTCAATTGTGCTCTTTGTGTTGGTATGGCAATTTTACAACGACACAAAAACCACCAAGCATCCATTTGTTCATCCCTCAATTAATAACCAATCATTCTTCAACAGTCTCATTGATGTAATGTCTCAATTATATCGCTAAAGTATTTCAAAAGGGTTAATACTGTGATAACAAACCTTCATTTCATACATGTACACAAGGGTTGTCCGCAGAAACAGGCGAACTTTTGGATATTTCATGAAGTACCCAACCAAAATTATTCATTTTTTTAACATTGTTAAGAAATGTAATTTTCGTTATTTTGACTGAATGCTAATTAAAACGGCATTTAAAGGGTGTAAAATGTCGCTAGTTGGCGCACAGCAATGCTTTCACTTTTAGAAATAACATTGTCATCGATGTTTTGTTTATTACTAGATTGTACGAAAATATAATGGGATAAAATTCATCTCGATAAAGACTTTATAACCTGGAGTATTAGTGTGTAAAAGTTCATAAATAAAACATTATAAATGTCAATTATATGACATTATATATACATTTTCCGTAAGATTTTTTTTTTTTTTTTTTTTTTTTGAAAAATGGAGACGTCGTACGATAGTTTGGTGCAACAAATTATCATTTAGAACTTTGTGTGCATGACTCCTTTCCATACGGCAAAAGAGATGGAAACAATGGAATGGTGTCTTGGACACTGATTTGTACTTGAAAGAAGTTCAAGGATGATTCGACTAGTTAATTTAGAAATGAGGTATTATTTTAAAACTTTTTCATGATGTAAATGCAAGTTGGTCATGTAATAAAAATCCCATAAAGCCCGACATTATTTTAGATAGATTTGATCATGTACCGATACATGATATCATCAGAAAAGTTTAAAAGTGATTACTTACTAGTTTATTTAAATTTGTAACTAATTTCTGAAAAAAATATTTGTGACTGTAGGTTTTATGTAAATCTCTGAAACACAGACAGACTCTATAATTGATAAATATATTTGGTAAAAATGGTCTTTGTGTCTTTATTTTTCAAAATAAAAACCAGAGAATCATATACTGATGAAAGTTTTTTAATGCTAGGGGTCAAAACATCAAATGTGGCAATCCTGCTATTACATGTGTTGCTTATGCAAAGATACTTGACTCTAATTAATGCTGCTTGTGATTTATATAGCATTCTTAAGTTTTAAATTGTATGTCAGTTATTGTTTTACACTGAAAATTCTTTTTTTTTTTTACTCAATTGTCTTTCAGATATTTAAAATCGATGTTTTCTGGCAACACTTCATTTTTTTCTGAAGCACTCATGACACGGTATTAAAATTTTTCCAACATCAGCCACGACCACAATTTGGTCAAACAAAAGTTGCTATATAGAACATTTAAAGTTCAATATTGAATATTATCAGGAAAGTCTTTATTTCCAACATAACCATTATTATTTATTTAACAGATCAATAATATTGAATTTTCAAAATGTCACAAAAAGGTGTTGCACTCCTGATACATGTATTTTTAGCATCATTTGTGACATACCTTTTTGTGAATTGAGATATCAATGAGATATTTGGCAAATATTTACATTATCTAAAGACATAAGCTGAGACATAGAAATTTATTCCCATTGCTTGATTTTTAGTGCAGGTTGACAAATATGTCTTTGATCATTCTTTCATAATTCACCCATATCAACAAAAAAGTATTATTTACTTTCCGCAAAGTACATTTATACATGAATAAAAACTAGGAGTCCTTTACCTAAGGTAACTCTTATCTTATACCTTACGGAAGGTAAGTAATACTAATTCTACTTTATATTGCTGCAATGCTTATTGACGCAGTTTTTTCTTTTGAGAGTACATATTTTTTCTAGATTTTAAAACTTTCGAGGACAACTTTTTTTCTTATTTGAATGATGAAAAAATAAAATATAAGGAATGCATATGTTACCCTTTGATATACTCGATTGAAGAGGATATAAAAAAAATCTAGTATTCTATATAAACCCCTTCGCAATTTCAATACAGAAACCTCCCCCAACCGTAATGATACCAGTATAACTGAGATAATTATTTAATTGATTCCTTATATGAATCATCTTATGAGATGCTACATGTACTGGGTTTCAAGAGTGTGCAATGGTGAGAATACAATTTATACATTCCTGGTAAATTATGGCAAAACTTTAATTAAATGCTTCAGTATTAACGGTTCAGACATCATACAAAATTTAAGCTTTTAAGCAAAAGGAATATAATTTTTTTTTTTTTTTTTTTTTTTTTTTTTTTTTTTTTTTTTTTTTTTTTTTTTGCTTGGAAATAAATAACAAAACATTCATAAAAAGGAAAATAGATATTGTCAAATTGAATATTCTGCAAATTATGATTTGATTGGCTTATGATTGTGTCAGGAAAGAGTACAAAAACAAAAGTAGAATTTCTGGCAATGTGAGTAAATTAAGTATCAGGAACCGCACATTAATCACAACCATTACGAAACGAGGGCGTACCACGTGAGCATGCAAGTGCTGTATAAACTGAACTAACTTATAGAACCCCTGCTAGTTTTTGGTCCAGTCATCTGATGTTACGTTATACAAATCACGGTGTCCACGTGCAGTGCATTCTAATACAAAGGAAGAAAATCCACTCTTTTACTGTCTAGATTTTCTTCAAAGACATCATGTCTGAATTATACAATCAATGAAACAATCTTGAAGAGAATAAAACACAAAAATTCACTTTGTTTACTTTACACATTAACCAAATTTGAATTAATTTTCTTTTCTGTAAGCACATACAAATCATCAAATGCTTTAAAGCATCAATACAAATTTTAAGTTATGTTTTAATTTAATTTTTGATTTTGATAATTTGTCAATCTCATGTCTTAATTTATGTAAATGTGGCTACAGGAAAACAACAGTTTTGGATTTAAAAGTGTTAGACACTCCTAGTGCATTTGATAAAAATAATTCAGTTAGATAATATAGTACATGCATTTTCAATGCCCACATGAAGATTAAAATATTAAAACTTCAAAGTATTCTTTCTGTGCTTTTTTTTTTACTAGAGTTTTACCTTATTTAATTGCAATGTAGTAAAATACATTTACGCAGTCATTTTAAATGATGAAATTATTTCATTAAAAAGATATAATGATGGGATTGTTGTACCCTAGTATTTCTTGTATTTAATGTGACGTCACACTTCATGATATTATATACGAAGTAAATGTTACGCACACGTTTAGCAAAACGATATACCTATTAGTCAAACAGATATCTATTTTCAAGAGGCGTAATTTTCTATACAATAGAGCCTTTTTGCTCTTATTACAAGTTAAAAGTTAATTTTGATATTTCTCTTTCTAGAAAATGTCCTGGTAAATGTTAGCGCTCTTAACCCCTTCTCTACCGCATCGGTCAATATGACCGATAGCGCGTTAAAACAAGACTTCGCGAAAACAGGATTTCCGTATCTTTTTTATGATAGCATTAAGGTATATAATCAATATATCATCTTTTAGGAAATTTTCTCTACTTTTAAACCCTGTAAAAATTTTATAGATTATACGTCGGTAATGAATAGATTTTACGTTTTGAAGACATTCATGACTTTTTGAAAATGGCGCAAATTTCCAAAGCAAGGACGATTTTCCCGACGATTGCATATTTTTGCCTGATTAATTGCATAAAGAAAGTTTGATATATTTAAAAAGCATATTTTCTCTGCTTTTAAAGTATGTAAAAATTGTTGTTTTTACTTTAAAATATTTTTTTAAAAACAAGCATTTTCTTCCACGTTTGTGTTTTTTCTCGTTTTTATTCATAATATTTAAACAAAGCTCATTTTTACTTGTATTTCTATATTGAAATAGGGAAAACAAAATACACCTGGTAAAAGTGAAGAAAATTTCCATTTCAACAAGCCTTTACTGGTATTCTAACTCTCAGTTGTTTTTTTTTTTTTGAATTACGATAGTTTGAATTTTGGACCTCCGCGTAATTTTTTGTTGAAAAATCGGGGCTGATCAATATTTAACGTCAAGGTCGATTTCGTTGCGCCTCACTCGGAACAACATACTGTTTAGTACTATTTTATTATATATTTTTATTGAAATAAATGCTTTTTACAAAATAATTGGTTTAAAAAAAAACAAATAATGTCTTTAAACCTTTAGTGAAGTGTGGTATTTTTTTTTTCACATAATGAATTTACTTATCTATTTTATACATAGAATAATGTTGAGTAAAAAAAATGTACATGTATATTCCCCAAGAGTCTTTACGTCGAAAAAGTCATAATTTATATTGCTGTATGTGTCATATATTCTTTATATAAAATATAATTAGACCTATACTGACATGAATTTAAATTTAAACCATTTTGAAACAAGCACTCGCATAAATTTTACACGACTCACCACTGTAAGAGTTGATACGAATCGAGATTACCACGTGTTTCCGCTGTAGCAGTAAACAACAACACGATAATGTGGACATCAATTTTCATGATTATTTTATGATGGAGAACATCACATCAATTCATCAGATAAGACGGTCATTCCTTTGGTATTAGAGGTGAGTAAGTATTGGTTGAAGAGTTTAAAACTGTTTTGAAAGTGCATTTATTCACGTTCAAATGAAAACAAGTGGTACACTATGCACACTGATACTGATACATGTACATGCATGGGCTTTAGCCGGTATGAACTTGCATTATTAGATTGATACTTGTTCAGCTAATTTTGTTTGTTTTTGAAGTGTATAACTTTTGATGACCACCCCAAGTACCATTCAAAGTAAAATCAAGTTTGGCATAATTCTTGAGAGTTATCTAACAAAAACACATCGAATTTTTTAGCATGTTTAGGGTGCTGGTTTCGGAACGTTCAGCTGTGAAGATTCACTTGCTAACCCTACCATGCACTGGAAAGACCATGATATGGAAGACACAGGTGCTTATTATAACCAATGAACAGGTAAATTATTTTTTCTTTCTTTTTGTAGTGAAAATTCCTGTATCTCTAAACATTAATTCTAAATAAAGTGAACTTTTAATTGTATTTATTTGATATTGCATTCACACATTGACTAATATTTTGAAAAAAATATGTGATACACGTGATATTTATAATGCATTATTATGCATGTAAACTCGCCATTTTACCACCCATTATGCTCAAATATGGAGCCAGCTTTCTTTTATAGACCGCTGTGGTATTTTCAATCTGCATGATGTATGTGAATAGAATTTCTGTTTCTCAGTATTCAGTTTCTTTTGAATTATCACATATACATGGGTGGTCAAACTTCATTCAAAGGATGGCTATTCGTAAACACTCCCATGTACATGAACAACCTTGTTCGGAGAATTTTGTCCTGGAGAAACAGTTTTCAGTCCATTGTGTCTTTTCTCTTAAAAACCCTGACAGCCAAAACTGAAAAAGGTTTTTTTTTTTTTTTTTTTTTTTTTTTTTTTTTTTTTTTTTTAAATTTTGATAGAATTATTGGGTATGTTATTTCTTTTAGCTCAATAATTGACTGATGGTTTACTTCTAGGCTCGTATTTTTTTAGTCATAATACATTGACGTCCCCATACCATATACATGTAACTACATGTATCACATAATAAATAAACTTTATAAATAAATACTTTTAATTTGAAAAGGAAAGTTATTTCAACATAATCAGTGTGTTAAATCTAGCTTTCTTACTTTTATATATGTAAATTTACATAAATTACCTATTTAATTATAAAAACTTAATCTTTTATAGGATAGAAACTAATTGCGCGAATATAACCAGAACTGATTATGTCTTGGACAAGTCAAAGGAGTTCCTCCAGTCTTTCAGAGAGATGGCAGTTGATGAAAGAATGGTGGACACAAAGCGAAAGTGTTCTGGTATTCAGCATTTTGTGATTGATGTCTGATTTGGAATTCAGTTAGCAATATTTCTGGATTTGTATATTTGGGTAAAAAAAAAACCAAACATTTTTAACTGATTGACTAAATGTTTTGCATTAAATATTGCCATAAGATGACAGTTCAAGTTTTTATTGTACATGTACAACTAAAGCACTTGGCAGGGAATTTAAAAATCTTGTGATGAAGTCAGTCAGTTCATATTGTCTTGCTGAATTAAACATCGGGGGAAAATTCATGATAATAAAGATGGGTTTTTTTTGGTATCAAGAAATGGATTATTTTTGTTTAACAGAAAGATTGTATAGTAGTTACTGTTATGTAATTTTTACATCACTGTTCAGCCAAACCTGTTTGTGATTTTTCATTGAAATTCACGTTAAATTGAGTTAGGAAAGAAATTTAAAAACCTTTATTAGCCAATCTTATATTAAATGTATGGGAGTTGTGGGTTTGTCAGTTCAATTTGCTTGTAAATATCCATCATACATTGGAACATAGTTGCACTGGTGGAAAGTACAGTGTACTGGATTTTTTATTTACTTGATATTATGATTGTGAACTCTTTTTTAAAGAAATTGGAACAAAAGAAACCCAAATCGCAAATTGTACTTCAAATTTTAGAGAGCTTGAATTTTTTTTTTTGTTATACTTGCATTGTCAATTATTGCATTAAAAGACCAAGTCAAATGTTTCTCATCAAACATGGCTATTGAATATCGGTATTCTTCTCACAAATCCTTAGCTTATTCTGCTATCAATAGTCAGGATTTTTTTTTCTCAAGTCATGATTAAAGTTTATAGACATCGTTTGACCAGACAGCAAGTACTAAATGACATTATCTTCATTCAGGATATTTCTGGACTCTTGATAATGAAAAACTCATGTAAACAATGATTCATAAGATGCTAGAATTCCATTCTTTAAATAGCTATGGCATCATCCAACTTGAAGATGATGTGTACATCATGTAATCTGGAATCTATATAGCAGAAATAGACTTGCAAATATACTAACAAATAAACCTATCTGCTTGTTTATTATTCTTCAGATACTTCATTTTTAAAAATGCTCTTTATTTCTATCAATAATGCAAGCTGTGATTCGAGATCATGTGACCTAAACAATACTGACTTTTGATAGCATAATAGGCCAAGGGTTTGTGAGAAGAGTAGCGGATCAGATATCTTTGGCTTCCAAAGATGAGCAAATGCATGCCACATAAATTAGATGAATGAAAGGATTGTAATGAAAAAGCCACTTATTTGAAAAAGAGATTTAAAGTTCCATGTATTGTCCATCTTGTGAGGTTTCTTCATACTTATCAAATGACAAAAATTGTTTTAACAAGTGACACAATAAAGCCATGAAATCTGTTAAGGAGGTTGGATCCTGCCATCAAAAGTAATGAGAATTTTTATCAAGTATATTTTTAGAATTTATATACATAGCTTAATTAAAAATCAAAACAAAAAATGGGGGTCAATGGGCTTCTTTTGGCGCTACAGACCATTTAGTTTGACCTTTTTGCACTGTAAATACGTCTAACACATAAATCAATTTGTAACGTTTTTCCTTCATTTTTTTTATTCAAATAAATTATGGGAGCAAACAAAGTTTTATTTCATTTTGAATAGACACATTAAAATTTGTGACAATAAAAAAAAATCAAATTACTCCGCATGTTCAATTATTTGACCTTTTTCCACTCAAAAAATTTCATTTTTCTGGCATTAAAAATTTAACAAGCAAAAAAATCATTTTAAAGTAATGTCATTTTACTGAATTTAAGAAGAACGGTCAAAAGTATCTTATATATTCAGAAAAGAAAATTAAAAGTGGGGGTCTGTGATGTTAATTTTTAGATATTACTAAAATAGTGTTAATTTTAAGCTTAAATTAGGGCTATTTTTCTCTTGATTTTCACAATATATTTGCTATATTTATCAAATATGATGATGGAATTCATGACAGTTTATTTAATATATAATTTAGGACCAGTATAAAACAGTTCACTGCACAAAATAACAATCCAAACATAACATACTTTAAAAACTTAAAAAGAGAAAAAAATGATCATTTTCTTCTTAAAAAACCTCCCGCCACAAAATATAGTTCCTCACTTAATGCTTTTGGTATGGAATTTAATCATGGAGTTTTAACTGAATATAGTTTAGTTGGCATTGTAGAATCCAAATTCATTGTAAGAATTAGAAAATAATGCAATTTTTTTTAAAATATAGGTTAAGAGAAAAATCTGCTCAAAAGCTCAGGAGCGAACCTCGTTAAAAACTAGAAAATGTAAGATAATTCTTGTAAGAAAAGAAAATTGTAAGTATTTTCTTATATTCCAATAGATAAAGAAAATTGTGGTAGTTTTTGAAAATGATGAAATAAGTACTTAACTGTATAATTTATGAAAATTTGTTGATAGCTGGTTGCCTTACTTTTTACCATATTATTTTAACAGTATGTGTCACTAAGGTTGATATACACGTAATCACATCTTACAAATTTTATGTCAGTTCACTTAAGTTATAGATATATTTTTGAATGGCAACCAAGATATGCAAAATAAAAAAAAGAGAACAATTCATTCATGTAATATCTCTGTGGATTTTGTCGTTCACAATTTTATATGTCAATTATTAGACAATATGTCCATAATAATTGCAGCATTTCAAAATGGATATGTTCTTGCAATTTAAGGCAGAATTCTGTATTGATATGACCTTGAACCCCTAAGGAAAGAAATATCAAGGTCAATACTTAAGACAACAAACTTATACAACCGAAAAATAGACATTTTTGTTGTTTCTTAGCAACCACTTAGAGGTCATTGAACACACATTTTAACATAAGTGGTATATGGATGTTGTAGTTCAGCATGATGCCTTCTAAAGAGTTTATTCAGAACTGTCTATTTCAGCATTCATTGTTGTAAAATTTTAGCTAGAATATTGAAAAGTGTTGAAAAAAACTGATAAAATCCTGCACTTATTTGACCTTTGACCTCCTAAAAATAAGCCTACTGAGGTCAAACTTTAACACAAATATTTACTGTACAGCCCTCTTAATATTATGACCCCATATCTGACTTTAAAAGGTAATGGAATGCATAAATGTGATTTGGATGAGCAAAAACAAGAAATATTGCCCGAAAAGTACAAAATACCCGTTGCTTAGCAACATCTTTAAAATCTTTATTTTGCAGAATTGAAAAAAAAAAGTTTATGTGATTAATGTAGTTCAGTATAATGCCTTTTTGTAAGTATATTCTAAATTTCCTATTTTAACATACATCATTGTAAATTTTTAGCTTAAAGATTAAAAAGTGTCCAAAATTCAATAAAATTCTGCATTTATTTGACCTTTGACCTATATTTCCAGTATTACAGCCAGTTGTTAGGTATCTGAATACCTATGGAATATCATCTACGGAAAATTCCCTACAAAATGGTATGCATTATGCCTAGCTTTCCCTTTGGATAAAAAAGTTAAAAATTAATTTATAATGATATGTCAAAAGGTCTCCAAAGTCGCTTAAAATGCACCGGTAGAGAAAGGGTTAAATTATATATCCCTAGTATTTATGAGTAATTGAAACTTAGCTTATGTGCTCCCAATAATAGCTGCTGAACTGTAGCTCTCTGCTTGAGAAAATTCGGACAGACAATGCAGAGAGCTACAGATCGAAGCGTTGTAAAATCCTTCGATTTACGCGACCGTTTTTTTGTCGCTCTTGTATTGTCTTGTATTCAATGCTTTCCCCTGCTTTAAAAGTGGTATCCAATAATTACATATACATGTATTTACCCCTATTCCTGACACTTTATTTACCTTTCAACAGTTCCAGACGGCTGTAATATCAGTTTGATATTCCGACGTCGACGTTGGTGTCATCCTGAAACAACACGCCCGAGTTTTATTTATCTCATTTCTTTCTTACATACATGTTGTATTCTAATCTTTATAGACAATATGCATGATATTTAAACCTCCTGAAATTTTTATTTACATTTTCTTGACAAGTACATGTTCTTTGAAATACTTCTTTTCGCTCAACCCCCAATAACATGGACGTCGGAATGTGATTTTTTTTTAAACCGACATTTCAAAACCATAAAGGGCTGTTTGAGACCGTTGAAAGGTAAATAAAGTATCAGGAATAGGAGTAAAATATATGGATAATTATTGGATACCACTTTTAAAGCAGGGGAAAGCATTAAATACAAGAAATAATACCCGAAGCGAGCGACAAAAAAAGCGGCGGCGTAAATCGAAGGTTTTATAACGCTTGGATCTGTAGCTCTCTGCTTTGTCTGTCCGAATTTTCTCAAGCAGAGAGCTACAGTTCTGCAACTATCCCAATAAGTGCATAAACGATAGCGTATCTTGACTGGACTTGTAATCAACTGATGTCTGGATACGGAACCGTATTAGTGCCACTTGGACACTTTTTTATTTTTCATTTTCAGCACTTTAATCTGTAAATTTTACACTTTAATATGTAAATTTTACACTTTAATCTGTAAAATTTAGACTTTAATCTGTAGAATTTACACTTTAATCTGTTAAATTTACACTTTAAAGTGTAAATTTTACCTTTAATCTGTAAAACTAACACTTTATTCTGTAACATTTACACATTAATTGTAAATTTTACACTTTAATCTGTTAAATGTACACTTTAGTAAGTAAAATTTACACTTTAAAGTGTAAATTTTACACTTTAATCTGTACAATTTACACTTTTATCTGTTTAATTAACATAATCAGTTTGGCAACTTCATACATTTTAATTAACACGCTATAAAGCTAGCAGACCATGATAAAATTTCATTTTAATTTCTTGTTAACAATAAATGTGGAAAATAATTACTTATCAAATATTATATGTACAGATATAAAACAAATAATAAACAATCTAGTAAGACTGATATAAGTGAGACTTTCATAGAATATTTGAAAGAATTATGAATTCCGTGAAAGTGAAGAGCAAATCAAACACACATATCTTCTCATCGATCAATGACCGTAATTTCAACTGTTATATTTTACATCATTATCATAGTCCCATAAACTTGCAAAATCAAACTGAACTGCAAAAGAAGACAAAAATATTCGAGATATATATTCTTTATTGTTCGTCGCTCTTTACTATAGTATAAATAAATATACTGGATTGAAAGCAGATTCTCGATATTTTGCTGGGGGAAAATTACGAGGCCCATGAGCAAATCACCCTTCTTTACTTATCATATATACATGTATATACTTTTATGCAAACACTTGTGAACATCTCATTTTTATACAAATTTTTCAAATGTCATAGGTTTAACACCATGCAACGACCGTTCGATTATTACAGATTACAGAATAAGTTTTTAATGTAAAGGTGTAAATTTTACAGATTAATGTGTAAAATTCACAGATTAAAGTGTAAATTTTACAGATTAAAGTGTAAAATTTTCACATTAAAGTGTAGAAATTAACAAATAAAAAGTGTCAAAATGGCAATAATACGCTTCCGTATCTGGAACATACTAAGCATGACTGCCTTATACACTTAGACCAATCACATAGCACACATTTGTATAGATTTGCTTGTCTTTAATTGTCTAATTGTTTAAATAAAGCAATTTTAACTAGATGCTGTCATGAGACAGTAATACCCGCACTAATGTGTTTACAGGCACATGGCATGGGGGGGGGGGGCAGAGGGGGCCTGCCTCCCCCCACTTTTTTTGAAACATAACTTTTTACTATTGAAAATGTTCATGAACGGGTGGTTGCTCCCCCCCCCCCACTTTTTGTTGCATTATAGTCAAATAAAGGTAAAGTAGTAGTGTATATATAAACTTGGAGTACTGAAAGAAGTTGGAATCCACCCCGCCCCCACCCACCCCACGAAATAGGATTTTTGAGTTTTGAAAAAAAAATTTTGGCTTGTCAAATTTTCTCAGGTAAGTTAAAGTTTTTTTCTCTGGCTACCCCCCCCCCCACCTCCACTTTCAAAAAACGTTGCTACGTCCCTGAAATGTGCTCTGACTGCTCTCCTTCAAATTCTGGTAACCAGGAAAGAAGCACACATTTAAATCAAGCATAAAATGCTCAGGTGAACATGCAGCCCATATGGGCCTCTTATGTAAATCAGGTGTGGATCCAGGAATTTTTTTCCAGGGGGATCCAACCCAGAAACTTCTTGACAAGCAAAAAAAAAATTATATTTCATGGTGCTGGTGGTGGTGGGGGGTTGGGGGGGGGGGGGGTTGGCCGCTCACTTTTTAAGCTTCATAAGTATAACTTTTCAACTTAACAGGGGTCCGTGTTTTCTAAGGGGGAGGGGGGTTCCAAGGTCACTTTTAGTTGCTTTCGTATATAGATTTCGTGTATAGCTTCCGGACCCCCTCCCCCTCTAGATCCGCGCATGTAAATATTTCATTACCAGTCTGATATTACCTAATAATGAAAATTCTGATAAAAAGAGAATTTTTGAAAGATTTGTGTTAAAAAAAGGGTGGTGGTTAATTTTCTACCCCTAATTGGAACTTGTTGAATTTATTGTCAAAACAACAAATATTATTATTTTAGTGCATAGCTTTTTTGATGAACTTAAAAAAAAATAGATGCCAACTTGTGCAAATTTTTATCAGTATTTGGGTAGGACTCGGAGAACCCCTTTCCAAATCTTGACTTTGTCAAAAATCAACCCCACCCACGATTCACCCGTTTTCCTGTCATATTTAGAATAGATAACACAAACTTATGAAAAAAAATATAACTTTTTATCAATATAGATAAAAGTTGTACTATGTTGACATGGGTATAAATTTTAAATTTTCAGCTTTGAGTTTTTTGAAAACAATGCATGGAGGAAAATTGTCTCCTGAGAATTTGCTATCACAGATATATATATTTTGCATGGGGCTATATACCTGGAGTAATCTCTCTCTCTCTCTCTCTCTCTCTCTCTCTCTCTCTAACATCTACTTGAATCAAAATTAAAGTGGAATTATAAGACAATTTTTTTTAATTGATGACTTTTTAGGATTTTACACTATAAATTCATACTGCAGCAAGAATGTTATCCCTCCCAGAAAAAAATAAGTTTACTCACTATCTTGTCTTTGATCTATATCTATAATTACAAAAGGACACAGCCAGAAGTCTTTTAACGTGGTTTGTTACAAATTTCACTTGGAACTCCTATTTGCTCAAGTTCAGTATTTTCAGTAGGCAGAAATGAACTTGATCAATTATGCTTGAAAAGTACTCACTGTGAACAATCACCTGACTTGTTGAAGACAGGTAAACATACCCCTCAGGGTATAATTATCATACAAAGGCCTGGATAAAATTGAAGTCATAATTAAATCATCATTATCTTAGTTAAAATAAGAAGAAACACACTAGAGGTATGATGAAATATTTAGAAACACAAAGAGTTTTATTTCTCATGCAAAATATTCTCTCTTGTGTAAAACAATTGTTCAAATGAAGGGCCAAACCATCTTTTAAGGGGAGATAAGAATGAGTGAAAATTAAATGTTACTTCAAAAATCTTCTTCTGAAGAACCACTGGGCCAGAAAAGTTTAAAATTATGTGAAACTTCGTTACTTAGTGTAGATTCAACTTTGTCCAAATCATGACCTTCAGGGGTAGGGTGCGGCCACAACAGGGGATCAAAGTTTTGTAAACATGGGAATGTACAGTAAAACACGCTTATAACAAAGTGCCTGGGACGGACGATTTTGCTTTGTTATAAGTGTAATTGCTTATATCCATTAAGTATACAATATATTTTAAAGTCACAGGGAATGAAAATCGCTTTGCTATAAGTTTCAATTCATTATAGGCTTGTTTCGCTATAAGTATGCTTTACTGTATAAGAAAAAAAATCCTTCTCAAGAACCACTAGGCAAGAAAAGTTGAATCTTATGTGAAAGTTTCATTACATAATGTAGAAACAAATTTGTTCTTTCAAAACTACTCCTCCTAAAGGTTTGATGCAATAAGTAGACTTTACTAGTCTACATATTGTTTTTGTCACTTTTCTTCTTCAATCAAATTTTGTCCAAGTCTTAACTTGACAACCCTTTGACATTAAGATTTCAAACTTGAAACATGGAGAGGTGGTATGGAATTGGGGTTGATGCCACCAAACTCTTTTTACCTTGACCTTTTGATAAGGTCAAGATCAATCTTTACATAAAAATATAGTCCAGGCTATAACTTGAGAACCCTTTGACATTAGAATTTCAAATTTGTAAGATAGAAAAAAGACATTTACAAAAGATGCACTGCACTAAAAAGTTGACCTTGACTCCTTTCTTCATTCAAGTTCAAATTGAGAAAAACACCTCCAAACCATAACTTAAGAACCTTTTGACATTAAAACTTCAATCTTGGAACATGGAGAGGTGGTATTGAGAAAGGGTGCATGCAAACAAAATTTTTTATCTTGTTTTTATGCCCCACCATGAATATGGCCAGTGCATGTAGTGTTTGTCATGTCTGTCTTCCGTCCTTTCATCCTTTTGTCTGTCTTTCCATCATGCTTTGCATTTAGCTCTGTTCAAAGCTCAGTTTCAAAGAAACTGTCAAAGATATTTTTATCAAACTTCATATGCTGATAGATATTGATGAGAGCTATGAAATTGCATCAACATTTTTTGACCTTGACCTTTCCTTTGACCTTGAACTCACTTTTCTTAAATTAGTGTTTAGCTCAGTTTTAATGAAATCATTCAAGATATTTTTATCAAACTTCATATGTTGATACATACTGATGAGAGCTATTCAACTGCATCAATATTTTTTTTTACATTGACCTTTCCTTTGACCTTGTCCTCACTTTCCTTAAATTAGTGTTTAGCTCAGTTTTAAAGATACCATTCAAGAAATGTAATCAAACTTCATATATTGATGCATACTGATGTTAGCTATTCAACTGAATCAACATTTTTTGACCTTGACCTTTCCTTTGACCTTGACTTCACTCTTCTTAAATTAGTGTTTAGCTCAGTTTTAATGAAATCATTCAAGATATTCTAATCAAACTTTATATGCTGATATATACTAATGAGAGCTATTCAACTGCATCAATATTTTTTGACCTTGACCTTTTCTCTGACCTTGACCCCACCTTTCTTAAATTTGTGTCAAAATTCAAATGCTGATACATACTGATGTAAGCTACTCAATTGCATCAATATTTTTTGCCCTTGAACTTTTTTTGACCTTTACTTCATTTATTTTAAATTAGTGTTTAGCGCAGTTTAAAATAAACCATTCAAAATATTTTTATCAAACTTAATATGCTTATACGTATTTGTGAGAACTATTCAACTGCATCAAAAATGTTCGACTTTTAACTTTCCTGTGACCTTGACCTCACTTTTCTTAAATTTGCATTTTGCTTAATTTTAAAGAAACCATTTAAGATATATTTATGTAAGCTTAAGCACTTATACATAATTTGGTTAGAGTTTATCATCTATATCCAACTTTTTAGATTTCAGTTTCAATTTTAAAGAAACTATGCAAGATATTCTCATCAAATTTCATACACTAATACAATTTTCCATGTTGCATTTCTAATAAACCCTCGGCGGGGCATTCATGTCCTATGGACATCTTTCTAATTGTATAAAAAGCCGTCATTTTTCGACCCCCATTTGACCCCCAGGGTGAAAATGAAAATTCCGAAACCTTATTGCACAACTACAGGACACCACCAATCACCTTCCAAACGATGATTAGGCTACTGTGTAAAATGTAAAAGGAGTGCAGGGAACCAGGGGCTTTTTGCATAAAAAACGTCAATTTTCGACCCCCATTTGACCCCCAGGGTGAAAATGAAAATTCTGAAACCTTACTGCATATCTACAGGACACTACTATTCATCTCCCAAAAGATGATTAGGCTACTGTGTAAAATGTAAATGGAGTTCAGGGAACCAGGGGCTTTTTGCATAAAAAGCGTCGTTTTTCGACCCCCATTTGACCCCCAGGGTGAAAATAAAAATTCCGAAATCTTACTGCACATCTACAGGACACCACTAACCATCTCCCAGAAGATGATTAGGCTACTGTGTAAAATGTTAGAGGAGTTCAGGGAACCAGGGTTTTTTTGCATAAAAAACGTCATTTTTCGACCCCCATTTGACCCCCAGGGTGAAAATGAAAATTCCGAAACCTTACTGCACATCTACATGACACCACTAACCATCTCCTAAAAGATGATTAGGCTACTGTGTAAAATGTTAGAGGAGTGCAGGGAACCAGGGGCTTTTTGCATAAAAAACGTCATTTTCGACCCCCATTTGACCCCCAGGGTGAAAATGAAAATTCTGAAACCTTACTGCATATCTGCAGGACACTACTATTCATCTCCCAAAAGATGATTAGGCTACTGTGTAAAATGTAAAAGGAGTTCAGGGAACCAGGGGCTTTTTGCATAAAAAGCGTCGTTTTTCGGCCCCCATTTGACCCCCAGGGTGAAAATGAAAATTCCGAAATCTTACTGCACATCTACAGGACACCACTAACCATCTCCCAGAAGATGATTAGGCTACTGTGTAAAATGTTAGAGGAGTTCAGGGAACCAGGGGTTTTTTTGCATAAAAAACGTCATTTTTCGACCCCCATTTGACCCCCAGGGTGAAAATGAAAATTCCGAAACCTTACTGCACATCTACATGACACCACCAACCATCTCCTAAAAGATGATTAGGCTACTGTGTAAAATGTAAGAGGAGTGCAGGGAACCAGGGGCTTTTTGCATAAAAAACGTCAATTTTCGACCCCCATTTGACCCCAGGGTGAAAATGAAAATTCTGAAACCTTACTGCATATCTACAGGACACTACTATTCATCTCCCAAAAGATGATTAGGCTACTGTGTAAAATGTAAAAGGAGTTCAGGGAACCAGGGGCTTTTTGCATAAAAAGCGTCGTTTTTCGGCCCCCATTTGACCCCCAGGGTGAAAATGAAAATTCCGAAATCTTACTGCACATCTACAGGACACCACTAACCATCCCCCAAAAGATGATTAGGCTACTGTGTAAAATGTTAGAGGAGTGCAGGGAACCATGGGCTTTTTGCATAAAAAACGTCATTTTTCGACCCCCATTTGACCCCCAGGGTGAAAATGAAAATTTCGAAACCTTACTGAACATCTACAGGACACCATCAAACATGTCCCAAAAGATGATTAGGCTACTGTGTAAAATGTAAGAGGAGTTCAGGGAACCAGGGGCTTTTTGCATAAAAAACGTCAATTTTCGACCCTCATTTGACCCCCAGGGTGACAATGAAAATTCTGAAACCTTACTGCACATCTACATGACACCACCAAACATATCTCAAAAGATGATTAGGCTACTGTGTAAAATGTAAGAGGAGTTTGAGAAAGAAGAGTGTGACAGACGGGCGGACAGACGGACGGACGGACGGACAGACATGAGTAACAACAATATACTCGAACTTTCTTTAGAAAGTGCGGGTATAATAATAATTGTTTATCCAGTAGTGATATGTTAGCATGTGAAAACTGTTTCTGTAACACATTCGCCTCGAAAGACGAGATCTCGTAAATGAGTTTAAACTGTCTTTCTTGGTGCTGAAGTCATGATTATACCCGCACTTTCTAAAAAAAGTTCGGGTATATTGTTGTTACTCATGTCTGTCCGTCCGTCCGTCACACTCTTATTTCTCAAACTCCTCTTACATTTTACACAGTAGCCTAATCATCTTTTGGGAGGTGTTTGGTGGTGTCCTGTAGATGTGCAGTAAAGTTTCGGAATTTTCATGTTCACCCTGGGGGTCAAATGGGGGTCGAAAAATGACGTTTTTTATGCAAAAAGCCCCTGGTTCCCTGAACTCCTCTTACATTTTACACAGTAGCCTAATCGTCTTTTGGGAGATGGTTGGTGGTGTCCCGTAGATGTGCAGTAAGGTTTCAGAATTTTCATTTTCATCCTTGGGGTCAAATGGGGGTCGAAAATTGACGTTTTTTATGCAAAAAGCCCCTGGTTCCCTGAACTCCTCTTACATTTTACACAGTAGCCTAATCATCTTTTGGGGGATGGTTAGTGGTGTCCTGCAGATGTGCAGTAAGGTTTCGGAATTTTCATTTTCACCCTGGGAGTCAATTCGGGGTCGAAAAATGATGTTTTTTAAGCAAAAAGCCCCTGGTTCGCAGAACTCCTCTTACATTTTACACAGTAGCCTAATCGTCTTTTGGGAGATGGTTGGTGGTGTCATGTAGATGTGCAGTAAGGTTTCGGAATTTTCATTTTCACGATGGGGTCAAATAGGGGTTGAAAAATAACTTTTTTTATGCAAAAAGCCCCTGGTTCCCAGAACTCCTCTTACATTTTACACAGTAGCCTAATCATCTTTTGGGAGATGGTTGGTGGTGTCCTATAGATGTGCAGTAAGGTTTCGGAATTCTTATTTTCCCCCTGGGGGTCAAATGGGGGTCAATTTCTTTTTAAAAAATATTTAACATGTTTATACATCCTGGTTCCCAGAACTTCCCTTATATTTTATGCACTAGCCTTAAATCATGATCATTTGGAAGATGATTGATTTTGTCCTGTGGATGTGTAAAATGGTTTTAAAATTTGCATTTCCATGTGGATAGCAAATAGGGGCAGGAAAAAAATGGCCCCTCCCTAACCCATGGGGACATGATTTGTACAAACTTGAATCTACACTTCTTGGGAATGTTTCCATATTAATCATGCTTTTGTTGTTCTAAAAAAGAAGAATTTTGAAGATATTTTTTCCTTTTAAATCTCTATAAAACTTTGATCCCTTATTGTGGCCTGACCCTATCCTTGGAGGTCATGATTTGAAAACTAGAAATATGTCCATAGGACATAAATGCCCCGCCGAATGTATATTACTAATGCAACATGAAAATTTGTATGAGTATATGAAGTTTGATGAGAATATCTTGAACAGTTTCTTTAAAATTGAAACTAAAATCTAAAAAAAATGGACATAGATGATGAATTCTCACAAAATTATCTATAAGTGCATGCTTACATAAAAATATCTTACTAGATTGTTTCTTTAAAACTAAGCAAAATACAAATTAAAGAGAAGGGAGGTCAAGGTCACAGGAAAGTGCAAGGTGAAAAGTTTTTGATGCAGTGGAAGAGCTCTCACTAATACATATCAGCATATTAGGTTTGATAAAAATATCTTGAATGATTTATTTAAAACTGAGCTTAACACTTATTTGAGAAAAGAGAGGTCAAGGTCAACGGAAAGGTTGAGGTCAAAATGTTGATGCAGTTGAAAAACTTATATCAGTATGTATTTACTATTAGCATAGAAGTTCAACAAAAATATCAGAAATGGTTTATTTAAAATGTAGATAAACACTAATTTGAAAAAGTGAGGTCAAGGTCAAAGGAAAAGTCAAGGTCAAAAAAGTTGATGCAATTGATATCTCTCAGCAGTATATATCAGCATATGAAGTTTGATAAATATATCTTGAATTGTTTATTCAAAACTGATCTAGACACTAACTTAAGAAAAATAAGGTCAAGGTCAAAGGAAAATTCAAGGTCAAAAATTTTGATGCAGTTGAAAAGCTTACATCAGTATGTATCAGCATATGATGTTTTATTGAAGTCGGACATGACAAACACTATATGCCTCGGCCATATTCATGGCAGGGCATAAAAAACTTGAATCTACACTATATGAGGATGTTTCCATATCAAAATGACTAACAAGCAAATTCAAAGAATTGTGGTCCCCTGCTTTCCGTGTCCTAGTGGATGGGATGCCATTATTTATGACATATTGTTTCAAATATGCACGCCCTATCATATGTCATTCAAAAGTAATCACCAAAGTTAAAATTTCTGAAAATTAGGTAAAACATCAAGGTCAAGGGGTAAAAAAATCATAGCATGCTTGGAAACATCTTGTTACAGGTAATGTACATGTCAAATATAAAAGTCCTATCTCTTCTCAGTCAAAAGTTATAAGGAAATATAACATTTTTGAAAAGTAGGTTAAACTTCAAGGTCAATGTCACAGTCAAAAGTCATGATATATTTAGAAAGGTCTTGTCACAGGTAATATACATGCATAATATGAACGCCCTATCTTTTCTGTTTCAAAATGATCATTTAAAATAATGTTAAATTTTTTGAAAAGTAGGTCAAACTTCAAGGTCAAGGTCATGGGTTCAAAAATCATGGTATGTTTAGAAAGTTCTTGTAAGTAATGTACATGTGAAATATGAAAGCCCTATCTCTTATTATTCAGAAGTTATGACCAAGGTTAAATTTATTGTGACAGACGGACAGACAGACAAACGGACAGACTGACAGACAAATGAGATTTAATGTCCCATAGGTCCCTTTTGCGAAAACGGACGACAATAATGCCCTTGCTGTTCATGAGAAGAAGATTTATGATGGAAAAAATCCCCTGCATTTTTCTATGTAAATCATTGGATCCTCATATGTGGCCCCACCCTACCCCAGTGGGTCATAATTTTAACAAATTTGAAGCTACACTAAGTCTATGTAAAGAAAGTTTCAATTTTTTGGGCCCAGTCAGTGGTTCTTGATAAGACTTTTTTAAAATGATTCCACCAAATTTTCATTAATTCTTGATTATCCCCCCTTGAAAGAAGGTGTGACCCTTCACTTGAACAAACTTGAATCCCCTTTACCCAAAGATGCTTTGTGGCAGGGTTGGTCGAAATTGGCCCAGCGGTTCTAGTGAAGAAGACAAAAATGTGAAAAGTTTACAGGCGGACAGATGGATGACAAACAAAATGTGATCAGAAAACCAGAAAAACTCAAGTGAGCTAAAAACTGATGATCACAAGTACTTGGAAAGAGTTACAGTATTTGAAAAGCAGTTTTTTTTTTCATGCATTGTTTTCAGAATCTGAAAAGGTATGACTTGTATCCATGTTGAAAAAACTTCACATTTCAGAAAACAGTATGATTAAAAATAGTTAATCAAGGTGCTTTGAGTAGCAAAATAAGCTAAACTGGTATAGCTAATTCAACCACAGAGCTTAGTCAATTTTAAAATGCACAACCTTTTCAACTCTTAATCATTCTTAAAATATTTATATCATCATTTCTGATTCAAGGGAGAACTAGAGATATGATCAGAAGTATATCTGTTGACTAATAAACATGTACATGTATATTGTGTTTTTTAAGTCATTAATGTTTGTTTGTTGTTAAATGTCCCTCTTGGGAATTTTTCACTCATACGGAGACACCACCACTTAAAAATAATGAAGACGTACAAGTCGGATTTGAAGTTAACATTCATTTTAGGAGTTTTCAACAATTAAGATGTAAAGAGATAACTCCTTCCCCTTGCCCCTTCCCCTTCCCAGACCCCTGTTTGTTCATGTATGCAAACTAGTCTAATACTTTGGTTTGACAATAAAAAAAAATGTGAATATATACAAATAGTTTAATGGTCCATCTCTTTGAATGATTTTCATTCCTAATTCTAGGAGGGTACATGGGTTGACCCAAATTCATGAATGAAATGTCAAGTAATCTTATCATTGATGCACTTTTATTTAATTTGATGTAGTCATATTATAAACATTTCCAGTTCATTAAGAGAGTGGGGATGACCTCCAGGGGTTCATAACCTTAAACCATTAGATGTACATAACATAATAACACAAGAAACAAAATTATGTATAAGTCAAATGGAAAATTTTTCTACTATTTAGGAGTCACATGATCATTTGTCATTTCAGGGACAGGGAGCGGCTAGGGAGACTGGAACCCCCCCCCCCCCCCCGGAATTTGCAGAGTTATTTAAATAGGACTATATACTGATTTACAGAAGCAAATAAAAAATGACTTTAAATGCCCTCCCCCTTTAAAAACATGGACCCCACCATCATTGTTTTTATTTTGTTTGTTTGTTTGTTTGTTTGTTTTTTTTTTTTTTTGCTCCTCAGGAAATTCTGGGCTGGAATTTTTTTTGACTGGGGTGTGGACACCCCCCCCCCCACCCCAAGGAAAAAAATTCCCGGATCTGTGCCTGTAACTGAATGTAATGTCGACAACGAGAGATAACTCTTCAGAATGTGAAATTCGTCTTTTGTGGCATCCGATGATCCACTCTCTACCATCGGTTCATACATTCAGTGTCTGAGAGAGAAACGAACGACAACTCTGCATAGGAGATTGCCGATGATCTTTGATCCTTTTTAAACTTTAACCTAACCATTTGCATTTCGGTTTATTTTACCCCAATCTATACTTAAACTTGTACTTACCGACTGTCATAGGTCCTGTCAACTTCATGAAATATAATCCAGTTAAAACACAAAATGAATTAATTTCCACTCATATACATGTAACACTGCACCACACCATGTCACATGGCATGTGCAATCTAAAAATGATAATGGTAAAACTAGTACTAGTACTGGTAAGGTGACGCAAGCCCAATGTGATGTAGAAATTTTCAAAAAGGTGTTCACATACATGTACAGTACAAGAACAAATTTTAAATTATCATAACAAACGATGTTTTAACATAACTTTGCCATCTAGGCCTATTTCCAAAAACAGGCAAATTGTGTGTGTGTGTTGGGGGGGGGGGGGGGTGAGAAAATTGATTGGGTATGGCTTTTCAAGGAGGTTTTTGCCTAATCAAATACTAAAAAAAGTTTGTATATTTTGATAAATTCATCAAAAACGCTTTGTACTAAAATAATATTATTTGTTGGTGAGAAAATAAATTTGAAAAGTTCCAATTATGGGCCAAAAATTTATATCTCCCCCCCCCCCCCTTTTATCAAAACCTAATTTACATCATTAATTAAATTCTGTTACTTCAGACTGGTAATGAATTAAGTATATGAAATGCGTATAAGAGGTTCATGGGTCACATGGTCACCTGAGCATTTTATGCTCGATTTGACGAATACATGTACTGTGTAAATTATAGACTAATTGTTTGGACTTTCTCCTTGGTAAGCCCAATATGAAGGAGTGTGCGTTTAGAGGCAAACACCTTAGTGCGGGTATTACTGTCTCATGACAGCAATTTGAAAATGCTCTATTCTTAACATTGTTTTTCTTAATTTTTATTGACTTTTTATCTTAAAGTTATGCCACTATGCCACAATTGCATTTGATCAAGCTTTAGCTCTTGTCAAAAATTATTGTTTATTTTCATACTTATTAAATTACTTTTTTTCGTTTTTCTGTGCTTTCCTTTATTGCGCTGTTTTTTGTTTCTGTTTTTTGTTTTTTTTTTGTTTCTATGTATACATGAAACTACAAACTTTTTATCCTTTCCTTATTTCTAATTTGTCTTTCTAAATGTTGTTCCAGACATTATTCGTATTACGGATCCAGTGTTGGCTCTTCATATGGTGGATACGGTGGATACCGCCCCGACTCTCTATATGGCGGTTATGGTGGATATGGCGGATATGGTGGATATGACGGATATGGCGGACTTGGCGGATTTGGTGGCGTATATGGAGGGTACGGTGTAGGCTCTCCATATGGTGGATATGGAGAATACGGTGTAGGCTCTCCATATGGCGGATATGGAGGATACGGTATATCTTCTCCATATGGCGGATATGGAGGATACGGTGTAGCTTCTCGTCATGGCGGATATGGAGGATACGGTTTTGGCTCTCCATATGGTGGATATGGGGATACAGTGTAGGCTCTCCATATGGGGGATACAGTTTACTGGGTTCTCAATATGGTGGGTATCGACGACATCGAAAGAACGTATATTGAGACCTTCCCAGCATGAAAAACGGTAAATATTTGAGCTTTTGTAGCATATCACCATTATGTGACCAAAAAGAATATTTATTTATATGACAATCATCAGAATTTTTCATTTTATTCATTTTTAAACAAACCGATGACAGGACAGCCTAATATCTAAAAAAAAAAAAAAAAAAACTGAGTTATTGTTAAAAGCATTCAAATAAACATGCAGCATTTAATTTCATTTGTTGTATTCTTTCATATTTATTCAAACGCCTTGTTTGTTGTATTCTTTCATATTTAATCACATTCATTGTTTATTTTCCATTTTTTGGCACCTGAGGATTTGCGAGGGGGTAGGAAACGCAATAGGTTTATTTATTTATTTGACAGGTTTGATATACTGCATTACAATTTTTTTTTAATTACTCCAGAGAGCATAACGAATGTGCAATTATGGAATAATTGACAATTTGCTGCAAAATATAACAGCGTATAAAAAGATTTAAAAATTACAATTGGTTAAGTTTAATTTATAAAATCTCTGTTTGTTCTCTAAGTAGAAAAGTAAATGATTTTTTTTTAACCATGAACAGTTATACAGCCGAGGGTTCGCTGGCGAATCACTCCATAGGTTGGTTGCATCTGCATCAAAACGCCTATCCCGCAATTTTTTTTTTTTTTTGGGAGGGGGGGTGAGCATGAGATCTATAAGTGTAATGTTGCCCTTTGAAAAAAAGAGACTTATTCGGTTGATACACTTTGATGATATTTTCCAGGGGCCGAAACAACAAATAGAAAAATATTTATTTCTTCGGACGAATTAGATATTTGTTCGGACAAGCGAGATTTTTTTTTTCGGACAAATTATAAATTCATTGACACACAAATTGGATATCGTTGAGACAAGACTGATATTTGCTCCGATAAATTTGATATTTGTTAGAGAGAATATTAATTTTCCGAAGAAGCTAGTTATTTTTTCGAACTAAAAACTAATTTGTTCGAAGAAATATATTCATTGTTTGAACACAAAACATCATTTTTCCCATATTCATATTAAGCTTCTTTCATTTTGTGGAACTAAATAGCTAGAAAGTTAAGAGAAAGAAAGAGAGAGATAATTGGAGTAGTGATAATAGATTGAAGCAATAATAGGGGCACGCATTTTCAAAATTGTTTACATTTTGTTGAATAATTGTTAATATATGTCGAAAAGGTCGGTTTGGTATTCGACTTTTTTGAACAAGTGAAAAAAAGGGGGGGGGGGGGTAACGTGTAGATCAAGTCCCTTAAGACTGCAATTTTTATGCTATTGAATTTGATATTCTACTTAGTTTTTGTCACGTCAAAAAGATTCTTGAAAATTGCAAACTTTTAAATCAAAGTGAAAAGATTAATTGGATATAAGGAAGATTTGCGTATTATACAATTATAAAATACATGAGGGCAAAGGTAGGACTTCAAAACCAGATGTACTCGTAATTAAAATATTTTAAATAAGTTATATTGTATCTACCTAATGTTTTGAAGACTTTTGGTTTTTTTTTTTTTATTTATACCAGAGAATAAGTATCAACTGTTCACTCTACATACGACCAAAAATTGGATATACAAACCACTTCTTAACTAATTGAGCGGCTATACCTTCAATGAAACTCCCAGCAGTCCCAAGAAAATGGATTCGGTATAGTAAGAAATAAATTGTCCTGAAGCCATCTTTAAAAAATAGTTGGGTTGCTCTCTCCAACCGACTGGCTAAAAATGGCCCGACTACGCCCCAAACCCTAATATCCTAGCATCTGGTTTTCAAAGCCAGAGAAGCGGTTCTCAAAGCTTGTATTATTGTCATTGGATCCCTAAAACTGAAAAAATTGAGTTCATCTCAACATCCTGGTAAATACTTCGACTCAGGGAAAAATGAGTGTCTCTCTGGTTCAAATATTATTTCCATTCACATATTTATTCCCATTTAAGGTTATAATTTCTATCACAGTTGTCTATAATATTACTAATGCAGACAATTACTTCCTCGGTACAAAACAGATAGCTTTTATCATTTCAAGTTCTAACAATTATATCTTTTTAAAAAAAATTCAAAGAGGTGTTATGGCTAATTTATTTAACGGAGTTACTAATTCACAATATATGTCTTATATATATATATATATATATATATATATATATATATATATATATATATATATATATATATATATATATATATATATATATATATATATGTATATATATATATATATATATATATATATATATATATATATATATATATATATATATATATATATATCTATATCTTAGGAGACAGGACCTTTCAATAATCTGTTGGAATCCGAACAGGACAATTATTATGGTCCTTTATTTTCCGACCTTTGTTTATATTTTTATGAGGCTGAATTCCCATGCTTTATTTCGTTTACCATTCTTTTTAAGTTCGTGTCGCTGATGCTTCATATAAAAAAATCAACATCATTCGCAGCTATGTTAAGGCTGTCCGAAGGCTTAATATGCATTAAAATATTTACATTTTATTTTGAGCTAGATTTTAATTTCAATTGTAATATACGTATGAGTATGAAGTCAACTTGTGATGAGAAGATAATCAGGTATTATAATGCATTTTTGTGATGTCACATGACTTTGTTGATCACGTGACGGACACTTATAAATTCCCAAATGTTGCACAAAAATCGCATCGGCACAAGTGCAAAACAACATTATTGAGAAATATTTGTCATATAAGTCAATTCATCATGATCTTTGGTACATATAAAGTGCTGGGGACAAGACTGATTTTTACTTCTTGAGAAAATATTCCACAAGAAATTCAAAATACCCACATACAAGGGGGCATTTTCCACTCTTTATCGCAATTCATACAAAATAGGATAAATTACACACAATCCCCCAGCAAAATTCAGTTAGAGAACATAATTTTCTAGTATATTCACACAGAATATCTTCAATTTATCCTTATAAATCACTTGTACCAGTCAAATATATACACGATTTATAAATTCTAACTCTGCCACGGAAGCGTAAGGGGGAGAGTTTCACAGTCAATTTTTTGTTATTGTTTGAATTTATGCATATCGGACAAGTTAAAGGAATAACGATATTAAATAGCAAATGTTCAATATCATTACATTACGCTTAAGCTTAAATAACAATCCAGACATTTGAATCAAACAACAACGCTAAAAAATCTTTACGTCATGTGAAAGGAATGTAAAAGTTATGACATTTTCCCCGCCATTTCAGCTTAAGTATGCAGTGACTTGACGACATATGCTATTATGACGTCATATCTAGGTAGCTCAGAAAAGTTACTACAGTTGAAACAGTTTGATATTTTACGGACAGCCTAATCCTAGCCGCGTTGTTTTTGACAGAATGATCAAATAAATAATAAAAATAAGTATTCCTTATTTCTGCGCAATTATTAGTGTATATACATGCACAATTTTTTTAACTGTCTACTTTTTATATGAATTTTTCAGTGTAAAAGGGCATTATCAAGTGAAGTTATAATCAAGAAAATGGATAAGTCAATTACAATTCCATCTGCATTACATATGTTAGTCTACAAAGATAATTTACAAAACAAATAATCAAAAACAAAGCGATGCTCACATTTCCATATTAGTTAAGAGCACATTTTTTGACTTAGCTGTGTACTATAGGTTGAAAATGTAACTTAAGTTTTTCCTGCCTTTCCAACGAAACAAATAGAAGAACTATATACTGGACAAAAAAGTGAGAGATCTTTGGTATTTGGTTTGATAAAGTTTCTGGGAGAAATATTTGGTGAAATACCACATATACATGTACATGAATTGAGAAAACAGTTTGTGACTTTAATCCTGTTCAGTGCATTTTCCTTCACAATTTCCACGTGCTCATGAGCCACATGATAAAAATATGGTACACTTTGGGTAGTTGTGTAAGGCAGACAATCAGTCAGCAGACACCATTACGTGATTGATAAAGTGAATAGCAATTGAATGTGACTTAATTAAAGGTATTCCACCACAGAGACGTCATTTACAGGCAAAATAGCGCTACCAAGCAAACGGAATGCTTCAGGCTGGAAAATCACGGCGAGGTGCTGCTATCCGGTTTGATGTGTCCTAAAATGTCATCTCTAGTGTCTTGGCACGATACCAGGGAACTGGTACAGTCAATGAGAGACCTATAAAAGGCAGACCCTGTTTCTCAACGCAACATCAAGAGCTGTAAATCGCAACGTTGGCCCAGAAACAGCGTTTTCAACCTGTTCCAAGACTGGCTAGTCAGTTTATTTATGCCACAGGACTACACGTTACTCCCCAGACTTTAATAAACATATTTAACGTTATTAATCCCAGGGCCATCAGCCAGTATTGCGTCCCAAACTTCTCCCACGTCATCAACAAGCACGCTTGAAACAACATGTGAATTTGGATAGACAACGTTGGGAGCCGGTACTGTTCACAAATGAGTCTCGATTCTGTCTGGACTTGTACGATGGTCGTAGGCGTGTGTGGAGAGAACAGACATAGATACAGACAAAGAGCAGGCGTTGGTGGCTTTGTGATGATTTGGGGAGGAATCTCTGGAAGGTCGCACAGACATGCTAGCCATCAGGAACGGCGCATTGACTGCTATACAATGCAGGGATGAAATTCTGCACTCAGTCGTCAGATTGTTTACATGTGCAATCGGACCAGATTTCATTCTGATGGACGATAACGCCCGTCCCAATAGTGCTTATGTGGTTCAGGGGTATCTTCAGAGGGAAACTATTGAGCGTATGCAGTGGCCTGCTGTCTCGCCGGACCTGAATCCCATCGATGTGGGATCAACTTCAGCATCAACTTTCACAGCGTCAAACTAAGCACAGACTGAGGATGACCTTGAAAATGCTGAAAGAGGAATGGAACATTCTCCCACAACAGAACTTTTGAATCTCCTAATGACAACGCTGATGCCATGCTGTTCTGAAAACAAACGGAGGTCACACCGAGTATTGGCGAAACTCTGTAAAGTTCAAGTTGTCTTTCATGCCCGATTTCTTTCAGTGGTATGCAGTCATTCAGTGACACTTTGTTTAATGCACTATGAACCAAAACCAATACATGAAATCGAGATTTCTGATTAAATATTGATGAAAAATTATGTCAGCGTTTGTGTTGAAAATATTCTGAAATATACGTACAAAGGTTAAGGGGCAAAGTTAACCATAGGTATATACAGGAAATATCTTAAAAAATCTTCGTCTTAAGAACAGCTAATTAATGATTAAGCATATTAAAACATCAGTTTCGTCAGAAAGTGTAAATTTAAGTTTGTTATAATCACGACCCCTGGGGATGGGTGCTGACACAGCAGGGGACCAAAGTTTTACAAGGGAATATATAGTAAATATGTTTAAAATTTTCCTCTTAAGAACAGCTTAGTCATTATCAGTCATATTAATAAAGAAGTATCCTCAGGTACTGTAGATTCGAGTTTGTTTAAATCATGATCCCCGGGGTAGGTTGGGGCCACAACAGTTGGTCAAAAATTTTACATAGGAATATAAAGGTGTAATGATTAAGGGGTATTTGCGTAAAACGCATTGAAGACTTCAAATAGTGGAATGACCTGACAATCTTTGGTATAGATTAGCTAAAGGGTATATAAGGCAAAGCATTAGGAAAACTCAGACATTCAGAAGCTAGCTGTAGAAGTTTACCGTTGATTCAGCAAAAACGAAGTTTTCCAGAAAAAGTAGGTCAGATCTAGCATCTGAAGCAAGTCTTGTAGTATATTTCCCTAGATGCATCATGTATGCTATATTTTTCAATAAAGGAGTTACCTTGCTCCAAATCCTTTTACCGTCTTTCAAAAAATAACAATTTGGACATTTCTGGCTGCAAATGCAGAATCTGAAACCTAACTTGTGTCAATGAAAGATATTATATCAGGCAATTCTAAATAAATTAGGGTGAAAACGTACTTGGTTAGAGATTTTCCTCCAAAAAATCCTTTAACTGGGACGCCGATTCGAACACAGACGCTTTTATATTACTTAGGCTTTCCCACCTTCCTTGAGATTAGAAGCTAGATCAAGTGAACAGGTGCTTTTAATATTAGTTATGTATTTTTTATGTAATTTTGGATATGAAGTGCAGAAGCGACACTTATCATATTTTAAGATATTAGTGAACAGTGCATAACTAGTTACTAGGCAGATTAAAATGTGTTCCTCATGCACCTCATATTCTTAACATCGATTTACAATTGCCACCCTCTTACAATGTATATTTTCCAATAAGCCTATTGTTAACACATTAAAGGTACATCTAAATATGTGTCCTAATCTCCAACAATTTATACAGTTTTATACATTGTAGTTAGGTCAACAAAAGGCAGACTATGATTTCAGTAGATACATTTAATCTGTTGATCGAAATATTTCAAATACAACAGCCTAATATATTTTGTTGTAAAGAAATAAAATTGATGACAATTCAAAATACATCAGCAATATTTAAGATACATTCTAAAGAAAAGTTGCTTTTCTTTTCGAAACTGTACTTAAGAATACTGTAGATTTCTTTAAAATATGTACTTTCCATCAATAACAGTATATTATCTGCGTAATTCTTTTTATTTCATGTACAAAATTTTTGCATCAGTATTTTGGTACATTTTTCATTGTTTTTTTTTTATATGTGATATTATCCCCTATTTGGTGAACATTTATATTTCTTTCAGTAAGGAAAAAATAAAATATTGGACTTTGCACTATATGTTACTGACCATATGAACCAAAACACATGATATGTTTAAAGTTGTTAGTGCAATAAAGTTCTGATGCGACTTTAGCATAAATACTTTAAAATAATAGTACGAACCCTAAAATTATAAACATTTGTATTCAATGTCAAACCCTCTCAAACATGTCACGTAACGGCAACGTAAATCACGTATTAGTACTTTTAATCAAAAAAGTTAATAAACAATTTTAATTAATTCATTGGTCAAAATGTCTATGAGGTGACACTTTAAGATTTACGGAGGACTTTCTCCAAATATGTTTTATTCTATTGGTTATTTATGATGGGTAATAACTATAAAATGGGAGAGTCATATTTGAAAAATTGTCTGCACTTCTGTTCTATACGAGTAAGTACCAATTATAATATCAGACAACTTTTTTATCCATTTTTTTTTTTTTAGATATTCTTTCATTTTTTAAATATAACAGTTAGTTAACAGCAAAGATATGTATTACACAGGATTTAGATTTTCACGGATGAATTTGAATACGCTACATACTATAAAATGCTTAGACCAGAACAGCATCTTAGTGGTTGTTATATGCTTATTTTGTAATTATGATGTGGATTCTCAAAAACTCTAAAGAACTCTAAGAAAAATGAAAATAACAATGTTTTTCTTAAGTCATAACATCAAAAGGTAAGTTTTTTTATATACAGTCATTCCTCACGATAGATTAAATACTTGTCGTTTTGATATCATAGACAATTGCTTCTCCATAAAAATGGTACTCGGAAAATTTTGTATCATATCATTGGTCATTAACAAAATTACTTTGCTAAAAATCACTTTGTTTCTACATATATGTACCCTGACGTTTATATTAAAAGGATGCTGGCGTTGTTCATTAATAGCATTTATGTATTTATCGATGACCAGGTCTTCAAACAAGCTGTTGTATTTGGAACTAATTGTGTTCCTTTATTAACCGACTTGTTTTTATATTCCTATGAAGAAGAATTTATCCAGAAACCTCAAAATGAGAGGAATTAAACACTTGCTGTGTCCTTCAACTCGATATTTACATATATCGACGATGTTTTATCAATTAAAATAGTTCAATTCATATGTCGACTCGACATATTCCAGTGAACTTGAAATAGAATGCATAACAGAGTCTTCCACACCTGTTTCGTATTTGGATGTTTTACTGACTTTAGACGATAAAATGCAACTAACAACTAAATTGTATGAAAAACGGAGAGACGTCAGCTTTTTCATCGTCAACTTTTTTACATATGTTGTAATACCCCGCTCTCCCCTTGATATGGTGTTTAAGTTCCCCAACTTTTTACATATGTTGTAATACCCCGCTCTCCCCTTGATATGGTGTTTAAGTTCCCCAACTTTTTTACATATGTTGTAATACCCCGCTCTCCCCTTGATATGGTGTTTAAGTTCCCCAACTTATTTGACACTCAAGAGCATGCTCGCAATACTATCAATTTTTAAATCCAGGAAGGTCTCTGACTGATAAGTTGATTATATAGGTATCTCGACAACCTTGCTTAAAGTCAGCATTTCGTAAATCCTATGGCCGTTATAATGACCTTGTTAACAAGTATAAACTATATTGGCTGACGTGTTTCATATCGATTGTTAAACCCTTTTTAATACTGTATTTGACAACTGAATGTTCCGTTTACCTGGACAATACATAAGTCGCACGGCGGGAGTCCGTGTTTTATGATTTATACAGAGATTCGTTTTGTTGTAGATTTTTTGATATCGATCACTGTTCGTCATTTTTACTTTTTCATACATTTAAAATCTGGAGTTTACTTTTGAAATGATCAGACAATTTGTGTTATTTATAATATCTTTTGTTAAAGAGTGTTTTATTTAACACGAAGCCCCGATATTTTTCTAGCAGTAGAATTGATTCACATGCTTTATTGCGTTTTACAATACTTTTTTATTTCTGTATTATTTGTGTGATCAAGATAGGGTTTGTTATTAAAGCTTAATTTAGAACTATTAAAGATTTTTTTTTTAAGTCCCATAACCAAAATGGTGTTGCTGGAATCAGTATTCATAATTTGAGAATAAAGTAGTCACATTTTAAATGAGTATGTTAATTCAGTTTTGTAAATTAAAACAAATAATAGAGATGTCGTGTAATAGAACTTTTTACATATATGTATGGCAAATGAAAATAATTGTCAAGTGATATATATATAAACATTATTTGCTTGATACATTAAAATCATTATTTGTTTGAAAAATAATCAATAAATATTGAGAACCAGAAGAATAAATTGAATTACTTTGGCTTTCATACTTTACCAATAAGTTAAAATCCATATCTAGCGATGTTAACATTAGATACATTTGCAATCTCAGTATGTCGAAAAATTAAGAAATTGGCATTGAGGTAAATATTGGAAGAATACATTATTTTTATTCGAACTAGACAAGAGATTGGATGGAAAAAGAAGACGAGGTAATAATTCTACAAATGTAACCTCTTCAAGGTAATCAATATATAAATTCCAAAGTTATATGTCGTTTGTTTTCATTTCCTACTCTCCTATTCCCTAGGTATCCACGTAGTTGCCGCCATGTTGAAGGCCCTTGTTTTGTCATTGTGCATTGCTCTTGCAATAGCCGGTTACGACAAGAAGGTTCACACACCGTGAGTAAAATCTTTAAATACGTGTACGTGAATTAGATATCTTCGTATGATTGATTAGTTGTTATCATCTCTAATTCAAATCAAGCTGCAGATGAATTATTTAATATTTGCATGTTCCGTTCAAATTAACCTTTTTATAATTTATTATGTAAGATTTTTAAACTTACAATCCTATTCAATTCTTGCTGGCAATTATTGTATACTGTAAAAAAAAACCTTGTCAATATGAATCATTCTTTTATGGAAATGAATGAGAATTTATTGATATCTAAACTATGTCTTTCCCTTTTATTTGTATACAAGCACTCTTTGCTATAAAAATTCGGAGGAAAAAATATCTGCAACATTTATCAGTTTTTATTGGAAAGTAGGTACGGTTTACATAAAAATCTAGCCTTGTATTTTTTTAAATATGAAATTGGTGTTAAAAACTAAATGTAATGAATTTCTAAATCCCATGCAAGAATATCATATCAATCATTTTAATGTTCCTGAAGTCCTAAATTTTTTGCATTTTCCTTATTTTCTTAAAAAAGTTTCACAAGACATCAATTGTGAGTGAATCTTTTTTTTTTCAGAAAATGAACACTACATGCTTCACCCAGAATGTCATATATTTTTACACAAATATCCAAAAAAATAATATTGTGAAGGCTATAGACATTATTTTCAAAAGGAAACTAATCCCTCATATAAATTATGGCCTATATCCAGAATGTCCTGCTTAACGTCATATTTATATATATTAAACTCATATTCAACCAATGTTCAAACCATTATTGAAAACTCACATTTCTTAAGCATACTAAAGTTAAAACGTTCTTTCTTCTTTCAAAAGAAATTTCCCCATTTTTTGTGTATCATGTAACATTACCCCGTAGTAGTACTTGTTTTCTTTCGAAATTTACAATCAAATCCTTTCATATCGATTCTATATCTAATACAAAATTAAATCCATCATTTATTGTCATTTTTTTTTTATAAATACAGATTTTTTAACTTAGCAATTGAATTGTCAATTGTTTACAGATGGACATTAGGTTATGGAACCGGACCTAACAATAACCTGCTTGGAAACTACTATCAACTATACAACCAAGGCTATGGATATCCAGGTAGAAACTTTTTCGGTGGTAGATATGGATACTATCCACGCCTTGGATACTATACAGGATTTGGTGGTTACGGCAACGACAACTATCTAGGATACAACTTTTATGGATATTCACCCTATAACAACTTACACTCACTCTATGGATACAACTATGGATACCATCCCGGTGGAGTTAATTTTCCAGGATATTATCCAGGACAAAATTTCCCTAATGTTCTGAATCTCGGAAATACCCTTACCTCTTTCCCAGCATTAAAAAAAGTTTACTAAAATGGTTTTTTATCCTGACAAAGAGGTATTTTCTTTGAGTTATTTGTCTCTTGTATCCTTTATATCACCTAAGACCATTACTTAGGCTTTCTTTCACAATGGATTTTATATTGATGTGAGATTTTATTCTCCTTATTCTTTCAGATTCGCCCACGACTGATTCTCAATAGAAATATCTTTGTTATTGTTTCTCTGAATAAATGTTTTTGCAGCATTTTATGTCTATTGTGCCTTTTCAAGTTCCAAGAGGAGCTTAAAAAATAGGAGTAAAAAGTTCTAACTTGTGTATTTAACGCCCTACAATCGGTAAACAATTTTGTCTTCAGGTTAATTTCATTTTAAGCGTATTCAGAGATGCAGTAGACATAATATAATTTCTGCAACAGTTAGTTCTATATTTTAGCAGCCAGGAAAACAAAACATACAATGTACATTGTACGTACAAACAAATGCAGTCACTTCTCTGAACTACCAAGATATGATGTTTGATTAACTGCAAACATGATTTGATATGTCAGAAAACATGCCACAAAGTTTACACTCATTTTAAATATACTGATCACGTAGAAGGCGTACACTGTAGTTAAATTTGATATAAAAGCAATGACCTAACAAATGGTATGAAACATTTCAGACAAAATACGACCCAACAATAGCTTGTATTTACAAACAAGATCATTCTTACCACTGAAAAATTAGCGAAAATCTATCAAAAACTGGTTTGTTGATGTCCTTTTATCAACAACTTTTTTGTCCGTAACTTGCCTTCGCTGGGCACTACATGTTAGATGTATAAATGGAAATTAATACTGTTTAATCATTCGGTCGTTTTAATTAAGGCCACTTTATTGAGAATGCCATTAACTGTTACTGATAAATATATGTGTGAAAGCAAATACTACCCTGCCAAGGGAAAGGGGGATTTGACTTTTTTTGCACATCAATCTACACTAACTGAGGATGTTTCCATATTTCTTTGACTAATCATTGCTTTAAAAGATTTTTTTCTACATGTTCGATCTTCAATTGTGGCCCCGCTCTACCCCCGGGAAACATGATTTGAACAAACTTGATTCTACACTACCTGGGAATGCTTCTGAATCAATACGAGTTATCATGAATTTGTTATTCTTGGGAAGAAGACCTTTGAAGATTTGGGCGATCAAAGTTTTACACAGTTATATATTATTTTTAAAAAACCCTTTAAAAATCTTCTCCTCATGAACAGCAAAGCCATGATAATACATATTTATATGGAATCATCCTGGGTTAGTTTTCATTGAAGTTTGTTCAAATCATGACCCCTAAATCGGAGGGGGGGGGGGCAATAAGTGATCAAAGTATTATATTTGAATTCATAGGATAGTTCTTTAAAGGTTTTATTCCCAAAAATCCTTTTGATGCAAGAGACTGCTGTTTTCGAATTTAAAGGCGGTCGTAACTCTTCATAAAATGATGAATCATCTGTAATTTTTTTTTTTTAAAAAGCTATCTACTACACCTATAACTCTGTCAACTTGCAATAAACTCTTACATTACGTCAAAACAAATGATAAAAACACCAATTCTGAGCTCTTTCCTGCAATAAAACACTATATTATCGCCTCAAATTTTCAAATCATAAAGGTGGTCGCAACTTTCACTTTGGTATCAACAATCTTGCCATTTCTGGTAGAAGATTTTATGGAATCTACCGCTATAATTCCTCCAATGTAGCTGATGTGCAAATGAGCAGACGGAGTACCATATGGCATAACTTTAACAAAACAAAACGGATAGATTTGGAATTTTTGCTTTCTATTTCCAACTTTTCCTTTAGTCAATAAAAATCACAAATGACTATTATCTGTAAAATTAATCAGAGTTAATATAAAAATAATGACATGCTTAAATAACCAACTTAAGCTTCAAAACTTGAATTAAAAAGTAAGTATTGAGACAAATTATAACAAAAATAAGTATTACTTAATTTCCGTAAAGTACATGTTAACATGAAAAAAAACCCAGAAAGTCCTTTACCAAAGGCAACGATAATTTTAGATGGAATATGAGATTCTTTAATGTATACTTTACAGAAGGTAAGTAAAAAAAATACTGATGTTGCTGCAGTGTTTATTGTTGCGATATCTTTTTACAGTAAATAATTTAACTACATTTTAAAGTTTACGAAGACAACTTTTTTTCTTTATTTTAATAAAGAAAAATTAGTCATAAGAATGAATATAATTTACCCAGTACGTCCTTCCTCGTATAATCTATGTCAAAAAAATATACCTTTAGGGTTCTATATAAACCGCTTCGCAGTTACAATGCAGAAACTGTCACTAACCGGGATAATATAACACTAGGGGACATCTTACATGTATGTGGTGCTATATGTACTGGGTTTCCAAAGTGTGCAAAATGATGTGAATACAACTTATACATTTCTGGTAATTCGTGACAGACCATTAATTAAATGCTTCGTTATTAAACAGTGCAGACTTCTTAAAATAAATCCAAAGCAAAGAAGATAAAATGGATTTTTGTCAAAAACCTTATTACAGAACATGTATACAAATTAAAATAGATATTGGCAGATTGAATATTACTGCAAAAATTGACTTGATTGGCTAATAATTGTGTTAAAAAAGACAACAAAGGTAGAAGTAAGGAATGTGAGCAAAATTAAGAATCAGGAATCGCACATTTATCACAATTATTACAAATTAGGGCGTACCACGCGAACACTCATGTGCTGTCTGAACTTCTGAACTATTTAATAGAATTCCTGATAGTTTTTAGTCCATCTGATGTAATCTTATAAAAATCACAGTGTTCACATGCATTGCATTCTAATACAAAGGAAGAAAATCCGCTCTTTCACTGTCTAGATTTTCTTCATTGACATGTTGTTTAAATTGTATAATCATAGAAACATTTAGGACGCAGATAAAACACCTAAAGAGTGTTCTGTTAACTTGACACAACCACTTTCGAATGAATTATTTTTCCTATAAGCACATAAAAATTATCAAATGCTTTAAAGCTTTAATATAAATCCTAAGTTAAGTATAAACTTGATTGGCTAATAATTGTGTTCAGAAAGACAACAGAGATAGAAGTAAGTAATGTGAGCAAAATTAAAAATCATTGACCGCACACTAATCACAACTATAACACATGAGGGCGTACCATGTGAACAAACATGTGCTCTCTGAACTTCTGAAATATCTTATAGAATCCCTGTTAGTTTTTGGTCCAGTGATCTGATGCAATGTCATGCAAATCAAGGTGTTCACGTGCAGTGCATTCTAATACAAAGGAAGAAAATCCGCTCTTTCACTGTCTAGATTTTCTTCATTGACATGATGTTTAAATTGTATAATCATAGAAACATTTAGGACGCAGATAAAACACCAAAAGAATGTTCTGTTAACTTGACACAACCACATTTGAATGAATATATTTTCTATAAGCACATACAAATCATCAAAAAGCATCAATCCAAATCCTAAGTTAACTTTTAACTTAATTTAAGATTTCGCTAATTTCTCAATCTCATGTCAATTTATATAAATGCTGCTACAGGAAAAACTCTTTTGGATTTGAAAGTGTTAGACACTCTAGGTATATAATATAGTACATCAATTTTCAATGCTACATGATGATTAGAAAGACTTTAACTTCAACCTAATTTTTATGGCATTTTTGTTTCCTTATTCTTTATTCGGTTTATCATAAAAGACTAGAGTCTTACATTCCTTGTATTTATGAGTAATAAAACTTAGTACATTAATTTTTTTTATTGCCCCAGCAATATATAAGATTCGATGGATGGCGCCAAGGTTGGGGAGCCCTGGACTCACCAAACTTACAAGCATAAAATATAGCCAATAGTAATGATGACAGTCACATGGCACTATAGTAAATAAACTACCACATATAATGTACTACTAATATAAACACTGTATATTTTAATATTCAACCAGGACAATTTTTCATTGAGAAAAAAAAATATGTAAACAAATCCTTTCACACCCCATGCATCCAATATGTGTATGTATTTACCAGAAAAGTTATCAAAATAATGAATAACATAACGATTTTAAACAAGTACAATTTTAACCAACATTAGAAAAACAGTGAAGAAAAACGATCCCATCTCTTTTCAAATAAAGCCAATTCATTCTTTTTATACATAAATTTTTCAAGTATATAATAATGATTGATTTCCTTTTTTGCTCCATCTAAATGGATGACTGTATCATCTGCATACTGCAATAGTCTAAATTCATTTCTTTTAATAAAAATTCCTTTGATTCCAGGATTGTTTCTGATCATAATACCCATGATTTCAGCACAGAGTACAAATAAATAGGGTGAAATAGGGTCCCCCTGTCTACATCCTCTTCCGATATCAAAAAATTCTGAAAATAGGCCATGCTGAATTACACACAATTTTGCATTTGAAAACAACAATCTAACCCAGCTTATGAACCTTTCGCCAAAACCAAAGTATTGTAGAACTTTAAAAATAAATCTCCATGAAACACAGTCAAATGCCTTTTCAAAATCAAGAAGAACAAATCCTGGGATCTTTTTCTCATTACAATAATGAATAACATCATAAAGTAATCTAGAATTTTCACCAATGTATCTATTTTTAAGAAATCCCTTTTGATTTTCATGAATAAGTGTGGAGAGAACATTTTTAATTCTGTCGGCTAAAACACTGGACAGCAACTTATAAGTAACATTGAGAAGAGAGATAGGTCTCCAATTTTTCAAGTATTCTCTTGGTTTATTTCCCTTTGGAATTACAGAAATTATGCCCTGAGTTTGAGTCATTGATAGCTATAGACATCCTCTATTATAACTACTGGTAAATGAATTTATCAAAAATTTGCATAAATCAGACCAAACAAATTTTAAAAAACTCTGTAGTGAATCCCTCTGTTCCAGGAGTTTTGTTATTTTTTCATTTTTTTTTTAAGAGTTTAAAATTTCAGACTGGGAGATATCATTATCTAAAAGAGATTTTGTATCATTGCTAAGTTTGGGAACTTCGCAATCAACTAGAACATTGTTTAGGTTAACATCAATTAGTGAATCATCTAGATTTCTATATAAAGATTGATAGAAGTATTTAAGGTTATCTAAAATTTCTTTCTGATTAACAATTGAATTACCTCTACTGTCAATGATTTTTGGTATATTTTTATTTACATAGTTTCTTTTTTCCAGAGCACAAAAATATTTTGTTGGTTTTTCACCGTCCTCGATCCATTTACTATGTGTTCGTATCAATAGTCCTTCAAGCTCATATTTTCTGATATTTTCAAGTTCAACCTAAAGATCATTCAGTAAATTTCCATAAATTTGAAGATGGTGCATGTTAAACATCTCATGAATAATTTAATTTGTTTTTGAAGAAGTTCTTTCTTTTTTTTCTCTCACAGGATTTTTTACTGGAAAAATAAATTGCAAACTCTCTAACTTTCATTAAGATAATTTCTAATAATAAATTGTCATCAATTGCTGGTGATCTGTATTCACCTACCAAGTATTCTACCTCAGTATCAGAAATAATTTGTTTGACCTTCTTAACAAAGTCAAGATCTTTCAACAGAGAATTATTAAAGCGCCAAAAACCTCTTCCTTTTGAAAAATTGTCAAATCTTAGTTGAAGTTCAATAATTGAATGATCTGTTCTATATCCTGGGAGAATTGCTGCCGTATCAAGTGTTGACATAAGCTCTTCTGATATTAGAAAAAAATCTAGCCTAGCCTGCTTAATGGGAGATTTTTTAGCCCAAGAGAACATTTTTACATTTGGGTTGCAAATGCACCATGTGTCAACTAAATGAAGTCTATTCTTTAATTTTTCTACTTCCAATTTACTTTTCAGATTATTTTCACGTACATAGTTGTAACAGTCAAGATCATAATTTTGTACAAGATTCCAGTCCCCACAGACTATAATAAAATCATCGTCAAAATCATCAATGATATTTCCAAGATCAATATAAAAGTCAGGATTATCTTATTTGGGCCATATAGATTTACTAGTGTAATAGAATATCTATTGTCAATAAGGATACTTGAAACAATATAATTTCCAAGGGAATCAAGTTTGAATTTTGAAACTTTAATTTCTACTTTGTCACTAAAAAGTGTTAAAATTCCTCTCGAATCACTAGACCCTGGGCACATAAAAAAATCAAGGCCCCATTGTGAATAAACAATATCTCTCTCATTTTCTGTACAATGTGTGTCTTGTAAGCAGTAAAATGTTGCATTATGTTCTCTTAAATATTTGAAAACATCCTTCCTTTTACTATGATCATGTAGCCCTCTACAATTCATGGAAATAATTTTAAGCTTACTAGTCATACTTATTATACAGAATGAAACATGGACACAACATACACATATTTACATATATACACAGCTCAATCATTATAGACTGAAAAATAAAAAAAACCACAAGCTTCCTTCATATGCTTAAAAGGAAACATGAAAAATAATGGAGAGAGAGAGGAAAAAATTCAACATATTGTGTATGTGGGCTGCTTGAAAAAGTTGATTATGCATCAGTATATTTGATCCAAACTGTGTCTGTTGGCTTGCGATATTGTAGTTCCACATCGGTCTTTCCCTCAATGATTCGAGTTTTGAGTCCAGCGTGTCTCAACTTGTATGCTTGTTGGGAAAGGATACTACGTTTTTTCTTCAAATGACTAGGTAGGTCCGTTCGCACAGCTTTTCCTTTCGATAAATTACTGTTCCGGGCCTTCATTAGGATGGCGTTACGGTCTTCCATTCGGGCGAACTAATGCGCCTTCCTGGACTTTCTGGCTGCTTCTACCTTTTCCCGGCATATTTTGTGGGGACACAGCAAACCGCAACTGATTGTAATAGACCTTCAGCCCGTTAAACAAAGAAAACTTTCTCTCTCGACGCTCGACACGTCTCTAGTACATTAATTTTGTTCCAAGTAAGTGCATAAACGATAGCCTATCTTAACTGGGCAATTACCGCGTAATGAACTGATCAACTGAACTTATCAAAATGGTCATACAAAAATCTTGTGTTAAAAAATTCTTACATAATTACCGAATTTTTTTTTTTGTCATGAAATAAAACTAGCTAAACCTATAATCTATCAAATTTGACAACTAAAAAAACATACAAAATCCATTAAAATTTAAAATGCCCCAAAAATGGAACAGAGGTTTGATGTGGTTGATTTATTAGCAGCATGGGTCAATTATGCACAATTTTATTGGATGACTATTGCAGCTAATTACTATAAAAGGTAAAGATCCTGTTTGAAAAATTGTCTGCTGATTTGGTCTTAGAAGGTAAGTTAATCTTCATCATCGTCATCTCTCTCTCTCTCTCTCTCTCTCTCTCTCTCTCTCTCTCTCTCTCTCTCTATATATATATATATATATATATATATATATATATATATATATATATATTTTCTCTGTCCTTTCTTCGTCTCTATGCAAAAACTTTATCATTTGGAATTAATCTAGTGGTTAGGGTACCCCCTTTGCAACTGTGAGGCTTGAGTTCAGTTTCCGATTTTGATGTAGTGTTTAACATCATACGAGAATTCTAATTAAAATCAAAATCTCCATGTCTACTATAATGTAGAAAAAATTATTTGACTTGTATATCTATGAATAATTGTTCAGATCACACTTATCACTGTCTGGCAGCAATTGTCCTTAACAAACACGTCTTGTCTATTATCATTTTCAGAACATAACATTGCTTTTAGCATAGTTGTTCATTTTTTTTTAATTTGTAAAAAGAATAAAAAGCCGCCCCCTACTGTATCTGGGTGATCTCACCTTCATTATTGGATAATAAATCATTTTTTTTTCTTCTTTTTTTTCAACACTTTAAATCTGAATAAAATTATTTTAAGAGCTTTATATCATTTGTAAAATTCTTGAAGAAAATGTATTGAATAAGTTGTTTCAAAAAATTATTTATCTGGCAAAAAAAAATTGGCACTGTACAAATTAACAAATGCAGTTACAATTTCTTACTACAAAGAATTGAGGAGTGTACAAAATACATTTGAATTAATTATGGGGCTGCCCATATGTAGAATTTCTCCGTCAATTCTCATTTGGAAGTCACTTGGAATTACTTGAAAGTTTTGGAAGCATCTGGAATTCCAAGTACGTCCAAGTCATTTGGAAGAATCTTAAATCAATTTGGAATCTATCTGGAACCATTTGGAAGTGCAGAGATGAAACTTAGTCAATATATTTAATGAGCAGATTCTATGTTATCAGCTGATCGGACTCGACCTCATGGATTTTGAAATCAGTCGCATTAATGGAGAATTGATCTATGTTGTCATTCAATGGAGATAGTTTACATTACTCATGCAGTGGTATCTTTTTTTCATTTTATGTCGCAGTCTTCTCTTTCAAAAACATAAGACAGCATAAGATTGATCATTGCTGAACTGTGCGGAGAATAAATATATTTCGAAATTGTTTGTCGTCTCCATACATTACGTGTTCGACTTTTATTACCTTTGGATTTTAAATTTGCCAAATTATTATTGAATATATCTTAATTAAAACAGTTTTACAGGATATCTTTTACCAGGATGGTTTGCTTTTTTCCAAATACAATGATTAAAAGATATCATTAAATGATGCTAAAATTTTGTGTTCGTAACTAAGTGTATATTTTCAAATCGCTAGTTGTATGTTATATTATCTGAACAAAATTTTTAATTATAAGCCAATGAAATCTTGCTTTGATTTGTTGAATCACATTAGTTTTAGTCAATCGGAAGTAATTTGGAAGTCATTTTTAAGCAACTTGGAAGTCATTTGGAAATTTCTAGAAAGACATGAGTTCTAGTCATTCCGAAACAACTTGGAAGTCATATGGAACCATTTGGAATTTTTTCCAATACTCCGAATAGTGACTCGGAAATCCCAAATGAAGAATTCCAAGTGATTCACTTGGTAATTTCAAATGCAGTCTGGAATTTCTACTAACGGGTGTGCTTATGATTTTGCATGATATGTTGTTTTCCAAATCTGCATACTTGCATACTAGATTTTTTGTGATTTTTAATTCCCGACTTTATATGTAAGTGATACTAATATGATGTTTTTTTTTATTTAATCTGAAATAAAAATATCCAACAAAATCGAAAATAATTCGTATTGTACTGGATGCATACCTCATTCTCAAATGAATACATACAGGGATTTCAAATGTTTTGTACATGTTGTTGGATATGAAATCAGTCTCACAAGGTGGACAGGATGTTTTATTATATTTCTTGAGTGCGAGACATGACTAAGCATTAAAAATTCAACACCAAAACTTTTTAACAGTTTCTGTTTATTACATTTTGTTTACATTTTCGTTATGCACTTACCGCGGGTGTTTCATTTTTTTCAAAAGCAGTGACTTAGGTTATAAATTTATTATTTATGGTCATTAGACGTCATGCATGTAGCGAAGCGTTGAAACCATAGATTTAAAAGTAATTTTGAGACATTTTTACAGTTAGATATGTTTCAGGATGATTTATTTACTGAGTATTTCTTTGTGTTCCTGGAGTGCAAATGAGTCTCATTGCAAATTGTGTATTTTTAAAGTGAAAAAATAACAGGTCTGTGAAAAAAAAATTATATGAAGATGTTACTGCATTTGAATCTGCTTAAATCATTGAATACAATTCTGTATGCTATGTGATGAATATTAACAGCTTAGTGTAATTTTTGATGACATGGAAGAATTAAATATTATTTATTCCATTTAAGTGTGCCGTTTCGCATTACGTCACGATTTTTTTCGACAGATGCACCCAGAGTAAACAATTCAAGCCCGGCTGTGTGTTTGGTCAACTCATTTTATCAACATTGACACGGAAATAGTCTCTTGCACTAGCAACCAATCAGGGATAAGAAGAAATTTCCAGTCATAAAGCTTGCGGTTAGGAGGCGTGTATTATTTACCTTGAGCATTGCTGTCATCATAGGTTGTGACATAATGCAAAACGGCACACTTAACTGGAATTAATAATATCATATCTGAAACTCATCATTTTCATTTTAATCAATTGCTTCCATGCAAGGGAAATGGCTAAATATGTTAAAATACATACAATGGACTATTTCTTCATCATTTGGATGTTCACTATCTTACTTTTTTCCTTAGAAATATTGATTTTAATACAAGTCGAAAAATTACCATTCATTCGGTTACAATAAAGTGTACAGCAAACACCAGTACAATCAGGATTTAGAGCATAATGTAAATATAAGAAAGTGATGGAGGTAATTTACCTTTCATGGAACCTTGTCATGCTGTGACTTTCGTTAAACGATCCATCTATAATCAATTCTTAGCCAAAATACTGAGGTCGTTGTACACGTGGAATGTTGAGCATTATTTTGTAAATCAAAATAAAAAAGCATTAAAAGAATTATATATCAAAATTTTCATGGAATCAGTAAGATTTTCGTAAAAAATGTTGATAATTCAAAAAGAATATTATATCAAGCTCTACTTTTGAATCAGAAATTAATTAAAGTGTTTTCATTTCCTTTTAATCATTGTCTTTTTTTTTAAATTAAGATAACCCATTAGACGTCACCATGATTAGAGCAGTAATTTTGACGATCTGCATCGCTTTGGCGTTTGCTGGTTATGACAAGAGACAGAGGTATGTACATCATATTGAGAACCCAGTATACATAATGTACATTATACATTGTTATGTACATTATAAAAGAGTTGCTTTAATATAGAATAGATAATTTACTCATAAGGCAATTAAAAGCACCTTATTTCGAAGTATGATTTGAAATTTGATTTTGCTGATATAAAAACATTATTCACGATAAATTACTTTTTCTCTGGTAAAAGTTTCTTGGTCTTTTTTATACTTATTAAATTACTTAATTTCCTATTTCCCTGTTTTTTCCCCTTTTTTGCTGTTTTATTTGTTTGCTTTTTGTATACATGAAACCACAAACTTTTCTCTTTTTCATTATTTCTAATCTTTCTAAATGCTGTTCCAGACATTTTCCGTATTACGGATCCAGTGTTCGCTCTCTATATGGTGGATATGGTGGATATGGCGGATATGGTGGATATGGCGGATATGGTGGATATGGCGGATATGGTGGATATGGCGGATATGGCGGATATGGTGGATATGGCGGATATGGTGGATATGGCGGATATGGCGGATATGGTGGATATGGCGGATATGGTGGATATGGCGGTTATGGTGGATATGGCGGATATGGAGGGAATGGTGTAAGCTCTCCATATGGCGGATATGGCGGATACGGTGTAGGTTCTCCCTATGGGGGATACAGTTTACTGGGTTCCCAATATGGCGGGTTTGGTTCTCCGAGCAATTATCCATTTTATAGACGGCATCGAAAGAGCGTATACTAAGACCTTCCCAGCATGAAAAATAGGTACATACATTTTTTGTTAGTCAAATTGTAGATTCAAAATGTAACGTATTATGAATCACCCTGTATTTGAGTTTTTGTTCCTAAGCAATTCATCATCATGATCGTATCAACCAAAAAATAATTGTTTATTTTAGAATCATCAAAATTTGATTTCATTTTCTTCTTCTTTTAGACAGACCGATGACAGGACAGCCGGCTTATACCTAATAAAATGAGTTATTGTTAAAATCATTCAAATAAAAATGCAGCATTTATTTGCATTTGTTGTATTCTTTCATAAAGAGTCTAATGCACTGTGTGTTTTCTTCTCTAGAGGCTACACCCGATGTTTTGCGAGAGGTTAGGAAACGCAAAACGAGTATGTTTTATCTATATATTTGTTTGACAGCTTTTATAAAGAACAATATTTATTCCCTTGGACGAATAAGATATTTGTTCGGACAAATTAGAAATATTTTCTGACGAATAAGATATTTGTTCGGACAAATTAGAAATTCTTTCGGACAAATTAGAAATTCGTTGAGACAAATTGTATATTGTTCAGACGAATTAGATATTTGTTCGAGAAAATATTAATTCGTCCGAACAAATTAGATTTTTGCTCGAACAAAAAACTAATTTGTTCGTAGAAAAAAAATTCTTTCTTCAAACACAAAACTTTATTTTTCCCAACGAATATTTAGCATCTTTCATTTTGTAGAACTAAACAGTTTGACCACTAAGAGAGAGAGGGAGAGAGAGAGAGGGGGGGAGAGAGTCGGAGGAGTGATAAAGAACTGCAGCCATTTTAGGGACACGCATTTTCAAAATTGTTTACATTTTATTTTATGATTGTTTACATTTTATTTTATGATTGTTAATGTAAGTGAGAAAGGTCGGGTTGGTTCTCAACTTTTTTTTAAAAAGTGAAAAAGGGCGGAGGATTACGTGTAGATCACGTCCCCTATAACTGCAATTGTTATGCTATTGATTTTGATATTTTGCGTGGTTATGTTATATCAAGAGGATTTTTGAAAAGAACAAAGATTTTAAATCTAAAAATGGCATCAATAGCAAGTTGCATGTGCAGCATATACAAAATTACATATAATATGCACAATATAAGGTTTGAATAGTAAAATATAAACATACATGTAATAATCTATTATTCAGACAATTTTAGATGCATCAACTGACAAGACTTGATGATCCTAGTCCTTATAGTAAGCAAAATATCAACATATTAATAAAATGTAATTTTTGGTCAACTTTGAAGTGACCTTGAGACCACGCCTTTTGCCCCAGGATAAATCCCCGTGCAAATTTTAATCCACAACATATCCTCATCCTTTTGTGTAAGTTTGGTGATAACTGCCCAGTGGTTCTTTTTCAGCAACCAGTACTTTTTTTCTATTTTCCTAATTATCTCCCCTTGTTAAAGGGTCACAACCCTAGTTTTAGTATAAAAGGGAGCCCTTGGGCCAAGGATACCCTGTGACAAATTTGACAATACTGTGGTTTCATTAATATTCGTGGGCATCAATTTTCGTGGATTTAGTAAATATCACTGTTTCGAGGATACGTTAATTCGTGGATAATGATCATACAACAAAATAAAATTGTCACCTTTTCATTTTCAATGTTAAAACTTACATTGTTGCCGCTATCTATTAGAAGTCTTTTCTATGAAAAAATGCTTGTGTATCAATCTCGTTCAGACGACAGGAAATGCACATATACAAGAGAAAACAAAACTAAATAAATACGGACATAAAATTTCCGGATTGATCCGGTGTGGTAATATTACGGTGGCTGTTCCTTCTCCAAGCGCCCGACACTAGAGGTGGAATTCACATGTCTTTTTTTTATGAGACCCTAAAAGAGAGGTGTTGTGTCACGGTAGGCCTTGGCACGATAAAGAACCCTCACTATCCAACGGCCCTGAGTGCAGAGTATGGGTAAAAATTTGAAGCCATTCACTGGTATTTATGACGTCTGTATATACTCGTTAGTGAAAGATTTTCGAAAAGGACGTTAAACAACAATCAATCAGTCAGTCAATCAATAAATTTTGTTAAAACTCTTAAAATGGAGAGAAATGATTAGTGCATCGACAGCGGCACTGTGTATCGTAAATAACTAGTGTTTAAAAGATGGTTTTAGGAGCTTTACGTATTTTGAAATGATTTTTTTATATTTACTTTTTAAACTACTAGACTTTGACCCGTGCGTGCACGGGTTGACATTGTTATGAATGCATCCATGTGCATATCGGACATTTACCAAGGGTATTCTAAGTAGGAAAGTATGAACTTGAAAGTACTTCTTGCTGCAACAATGAAGCCTTTTCATGGGGGGGGGGGGGTTACAACTCTTTTTGGATCATACAATATCATTTCTATTTTTTAAATTGAAATCATACAATGTAATCAGAAACATTTTAAAATAAATGTTTTTGATGTAATTCAAAGCATTTTTTTTTCAAAATATTTAGTAAAGTCTGAGTTCACCAAACTTTAAAGTTTACTGACCTTGACCGACTTTATTTTGGGACAGCCAATGAGAATTTGGGAGCGGATCTTGAACTGAAAATGGGAATTTTTCTTACTTCATACGTAAATAATGCAGCAAAAATAAAATACAAACCTCATAAACATTTATATATCTGTTTAGTGATAACAAAAGTTAATCTATTGCAGTATTAAACGTTTTCAATCAAAAGTCATTACATCACATGGGAACTGTCATGGCTGCTGAAGAAGACAACTTGTTTTCACGCTGGTGTATTTTTTCTTTTGGCGATTTAATTAAACGTTAGTTTGTTTGTTACGATTAAATATAATTCATTTCATCAATGAATAAATATTCTTTATGATCTTAATTTTGTCCCACCTCATAGTTTTGAGATTTACTATGCATGGATTATATTTTACAAATCATAGGCGTCGGAACAGTGGAAGGTGCTAGGGGGGGCTTAGCCCCTCCCCCCACTTTTTTTTGCAAAGATAGACATAGAATAGGTATTGAAAATTGGGGCTTACCTTTTTTCGTTGGTTTAGCCCCTCCACTTTCATTTAGCCACCCCACTTTCAATTTGCTTCCGACGCCTATGCAAATGATCGATATTTCAGCAGCATTGATAGAATGAACTGTACGGGCCGCAAGGGCTGACTTCAGACTACCTATTAAGCGTACATGTAGTTACCACAATCTTTACATATTTAGAAGAACAGGCTGTCCCTTCTATATAACGTCTGGGTTAGAGGTCATGTATTTACATGACAAAGCTATATAAGCCTACAATAATGCTATTAATTTCACTACACTCTCGTAAGAAATATAATGTGAATTTTTTTGCATGGAATCAAATATTTCTTTGCCCTTAGTTTATGTTTCATATTTACCGCGTTATAAATCTCAGCAGTGAAGGTAATAGTAAACATGGCAAACAAATTCAAGTTGCAATCATTTAGACACATTTCAAATTGAAAATATCAGTTATATTGACGTTATTTGATTATTTCGATTTACTTCAAAGTTAAGAAATGAAAATAATGTTATTGTAATTTTTGGCGGAAAAAGAATGCCTACTTCACTAAAATGTGATTCTAGCTGGAGTTGTAACCCCCCCCCCCCCCCCTTCCCCTCAAAAAAGCATAAAAGAAAGGAAGGATAAAATAAAATCGGGTAGTTACATTAATATTGCTCCTACGATTATGAGGTTTTTGCCTCCGTTGAGATGACCAGAGACGTAAATAACATATAATAAATGTGTCTCCGAGATGGCGAATGATTACCCACGTGGCCACAATATCACATTTGCATTGATAAACTAAGATACGTGTAAATTTTCATTGGAAATTTGCTATATATTCTGTTCATATATATTTATGATTTCTTATTAGAGAAATTATAAAACAACAAATATATATCTACGTGATTTAGCGTGAATGTAATGCGCACGCGCAAGATTGTAAAATCCAAAAAATCCAGATGATTTCCGGAATTTTTTGGGGAATTTTCGTTGATTATTAATTAGCGAAGCTTAATTGAGAAAAAATAAAAACAAATTGGTAATCTTCAAGTACCAATGATGTTTGAAATATATAAAACAATAGACAGTACTCTTCCGATTTATCGGTATTAAAGGCCAAAAATTCGAGTCTATTATTTTAATATAGTAGTATAGATTAATTGATAATTTTTGAATGCAATTGAATGTGATGGGATATCCAACTGCTCATAAAAATCCTTCAATGACCCACATCTTTTTGCCGCCACCGAAGTGAAATAACTTTTGAATGCAATAAGATATGATGGGATTTATGAATTAATATTAATTTATGATTTTTTTTAATTCATTTGTAATTTTTAAAATATATATATGCAAAAATTGTTAGAAAAAATGCAATGATTTCATGAAAGATCAAGGAACATATGATCGGTAAGTTGGCTCATTTTTTACTTGGTATTGAACGGAATGTATTAGGAAATCGTCCATCCAATTTAGAATTAACGGTTGTAAGATGTTCAGAAATGCATAATTTTTATCAGGTGTTCAATCATGTCAAAAGTGTGAATTTTATACTTAGGATACTTAAGGACATTGGCAAGGCAAGGTTTTCCGGAGAAAAAAAGGTTTATTAGATGGGTTTTAATACATGGGTTTTTTCACTTATCAAATAGTGATTGAGAGTGATCTTCTGTGTAGAATTCCGTGTGAAAACCAATCAAGAGTATGTTAAAGAGGTAAACAAAAGCACGTGTGCTTCCTTTAACGGTAGAATGAAGTATAAGGCAAGAGAGAAAAGTAGTGACGTCTTTGTTGTACATTGTGATCAGGGGACAGAGAGCCAACAGATTGCCATTACCATAGCTATGCTGGGAAGAGCAAAGATGTGACATATGCTGAAAGGTAGTTCTTCGGTCGTGTGAAGGAGGCACCATTTAGTAACTACAATTAAAAATTAAAAACAAATCCATAGCAATATTTTTACGACAATGTGTTTCTTATGAAATAAATTACATACATGTAATAGAAACAGTCAACAGTCTCTTGACCACGATGAATAATAACCATATAGATGAAATATGAAGATAACGAACAGTATTCAATCTCGAACGTCCAATGAAACTATACAAATTTGGAGCAGAGCAAACACGGACCTCAAAATTTAGAGGTAGGATCAGGTGCCATGGAGGAGTGAACGTCCTCTGCCGACCGGTCACACCCCCCGTGTGCTCCTTGTCATGATCGGGAAACAAAAACCGGAAAATCCTTAGACAGGTTAGTGTATAAATAATGGCCTAACAATTAAAATGAAAAACGTCAGTCAGCATTTGACTCAATGATAGGTTGTATGTGCTGACAAGGTCATTATATCGACCGAAAAACTTGCGAAAAGATGACTTCAAACGAGACTGTTGATATCCTTCTTTCGCCAACTTGTTTGTCAATAGCCTGCCTCGTTATAGAAACTGTTCATACGTAGAGCATGCTCTTGCGAATCAAATCAACTGAGAAACATAAACCCAATATGCTGGTGATAGGGGGTGTATTGCTACATAAGTAAGGGAAGTTGACGATTTAAAAGTTGAAGCTTTGTTGTTAGATTACCATTTACGTCTTTTTCTAGAAAAATATCTAACTATGAAACAGATGTGTCAGAATCTGTGTTATCTTTTATTTCAAGCTCACTGGGATATATCGAGTCGACATATGAATGTCAGTAACTATCGTTAATTGATAATACGTCGTTGATATACCGAAATGTCGAGTTGAAGGCCACAACAAGTGTTTTCTTCTTCTCATGTAGAAATTTTTTAATAAATTCTGCTTCATATGAATACAAAACTAGGTCTGCTAATAAGGGGCACAAATGTTACCCATATGAATTCCAACAGATTGTTGGAAGATCTGATCTCCAAAAACTACGTTTTTTTTGGGGGGGGGGGGGAGCTCTTCTAAAATTGTGAATTTAATGGTCAGAGGTTCTAGTGTTAGGGTGGGACTCTAATGATTGCTATTGATTTTAGTAAAATTTTGTGATTTCAAATTTTTGCATAAGTTCTTTGGAGTTTTTAAGTATCCACATCTGATTTACACCACTTCTCGAATTTACTGTTGAACAGTACTCCTGAAGTTTCTGCTTCATTACAATAAATATTTTAGTGAGCAGTAGTAAAGAAAGTGGCTTGGTAGAACATTTACTGGAACCCGCTATGTACCTTTGTTTGTAAGGATTTTTATGAAGCTTAGGAATCCAGTAAAGGTATGGTAATTTAAAATCATTTTGATTTTTTGGAATAGTAAAATTATGATTTTGAAGAATTCCTCCTTAGAAAGGGAGGTATGGATGTAAGTTGGATTTCCACCCGTAGAATTAAATCCAGGTTCCTCTAAAATACAATTTAAATAATGAGCCTAACAAACAAAGACTATGTTGTTACCAGCTTTGTCAGCTGGGACCAGTACATACTGATGGTGCAATGTATCTTATTCCTTTTTCACTTCTGAATTATTAAAGACAGAAGGATAAATAGTTTTCAAACAGCCCCTCAATCGGTTAATGCGATTTTTCAACATCCATCTGATGCTTTTAATCCATTCTGACAAAGTGTCAAAGTTTTCTTTTTCGTGTTTGGCCCATCGCCTGGCGTAATCTTCCACAGAATTCATAATATATATAAAATCATGACGCCAGTTGAAAGAACGGGGTAGAATTTAAGGGAAGTAACGGTGCCGGTATATCTTTGTCTTGTTTCTGTTTATACATTTTCAGCCAAAATTTCATCAATTTAATTTCTTTTTTTACCAGTAAATGTCTTTCAACAGTATATGATGAACGTTTGATAGGGAAATGTTAAGGACATTGGCAAGGTTCCTGGATATATCGTATAGAATTTTTCAAGAATTCTTGAGTAGGGTTTAATGGTATTAAACAGGTTATATTTTGGTTAGTTTAACCCAACAAGCCCATTTTTTTTTTTTTTTTTTTTTTTTTTTTTTTTTTTTTTTACATTTCGTGAAATCAATGAATTTACAATTTTCAATGCATTTTCTATGCAAAATGTTGATAAAAGAGACCTACATAATTTTTCATCATAGGATTTCTACAAAAACCATCTATTTCTTATCTTTTATGTATCATATACATTATTGTATCCTCTTCTCCTATGACATCTAGTTGTTTTTTTAACTCGACACTCTGTTTAGAGGGAATGTCAATTTTCATATCAAATAAACTGTAAAATATTTTCATTTGTACATGAAATTATTAAATGTACAAGAGACTAAATATACTGTAATATTAAATACTCTGTACAATATTTATATTTAAGCTGGAACAAGAAGTGAAAAAATTATATTACTGATGAATAATACTTAATTTTGAATGTTTATTTTTTTATTATCAGCATTTTTTATTATCATGTGTACGTCAAATATTATTACTTATCATCTTTGTTTTGACCTATTACAGAAGGAAAGAGTATACATGGGCTTTGCCTTTTTCCAATTATTTATTGAATCATCAATAAAATATGCTTAAATCATATTCAGAAAGTGCTTCTAACCTGTTCAAATTTAGGAACGCAAGAAAGTTAAGGCAAGGCATAGGCAATTCTATGCAAATAAACTAATTAAAATGTCTATGAAAGACATTGAAATGTCTATGGACTATATCAATTATAAAGAGAAAGTTAAAACTTATTGTCTAATACATACATGGTACCCACGACATGATATAACCATTACACATTATGACGTCATTGTTCTTTACTACACAAAATTATATAGGACGTCAACAAAAATGCTTCGGTGCAAGGGCATGCTCTGTTTTATATATTTAAATGAAACAAGGTATATTCAGAAGCAAATCAATGCAAGGATTGCTGGTTTTGCTGCACAAATATCAGCAGCTCAGTTATTTAATTACTATTTGTACCGTTTTAAGTTGAATCAGGTTTAAAATGTGCAGTCCAGTATAAGTTTCCTCAAATTCCAATCAAGTGATAAAATGCCTAGGATTTGTGCAGCAGTTTTATTAATCTATAGAATATTCTTTTTGCGTTATACTATTTTTATTTAAAATTAAAAATGGTAATCTCTTGCACCGAAGCTGTTTTGTTGATGTGTTTTATTACCTCCAGTATGTAAGAACAATGTCGTCATAATATGACGTCATAATGTGTACTGGGTATAACATATCGAGGGTGCTAATTATGTAAAAGAAAATAATTCAAAACTTTCTCCGAATAATTTATATACTTCTTATGCGTTTTTATTAGCTCATTTGCATAGAAACGCCTATACCTAGCCTTAACTCACATGCGAAATGACCTATGTATCGATATAAATGATAGATGATGTTCTTTCTCGCAGTTTGACCAAATTGAACAAATTTATTTAATTTATAAAGTGAACAAAACATTTCAGCATAATTGGCATATTGTTTAAAAGTTGTTTGTCGGGACCACACTCTGTTTCATAAAAGATATCTACCTGCTCTTTTGAATTTGGCAATGAACCTCTTCATATTGCCGTTCTTAAACTTAGTAAATGTTCGGATAATTTCGTTATCTTTTAGTCGCATTGGTTCGAACACTGCAGCAGGGTGTGGATACGGTCATTCAGATTAGACCGTACAAACAGAGGTGGCAGTAAAGGTTGCCAGGAAAGTATCCCTCACTTCTCAATGGCCATAAGTACCAAATACATGTCTTCAGAAATTTTGATATGTTGTAAATAAATTTCTTATCTTCTAAAAATATAAAAATAATTCATGTTGCGTATTTTCTGGTCTTGTGATAATTGGCCTTCTTGGAAAACTAGCCTTACCTATATTTTTGAAGTACACATTTTTAAAGCGGAAAATGAAACTTTTCAACGAAAAAACTATAAATAAAAAGTAAATATTTGAATAAATACAAATTAACCAATTTCAAGATGAGATATTTTTATTGTGAATTAAATGCTAGATTTCTTTTAAAGAGGATTGATTTGAATTATAAAATAGTTCGTATTATGCAAAAGGTTTAAAAATGAGCATTGACCGACACATCATATATAAACTATGAATTCAAGGTTTAGTATTATTCCATACGAAAAAATTCAATTAAAATTATATTAAGACATCAAAAAGGTAAAAGTCAAAATGGTCATATGTTATATAAGAATATTTTTTTTTCAATTGCAGATAAAAAAAGGTATTATAGAAATAAACTCTAATATCATTAATTTAATTGATTTTTTTTTAAAAAAAACAATGAAATTAAGAGAACGAACAGTATGAATTTAAATATAAATAAATAATAAGATGTTTACTTAAAAGCAACATATTGAAATGTATTTGCTATATCAATAATATTAATCACAGTCAAAATATTGTTATCATGATTATATGTATTTCCAAATGATGGAAAACCAAAAATACATTGTGAGAGCTAGAGGATTTGCCCAGATACAGTTTCTTGTAATGTTCTCAGTTCAACTGAGACAATCCCAGCCAGGACTTATTTCAAGCGGCTTCCCGGCTCTCCTCAAAAACTTATAATGCTTCTACAGCTTTATTTACCTCTCATCTAGAGAGTATGGTTTCAGCAAGCATAGATTGTGCTTAACCAGATCCGTAGTTAATACATGTATAACACCAAAGATATTTGTTGAATCCTAAATCCTGCAGACAATTTTCAATATTCTTAAAACAAAACACCTTTCCCTATACATTTATCACTCAGACGGAGATATAGGTGAGCGCCTTTCTATCAAGTTGGATTGAGGATTTCTATTCTAAAGAAAGACTTAAAATGCCTTGCTCCTAAACATTTTTGGACAGTAGTCAGGGAAATGTAAATATGATTCAGCATCTGAACCATGTCTGGTAGTGTGCAACCCTAAATATACTGTGGTATCATCACTGTTCGTGGGGGATCAACGTTCGTGGATTTCTTGGGTGACCCTTACCCACGAATTTACATCCCCACGAACAATTATTTTGTCAATGTACTAATTAATTAAATCTACCAAATAAACGAGCTGCCCACGAAATTACATCCCCACGAACCAATAAAATTTTGCTTGCCCACGAACATTGACCCCCACGAATTTAAATGATTCCACAGTATCATCTGTGAAAGTTTGGTCAAGATAGAGCTTATAGCTACATAAAAAAGAGACTTGGAGCCAAAATAAACTGATTACTCATCCAGAAAAAGTGGGTCAGACAAGCATCTGAAGCAAGTCTGGTAGTGTGAATCCCATCATTCATGCAAGTTTGGTCAACAAAGGAGTTACTTTGCTACAAATACTTTACCGTCTTTCAAAAACTATTAATTTGGACATTTCTTGCTGAAAAGAAGAATCTGAAACATAATTTGTGTCAATAAAACGTATTAGATCTGGCAATTTTAATTAAATAAGGGTCAAGACTGCTTGGTGAGAGATTTTTCTCCAAAAACCTTTACTGGGATGCCGATTCCGACACAGAACTTTAGGTATAACATTGGTTTTCTCACCTTCCTTGAGATAAGAAGATAGATCATGTGAGCAGGTGCTTTTAATATTAGATTTGTAAATTTTATGTAATTTTGGATATGAGGTGCAGAAGCGACACATTATATTTTAAAATATTAGTGTACAGTGCATATTTAGTTACAAGGCAGATTAAAGTTCGTCCCTCATGTGCCTCACATTCAAAACATTGATTTACAAATACCATCCTCATATTTTCCTTATAGAATTCCTGATAGTTTTTAGTCCATCTGATATAATCTTATCAAAATCACAGTGTTCACATGCATTGCATTCTAATACAAAGGAAGAAAATCCGCTCTTTCACTGTCTAGATTTTCTTCATTGACATGATGTTTAAATTGTATAATCATAGAAACATTTAGGACGCAGATAAAACACCAAAAGAATGTTTTGTTAACTTGACACAACCACATTTGAATAAATATATTTTCTATAAGCACATACAAATCATCAAAAAGCATTAATCCAAATCCTAAGTTAACTTTTAACTTAATTTAAGATTTTGCTAATTTCTCAATCTCATGTCAATTTATATAAATGTGGCTACAGGAAAAACTCTTTTGGATTTGAATGTGTTAGACACTCTAGGTATATAATATAGTACATCAATTTTCAATGCTACATGATGATTAAAAAGACTTTAACTTCAACCTAATTTTTATGGCATTTTTTGTTTCCTTATTCTTTATTCGGTTTATCATAAAAGACTAGAGTCTTACATTCCTTGTATTTATGAGTAATAAAACTTAGTACATTAATTTTTTTTTTATTTCGATGGATGGCGCCAAGGTTGGGGAACCCTGGACTCACCAAACTTACAAGCATAAAATATAGCCAATAGTAATGATGACAGTCACATGGCACTATAGTAAATAAACTACCACATATAATGTACTACTAATATAAACACTGTATATTTTAATATTCAACCAGGACAATTTTTCATTGAGAAAAAAAATATGTAAACAAATCCTTTCACACCCCATGCATCCAATATGTGTATGTATTTACCAGAAAAGTTATCAAAATAATGAATAACATAATGATTTTAATCAAGTACAATTTTAACCAACATTAGAAAAACAGTGAAGAAAAACGTTCCCATCTCTTTTCAAATAAAGCCAATTCATTATTCTTTTTATACATAAATTTTTCAAGTTTTTAATAATGATTGATTTCCTTTTTTGCTCCATCTAAAAGGATGACTGTATCATCTGCATACTGCAATAGTCTAAATTCATTTCTTTTAATAAAAATTCCTTTGATTCCAGGATTGTTTCTGATCATAATACCCATGATTTCAGCACAGAGTACAAATAAATAGGGTGAAATAGGGTCCCCCTGTCTACACCCTCTTCCGATATCAAAAAATTCTGAAAATAGGCCATGCTGAATTACACACAATTTTGCATTTGAAAACAACAATCTAACCCAGCTTATGAACTTTTCGCCAAAACCAAAGTATTGTAGAACTTTAAAAATAAATCTCCATGAAACACAGTCAAATGCCTTTTCAAAATCTATAAGAAGAACAAATCCTGGGATCTTTTTCTCATTACAATAATGAATAACATCATAAAGTAATCTAGAATTTTCACCAATGTATCTATTTTTAAGAAATCCCTTTTGATTTTCATGAATAAGTGTGGAGAGAACATTTTTAATTCTGTCGGCTAAAACGCTGGACAGCAACTTATAAGTAACATTGAGAAGAGAGATAGGTCTCCAATTTTTCAAGTATTCTCTTGGTTTATTTCCCTTTGGAATTACAGAAATTATGCCCTGAGTTTGAGTCATTGATAGACATCCTCTATTATAACTACTGGTAAATGAATTTATCAAAAATTTGCATAAATCAGACCAAACAAATTTAAAAAACTCTGTAGTGAATCCATCTGTTCCAGGAGTTTTGTTATTTTTCATTTTTTTTAAAGAGTTTAAAATTTCAGACTGGGAGATATCATTATCTAAAAGAGATTTGGTATCATTGCTAAGTTTGGGAACTTCGCAATCAACAAGAACATTGTTTAGGTTAACATCAATTAGTGAATCATCTAGATTTCTATATAAAGATTGATAGAAGTATTTAAGGTTATCTAAAATTTCTTTCTGATTAACAATTGAATTACCTCTACTGTCAATGATTTTTGTTATATTTTTATTTACATAGTTTCTTTTTTCCAGAGCACAAAAATATTTTGTTGGTTTTTCACCATCCTCGATCCATTTACTATGTGTTCGTATCAATAGTCCTTCAAGCTCATATTTTCTTATATTTTCAAGTTCAACCTGAAGATCATTCAGTAAATTTCCATAAACTTGAAGATGGTGCATGTTAAACATCTCATGCATGAATTTAATTTGTTTTTGAAGAAGTTTTTTCTTTTCTTTTTTTCTCACAGGATTTTTTACTGGAAAAATAAATTGCAAACTCTCTAATTTTCATTTAGATAATTTCTAATAATTAATTGTCATAAATTGCTGGTGATCTGTATTCACCTACCAAGCATTCTACCTCAGTATCAGAAATAATTTGTTTGACCTTCTTAACAAAGTCAAGATCTTTCAACAGAGAATTATTAAAACGCCAAAAACCTCTTACTTTTGAAAAATTGTCAAATCTTAGTTGAAGTTCAATAATTGAATGTTCTGTTCTACAGACCCTGAAACGTGCTACTACCCCACACGCACGCTGCACGAACGGTACACGCTCGCTACACGGTTTGCACGAAACGCTGCACGGTTTACACGAAACGCTACACGGTTTGCACGAAACGCTACACGGTTTACACGAAACGCTTTGCACGAAAGGCTGCACGGTTTACACGAAAGCCTGCACGAAACGCTTTGTACACGATTCTCGCACGGTTTGGCCTCGATCTGGATTTTCTATTCGGAATCTCTCGGACTTTATTTCAATTATTACGGATTAATCAAAGATTAGTTAAGAATTGCAATCATTCAGATTAAGTTAAGATTAAAACTCGCTACACCAGTACTATATTAACAGATAAAATACTCAATGTTCAGTTGTAATTAATTCATAGTTGTCAGTGAGTATCTGATCCGCCCGGTGAAAAACTTATTATCGTCTGTGTACAAACCTTTTTTCGCTAGACTCTAAATAACACATTGAAAAAAATATCATGTTTGTAATTCATAATCTTTCACAGCATTTAATGTTTTTTCAATTATAATTTGATATTAAATATATAGTCGTTTTATTACTAACAAATCAACTCAGTTATTGATTTGAAAAAAAAAATGATTCAATTGCGTATGATTTCTGTAAACGGATTGACTTTCTTTTCTCTTTTTTAATTATTGATTGATTTATACATTTTTTGATTAATTAAAAAAAAAAGAATTCATTTAATGCATTCCAAAATAAAAAAGGAAATTCCTTGCGTCCCTTTTCTAGGTTTTAATGTTAAATACATTTAGGAAACATTTCGAAAACTCAATTCATTGGAAAGAGATAAATATGGTATAAGCTTTTTCTACACATTGTACCGTGAAGTGGATTTGCAACATGTATAATGAAACAAACTTGCAGGATTAATCCCTCATTTTTAAAACAAATCTTTTTTTTTTAATTTTTGACTTATGGAAAAATCCCCCATCTCTAAAACATTGATCATGCATTTCTTCAACATTATATACATGCAAACAAAGAGAAATGGGGGATTAATCCCCCATCTATTTAACAAACTGATGACCAAGGTTTTCAACATATCTATCCAAAAGAAAAGAAAGGGAGATTAACCTCCCATCCCCCCCCCCCCCCAGCTTATTGATGATAAAACAAGACCTACAAAACTGATGATCAGGGTTTTCAACCTATTTATATAAAAAAAGGGAAAGGAGAATTAACATGATTAATTCATCTTCTAATTGATTTATTATGATTTTTTCAACATATGTATACAAAAAAGAAAATGGGGGATTAATCCCCCATCTATTAAATGACTTGATGATCAAGGTTTTCAACATTTTATACAAAGAGAGAAAGGGGATTAATCCCCCATCTATTAAACAAACCAATGATCAAGGTTTTCAACATATTTTTACAAAGAAAGAGAAAGAGGGATTAATCCCCTATGTAACTGTTAATAAAACATACTTACAAAACTTTGATTATGGTTTTCAACATTATAAAAAAAAAAAAGAAATAAACATGTGGGATTCATATCCTATCTATTAATTAAACAATATAAAAGTTTTCGACATAATATAATAAAATAAAATGGGGATTAATTACCCCATCTCTTAAAACATTGCCATGAGGTTTCCTCACTGTGTACAAGGTGTCAAATCTTCAGCTTTAACACATACATGTGCTGTTAGTACATAAATGAATTATATTACAGCTACTGTAGTCTTGGTCCAGGTCCTCTACTTTCTGAATATGTGACTATCACTTAATCGATATACTTTTGAATTGCAAGGATTTGATTTTCAATGCTTATCGATAACTGGTCAGCTTTTATACATTTTCCACCAAGACTACCTTTCATGGAACAGATAATGTATTTTTTATCAAATGTTTGTTTATCTTTTTCATTCACTGTAAATGAGAGTTTCTGTGGTGCATGTGTGAAGTGTCCATCCCGTATCACCCCCACTGGTCTTTGACAGTATGTTAGAAAATCTTTATCCTTAATGGCAAAGTAAATCTTGCCCTTGGTATATTCTACCAGCACTACTTCTTTCTCTTCTGCTATGATTACCTGGTGAAAGAAATGCAAAATTTTAATTAGAAAAGCAATAAATTGAAAGTTTTAGAATTTGTTTTATGTTTTAAAATGTAACGTACAGAGGGGCCACTTGATTGATTCTCAACTTGTACACTTTCTGATCTTTTCATTTTCTTTGGTACTATGTCTTCAATCTATTTTAAAACATAAACAACAAGAGGAAATATATGTGTACATGTAAAAATATAATGACTTATTAATATGTGTGAGAAAAAAATTATAATAAAATCAATATTGAGAAAAGTTTTCAAATAAAATTTCATTTAATACATATTAGAAGTAAATAATCAACAATATCTTTCAAATAAGTTCTCATTTTCACGCAATCTTTTACAAAGTGCATCTACATTTTACAATATTTAACAACAATTTCAAACCTGTGAAGTGTCATTTTTTCTTTTAATGGAATGTTCGGCAACTGGAGCCTGGATTTAAAAGAAACATATACAATTTAATCTGATTTTAATTATTACATACGTTTTTTTAGTTATAAATGTATTGCGGTGCATGTGAGAGTCATGTGTAGCTGATGCTTTCAGATTCTTTGGCTTAGGTGAGCTAGTAAACCAAAGCAATATTTTTTTTCCACTCACCTTCTCTGTTGCTCTAGCACGTGCTGCAGCTTCTTCTGCTAGCTGACATCTGTCCTTTTCCTCTTTAAGTGATTTTTGTAAATCATCTATTTTAGTCTTTAGCAAAAAATAAATGGGAAAATTCAATAAAATGCATTTTGGTTGGCTAATAAGCAGTACAAGAGTACACGTCTGTGTGAAATGCAAATAATATCAGACCCAACTCACTCAAACATACAATACATGGCATGAGTAATCCATGTTGTACCCATTGGCCACACTACTCAAAGACACTTGATTTCTTATCTAATTGATGAATGAAGTTATGAAAAAAGAAGTAAATAAACACCTTATTTTATCTATCAGCTTAAACAATCACCTTAGGGCTTAGGACCTCTATGGTCTCATCATAGCCCCATATACACAGTAAAATTACCAGGGAAAAATCTAAATAATTAAGATGAGCTATAAATATAGATGTATACAGCAATGGTTAATCCACTTTCAGCTATAACATCAGAAATACTTCTGATTAACAATGACAATCCCACCTTTGATTTGTTGTCCAAGGCCTTCATCCTCTTCATTATACCAACATATTCGACCATTGTTTTCTTCAGTTGCTGTTAAAATAACAGTTACCTCAGTCTTTATATCTTTGAAGGACAGTTCATGATACCATCTTTTATATTTTGTATAATAACTTACAATGCATACATGTTTACATGTATCACCAGTGGTGTTATTTGATCAGTTTCTTTTAGCATTTTATTGGCATTAATATTTAAGGATTTAAATTCAGATGGTTGCAGGAAGTTACCTTAATACAAAGATATAGTTTTACAAGATAAATACTAACTTCTATTTGCTTTTCTTTAGTTTCCAGCTGCGTGTCTTTCAATTGTTTATCTTTTTCACTATCTTGCAATTGCTTAGTGAGGTGCTGATTCTCCTGTTTCAAATTCTCAAGATCTCTCTTTGAATCTCTGAGCTGTTTTCTGAGATCTTTCATTTCTTCTTTCAAGTTATCTTTATTACCTTCATTTGTTTCAGTCCTGATAAAATACATGTATCATAAATTAAAAAAAAATATTTAAATTCATTTACAACTGTTTATTAATGTAAAATACACTGGAATCATACTCTTGATTGTAATTAACTTTCAAATGTTAAAAATTTTTATAGCACAAATTTATCTATCCAGATTCAACTTTGTTCCCTATCTTAATTAAGTTCTAATATGAACAAAAGACAATATAATTCCTAGTAAACAGTGTTTTTAATTTATCTTAAGAAATTAATGACATATTAAATATTGCTTTTTACTTGAATAAAATAATTTTTGAGACCTTGGATTGTACACAGGAACTTCATCAGCTACTTCAACAGGCTCACTTCCACTGCTAAACAGAAGCAAATATTTAAAAAGATATCATCCATACAGTATGCAGCTGGTGGCAGAAACCATCTTAATGTTATCAATATTCCGATGGTCTAAAATTAAATAATCTTTTTCAGATTATTGACACATGCTTATTAAACATAACTGATCAGTTTGTCTTGTGTCTAGTCTTTCTGTCTGTCTGTTGAAGAGGAGAAACATTTTTTATACAAATTTTTCATAACTTGCACATACATGTATAAAGATTAAGAACTTTAATATCAATTAAAAGGAATAAAGTGCCCCGCCACAGCATGATACGCCCGTCAAATATTGTTCAATATTGTCATAAACAGTTTAGAGTGCAAGAAAATCATGTCAACCTTGATACAAGGATTTCAGTGTTTTTCCATTCCTTATAATATTTGTTTATACATCTCCTGTGATGTAAGCATTAATTATAACAAATATTATATTATAGATCCTCAGCTGGTTGTGTTAAAGCTTGACAAATGCCCATCTGCACCCCCCCCCCCCCCCCCCCCCCCCCAGCTTTCAGATTTGTGAGACATGATGCTCTGAATTAGTTGATATTTTCCAAAAATTAAATAAAAATATCATATTAAACAATATCAATTTAGTCTTAACAACTTAATCTATATCAAATTAATATTAAAAATAATAGGCTGGCTATCAAATGACATATGCTATAAACTGACAAGCAGTTCTGATGACTAATTCCCAAAGGATACAGATAAGAGCTGCTTGATCAGAGATCCTCTAACAGAAATGATTGAGACAGCTAGCCTCCCTACACTGAACTCATTAATTAATCTTTAATTGGATGCATGTCCACTCATTACTCCCAATGGATGAATGGATCTAAAGATTTTTTTTTTTATTTTGTTACAAAGATTAATAAAAAGAAGAAAAAAAACATGTGTAATCTTCATACAACATTTTTAATAAGGTTCCTGCATTACTCTTAGATTTGTAGGGACTATCTACCATAATTAAAACATTTTTTTTTAAATACCAAATTTTTTTTAGATTTAATGTCAGACTGGTTTTAAGCTGCAATTCATTCCAATATCCCCCCCCCCCCCGTATAATTAGTTTTAATTATATTATACAATATCAAATTAGGTATTATACAATATCTAATTAATTTATTATACAATATCAAATAAGTTTTAATTACTTTTCACCAAATCCATTTTAAAAGTTAAGCTAGCCAACTATTTAGTCCAACACGGCTGATTCTTTTTGTCCAGTTCCCAAGAGTTATAGATAACACCTACTTGATCAGAGATGCTCTACCAGTTAGCTCCTCACACTAAACTCATTAATTTCTCTCTAATTTGACGTGCAATTTTCTGTTATCAAATTCTCCTTAACCAGTGCTTGATAATTACACCCCTGGGAGAGGTGGAATTTCTCTTGTAACAATACAATTGTTATAGTGTGCTGTAAAGTATATAATGAAAAAAATAAGTATTTTCTTGATTTAACATTTTTTTAATAAGGATACTGCAACAGTCTTGCATTTTTTGGGATTGTGTAATCTAATAGTAAAAAGACATTTTTTTTTAATTTCACTTAAATTAAAGGTCAAAGTGACCTTGAAATAGTTCGCGACACACCTTCTACCCAGGATGCATAAATTGTCCAAGTTTGATGATTCCGAATTCAATAGTTTTCTAGTTATGAGTCAGACGATAATGATAAAAGACGCATGTAGAATCTTGGAAGCTTTCAAAAGTGTAACTTTGCTTAGTTTTTTGACTATGAAAAAATTAATATGAAGTCATTATTATATATTATTTTCATTTATTAACTTTGCTGCAATGCACAAGCTTTGAAACTGATTTTTCCTTGAATTAGGCCATGGCAAAAGGAGGGTTTAGTACTCTTTAGTTTTGAAATTGAAATTCATCACATTGATTTCTTTCATCTGATCATCCATTGTTTTGATTCACTTATTCTTGTAGTATTTGTCAATTGCCTCAGGCTGCAGATAGCAGATATTTGTTTACTCAATAATGATGTTATGGTCATGACTGCTTTTAAGAGAACCTCCAGCGAGTGAACTTAAATTCTGTTATAATTAGTGCCAGAATCTCAGTGGACAAACGTGAGAACCTTCCCCAATTCATAATGATCCCAGACAAGGCAGATGTTGGTAATCTTCCTTGCTTATCCAAATTATTGACAGCGTTGACTTTTGACATTGCAAAATGGCCTTACAGCCAGAAAAGTAACACCTATTAATAATTACAAGAAACATATTGACGCAAGCGTAAAAAAATCGGCCGCAAACCAATTGTCTCTTTTCTGAACAAGAAACTGAAATGCGTGATCTGTTGTTAATATATCTGATATTAATCTGTTAATATAACCTGGTGACATAAAACATTGCATGTGACATCGCAGGTGCGGATTTCAACAACTGAATCTTTCTCATACATAATTTGCGTTTAACGGAATATTTTACATTAATTAATAGTAAAACAAAACAGATATTTGGGACTTCTCTCTCTCTCTCTCTCTCTCTCTCTCTCTCTAGCAAATCCAAATGAGAGTGTTGAAACCCCAACAACCCCCTTTAGATCCACCACTGCATTTCTTCTTTCAGTTTCTTTGTTGTGGTGTTGAGATGTGGCGGGAAAATGCTTGGCACATTGTAAAACGCGCTTAATCCTCGTTTGTTGGAGCAAAAATTTCGTAACAACCTGTATTTTGTCTTTTAAGAAGTCAAAACTTTTTTTAATTCCCATATGAAATGTTTATTTTACGCATTTTAAAACAAATATAATAAATCCTGTTTAAACTGAGAAAGTAACGTTGATTATATATATATCTCGGTCTTTGCTTTAGATAATGCCAAACACGTGTGCTGATAGGATTCTCCGCACTTCAAAATCCGTCAATCAGTGTTCGATCAGATAAAATATTTACCCCATTATTTATTCATTTTTCCAATTTTATAATTATTGAGCATTTTTTGTTAAACATTTAGACACTCTTGATTAATATTCTATATGAATGTTAAATACTTTTATTTGTTTTAGCTCTGCAGAAACGCACGGCTACTTAAAACTTTCATATCAAATAACCGACCGCCTCCTGGCGGCCGGTAAAAAAAGCAACCTATGCACTGGTTGATTAAAGAAGAGGGCAGGGGTTCATGCCTCTCCTTTGTAACCCCAAAAATAATAACAAGATTAATAAATAATTTTCTCGTTGTGTGAATTTGTGTTTGATATACATAAAGCAAGAAAAAAAAAATTGTTCTAAAAACCTAAATCCCGACAGCTTCTGATGGTTTCGTCCCCTAAGCCCTCACCCAAGATCTCCAACTGGTTTATCCATCTCCCTTTTTGAAGAATTTTGTATCCGTCATTGCTATTATTCAATATACTGATGTACACCAGAAATGGCACTGTCATTAGCTAATTTTTACTTACTTTTGCTGAGATTTCCTTTTTGTAGCCTGACTGACAGTTGTTTTTTCATTGATCTTTCCACCACTGAAATAAAACAAATCTGATCATAATAAATTAAAAAAAAAAAAAAAAAGAGCACCATGTTCATCACTGTTAAATAGATACACTGTAGATGAAGCGAAATTCATTACTTTTCTTACCAGCTAAGAAGAGTTTTATATTTTTATCTTTTTTTAAGTGAGAGGGGTGGGTGAAGGAATTTTTTAGATTATTCTATTGCATAATGTATGTAATTTTCATTTCAATAAAAACAATGAAAATCCTAGAAGAAAAATGCAATCATCTTCTTAACACGCCCTCCCCCATTATGTAAAGCATTTTTGGAAAAAAGTAGAAGAGCTGTGGCCCTTTTCACAAAAAATTTTACGCCTAAGACTACTATCCTCCCCATTTTACAACAAATATATATGCTGCAAAATCTCATTTTTCTATTACATAAACTAAATTTTTTATGATTTCATTGTAAATAATTATTTAGAAAAAAAATATCTTTATTCAATGAAAAAAAATACAGAGTTTTGAAGTTTTAGTCTTAGTCGTAAGATTTTTTTTGTGAAAAGGGCCACTGATTGTTACTTGTAATATTAATCAGTTTTGATTATGGTTACTTTTAATTCTCAGTGTATTTGATACTAAACAAATAAAAATACTCTATACTACTGGTGTCATAAAACATTATGTTGTATAACTGATAACGTCTTTATTCATATACATTTTTTGCCATGTTTCACATTCATTGTTTTCTAAATTTGACATAAATTTCTCATTTTTTCTGTTTATTTACAAACAAATGATTATATGGACTGCTTACTACATCACTCGCCAAATTGTTATTGCAGTAAAATATTCTATCCCGAGTTCTCATTATCAATGTGATGCATGCTTATTTAATAATTACCTTAGGCATGAGCTCCTAAATTCTTCCGGGGTGATTTTTCCAGTGGAGAGTTTTTTCAAGAGCGTAATTTTTTCGCTATTATCTTTGACTTTTGTAAAGTTGGCAAAACAGTATTGGGTACATTTTTCCGATTTTTTCTGCCCCTTTATTTTATAATTTTCAAATGCATCAAAAACATCAGTGATTGGATTCCAGACGTCATCATCATAAGCCGCAAGGCTAAAGTGAACTTTGTAAGAATTCTTCAACTCCACTTTCTAAAAAAAAAAAAAAGCGAGTTAATCATTTTAGAAAATAATATATTGTATACAAAGACTGTTTTTCTGTTTTTTTTTTTTTTTTTTGGAGGACAGTGTTTACGCCTGCATAAGTTGTGCTTGAGTAATGGATTATTTATAAACCCGTGTTTGACAGACTGGATTAGAATCATATACTGACCAGCAGGATGTCTTGTGTGAAGCGAGGTCAGTATAGCAAGTGGAAATTTATGATTGCTTGCTTTCATGTATAATGGGATTGATTAAAATAACAAGACAAGGGGGGAATGATAATTGTGAGATTAGCACAGTCATTATCGGTGTCAAATTTATGACTCTGAAACAATGAAATGGAGGAGTCCAACCAAAGTTTATTTATATATTTTAAGATCTAATCAACAAATACTTGTTTATATACTGTTTGGCAGTTTTAATGAAATAGAATATTTCATACTAAATATTTTGATCATATGTATACATGTAATATCTAAATTCATTGTGCCCCCCCCCCCTTGAAAAAAAAATAAATAAACAAAAAAAAAAACATTATCATTTGACAGCTAATGAAAAGATTCCTCTCTATCATTGATAATAATTGATATGGATTGTTTATTTACAGGTTTATTGACATATTTACAACTCAGGCAGTAATAGTAAATGGCATCCATTTCTCACTAAGACCAATTTTTCTCATGTGTTCTCTGGCCATGGTCATTTCTAATCTCTTACTCCCTGGTCATGCTGGTTTCCCACACAAATCAATGAAAATATTCACTTTCAGCTTTAAGATCTTTATCTTACCCAATAAACAAATGGAAAAAATGTTAAAGAAACAAATTGTGAATTCAAGCTTGCTCTCTAATTTTTGAAACTCAGAAAGGCTGCGTTGTATGTTATGATTAAAGAAATGGGCAAATGGTTTGAGGTAAATGTAAGATTAAAAAAATATATTATAGGAAGAGTCCCGGTGTAATAACTTTTAAAACACACAAAGGCCTCCTGTCATGAATTTTAATTCTTTCGTTTCTGTATTGCACATTGAACAACACGGACCTTCACATTTACATGTGTTAGTGATTTTGTTTTGGGATGTGACTGGACATATACATACAAATATAAGCCAGATTGGGGTCGGGTGGGGTGGGGATGGGTGGGTGGTGTTTCATAACAATTTCATTGTGAATCACCACAAGGAACTCTAACAGGCCATCCTGCTTTTCCTTGATTTTAATTTTCTCAACATCTGTCAGCTTTAATTTTTTGTGACTTCTTCACACCGCTTTACCGCTATCATTTACTATGTTATCTCTATTTTTTAATACATCGTTTCCGCAATTTTTAAATGGTTAAACTTAGCATCAAACAGTTGTCAATCGATATTTACCTTTATTATATACCCAACTGTTTGTCACTCAGTTTTACTGTTGAATTTACGCAATCACGAGACAATGTGATCCGACGTTCCGGATCACCACACTGTGGTTTTCTGAATCCATATCACCCCTCTCTGAAACTGATGACGTAGTACACAGATAAATGACGTTTTTATTCTCGCGCATCAAAAAGTTCCTTGACAAAATGGTTTGTTTAATGGATAAAAGTTATGTAATTGATCCAAAAAGTTTTTTTCTTTTTTCATATTTTGCTAGTTGTTAAGAGGTATATAATAAATTTATCATTATAACAGTAACTTGATCCGAAGAGTCGTATCACGTCTCGTTGACAGGCGCGGATCATCAGATCAAACTCGACGCTTCGCGTCTCGTTTGATCTGATGATCCGCGCCTGTCAACTTGACGTGATACGGCTCTTCGGATCAAGTTACTGTTATAATAATATATATGTATTTCCTAACAAAATTCTAGTCAATAGTAATATGACCTCACGGAGCGATTAAAATTTAATGAATTTCGCAGTTCACAGGGGTAGGTCATAGGTTTTAGAAGTCATAAATTTTATACCTGGTTAAGGAAAGAAGTACATGTTTAATAAATCGCGGAAAAGCAAAAAGCTTTAATAGTGGAAAAGCAGTTTAATTTGTGGTGGAAAAACAGTATATTTTTCGCAGAAAAGCAATGTGGAATTGCAGAAAATTGAAAATGCGTTTTAACCCCCCTTTTCCACACACACACACACACACAAAAATGGAAATCTGTCCTGAATGAAAATATATAGTAAATTAGCTCATACATAAGACAGCATGTAATAAATTGTGTGATTAATAATCCGAACAACTGCATGCGTATACCAAAGCTACTGTAAATTTGAGATTAGTAATATTTTAGCTTTCTTTTTTCATTAATTTAATTTGGTCTCTGTCTTTTAATTAGTCATCCACAAATAAAATGCACATGCCCTACGCCCTTATGTGCACAAATAGCTCTTCTTAATTTATTAAGATTGATGTTTATTGTGAAGGGAATAAATTAAGCAAATTTTAGATGAATTTAAGATATTTTTATCAGGTTTATTTCAAATATTTATCTTTCTATGATAATGAAATTGCTCTAGTTATTATGAAACAATGAAATATATTACATGTAATAACATTTGAGGGTGCTAATGTAAATTTAGTTGATATGTAGGTGAAGAGGGTGAAATATTGTAAGCCTGAATTTTTAGGCAAAAAGTATTACTCGTATGTATTGTAAGTCATTCATTTGGAATGTTGCTGCTACAAGTGCACCAAACTCGCACCATCAATTCCATTGTGACATAACTGAGGTCAAAAATATTGCAAACTATTTTTTTCAAAAATGATCTTTAAATAAAAAAAAATGTGGCAATTCATCAGAAAAATAATGTAAATTTAAGATATGAATAAGAATGTAATTTTTGAGAATTCATGAGGTACATGTACATGAACTACAATGCTTCACGCCTGCATATTTATCATGAAACATTATCGCGCTTCATGAAATATGCTGGCCTGATGTGTCGTAGTTCGACATGTGCCACACGAATTCTCAAAATTAAGTATTCAAATACATGAAGTTTTCATTTGTAATTCAAGGATAGGTTGCATTAAAAAATATAAATGTTAGAAAATAATGAAGCATGTGAATGCATGCAGACATGGATGCAAGTTGCCCTGTATGCAAGTTATAAAGTTCAAATTATAAATGATTTTTGTTCTGTTGAACTGCCTGGTAAATTTGAATCTTAAAACAAAAGAAATCCCATTTTCTAGTATAATAATTACTCAATCTCATGTTGACTGCGAGTTGCATTTTTACAGTAGCAGATATCCATTTTGACAGGTGTAGGCAGGTATACATTATGCTCTAGTTTTCAGCTACTGAACAAATTTTAACCTATTTCAGTATATTAATTCGCAAAGGGAATAAATCAGCCTTGATGCATTCATTGTAAGACAAATAAGTTAGAACATTTAGGAGTTATTAAAATTTGATTGTTTATAATGTTTTATCCCAACCGAGCAAAAAATCAAATAATTTTAAAATTTCTCGACGTTGTTTGAAATATATTAATTATTAAATACAGACAATAAATTAAAATAGCTGATGAGTACTTTTTAGAGGCATATCCAGACTTGAAATATGTCTTGTCCATTTAATAAAGATTTTTTTATTGAAGGATCTATAACTGACTAAGTTCTATCTTACTTTAGATTGATTACACGTCAAGATTTAGTTCTCTGTGTTCATCCTATATTTTGATGTTGTTTTATTTGCGAATTAAAATGCATACTAAGAGATATACCCAACTATTTAAATTATAAATTTATAATGAATGAAAATAACTGAAATTCAAACCATTAAAAATTGAAAATGTCTGAACTTTTAGTATATTGAAGCAAAGTACTTACAGATTTATTGAGGATTGCCCCTATCTCAGACCTCCATCTCGTAGAAATGTGTTTCTGTGGCTTTCCTGCATGCTTTTCCTTGTTTTTTAAAAAGCTTGTATGGAAGAAGATAACTTTCTCAGAGAAAGACAATTCCTGGGAGTTTTCATGTAGTTCATTGTGCTTATAGGATAAGGAAAGAGCCTGAGCTTCAGTGAGATTTGTGTAAATGTCCATGTACACATATTTGTAAACCTCACTATTTTCCCCTGCCAATTGCTTTAAAGCAGCAACTGTATGGTTTCCTCCCAAAATCTCCACAGACTCATGGTTTGGAATCGACATTTTAGAGATGTCCGCTTTTGTGGAGGCTAATCCTATGAGGACCGTGTATGGCTGGAATGATTTTTGAAATGATTTCACAAGATCTTGGACATGTTTGTCACTAATAGCTCTTATGGAGTGTCCATCTTTTGGTGGAATCAAATTATCAATGTGAACTTTCACATGAGCTGCTAAAAATATATATGAATCAAATATTTTAAAAATAATGAGTAATTTGACTAATTGAAGGTTTTGGGCATTATAATTCAACAAAAGACATAAACAGAACATATTTACACAGCCAATCATAGGGAAAAAAATGGTAAAAAATAAATTAAAAATTATAAAAACTTAAAATTCTGATTAGAAAAGTATTTAAAAGTCTAGAATTATTTGAGAATGATTTTTTTAAGGATTTTTAATTACCTTTCAAATTCTTCTTAATCATTTCCATATCAAGACTTCTGAATATAATTTCATCTTGATCCTCACTTTCACAATTTTCTTCATTCTTCTCAACTTCACTCAAATCCATATCTTATTTAATGGTTTGAAGTTACTGAATGGTCAGTTATTTACTTGGTAATGGAGCATAGCTCAGATGCAGATTCTTATCAAAGAGAAATAATGCAACGCATGCGTGATCTTATCAGAAGATGGTCTTAACACCATGATTTAAAAAGCACTTGACATAGTCCAATATGAAAGGAACATGAATAATTTAAGAAGATTCAACCCTATTTCCAAGAAATGGCAACAAAATACATGTGAAAAAATTGGGTTAACATTCTATGATTTAGGTCTTTTTGATGAGATTTATGAAAACCAGAATCTCGGGGAACCATTGGATTGCTTAAAGATCATAGGAGACGGAAATTGTTTATTTCGGTGTCTTGCCTGTGTAATTTGTGGTGATGAAGAAAAACACCATTATTTTAGACAAATTATTACATCTTTTATTTCTGAGAGGAAGGAAGCAGTATATAATAATGAGTATCCAAAGGAGTACTTGGAAAGAAGTCGTATGCGAGAACGTGGAATTTGGGGAACAGAAATAGAGCTACATTACTCTGCTTTATACTTCAACATAACCATCTATGTTTATACCAAGTATGGACCAAAACATGATTGGTTAGAGTTTAAACCTGCATCTCAAACAAATGGCAAAGCTATTTATCTTTATCATAGAGATGGCAACCACTATGATGTTGTTAGATCCGTTTCCAAACCTAATGATTCAATTATATTGTGTACACCGGGTTTTGAAGAAGAAACAGTGATACTTACAGAAGATTCTGACACACAAGAGGATTCTTCTGTGGTAAGTAAAATTTGAATTTCTTTAGTCTAATCCAGTAAAACTACATGTGTAATATTCTTGAGAATATGAAAATAAAAATAGGTGCTGCAGCAGTGGAATCATTGGCATACATGTACAACATATAGAGTTATAATTTCTATACACTGCCCCATTATGGCCATAGTCTTTAAAATATACAGTGTATATATTTTATGATTTAATGTAATTGCACAAAGAACCATTCCTAACTGCTTATTAGAGAATAAGCATTGGATACAGGTGTTTCATATTTTTTTATTATTATTATTATTATTTTTTCAATTTAAAGCTATGTAGAGGCTATCTTTGCTATAAAAAAAAAAACAAACTAATATTTCAAGAGTGAGTATTGAGTATACATGATATATTATTTTCGTTCACATAAAAATTTTCACCGATTTGGTACTTGAATAACCTCACGTTTCTATAGTAAAATTGACTAAATTTGCCCGTTATTAAAATGTGGAGTCGGAAAATAAATTAGTTATTGTTTTAAATTTTTTATCTCTTTGAAACGCAATTGATTTAAGTTGTGTAATTTACATAAAAGTCCTATCTTTTTATAAAGTAATGAAACAAATAGATCTTTTTAACATGTTCAATTTTGGTTATCTGAATATCACAAAATGTGTCATATATGGCTTTAATTATTTTATTTAGAATTAAAATATTGTATTCTTTAAATTATTAGTTCAATAAATGTATTTTGTAGACTGTAAAGAAAATACAACTCATTGAAAAAAAAATATCAGAATCAAGCTGAAAACTGTTTTTCTGATAATATGTTTGTATTTAGTATGTATTTAAAAAAACAGGAATGCATACATATAATTCATAAATTGGGAAAATATGATTGAGGTTCGTGTAAAATATGTTTTATGACATAATAATGTGTCCCTAAGAAAATTAATTTTAAAAAATTGTCACGAAAGCTTAATCTCTGGCCCCAAGACCATAAACTGAGAACAGACTTAAGTCAAAATTTTGATTTTTAATATCTTGAGTTTTATTTAGTGCATTTGATTAAAAATTTGCAATTTTACATAACATTTAAATTCAAATATATGATAAAAATTTTGTTTTATTATCAAAATTATTTCAAAAGTTATATTGGTTTAAAATTTTTACTTAAGTCTGTTCTCAGTTTATGGTCTTGGAGCCTGAATACTTAAATGATAAGCGTTTGAATGAGAAACTTTAATTGCTCAAACAGAAACACATAAATTTGTAAACACTAATTTTCAGTTGTCTGCGATCAATTATATTAATATAAACAACATTGGTGTTCACAACATTTATGGGAAATCTTATCAGTGGGTCTAGCACCATATGGATACCACCTACAAAGCATCTCTTTAAACCTTATCATTATAATCATACCAGACTAATTGACTCAAAAGGAATTGTAATAGCCACATTAGCTGTTATCAAGAGAAATTACAATTAAGACAGGGATATTTCACATTAAAAAAGATAGAAATATCAGAGAAAAGAAAATATATATCCAACAGATATCAGTCAAGTTTTTATCATTTTTTTAAAATTTGCATTTCAGATCAACTTGTCTGATTTTCTCAAGGCAATGAGTTTTGAGGATGAAAATGGAAGTTCAAATATGATAGAGGACAATGCTTTAGAAACCTCTAAGACTGACCCATTTGAGTTTGAAGATGAGGTATTTTTTAAAGATATAATTCATTGAATAACTATAGTAAAATGTACTTTAAATTTTGACTAAGTATTTAGAAATAATTTTATTCAAGTATTTTTTAACTAACATTAAGAAAGAAAGTACATGTAATTACATTAATTAATTGTCCCATTGAATTATTTATTGAGCCTTCTGTTGTAAGATTTCAGTGTTATGATCCTTCGAATTAAATGTCAATATGTCATAGTAATATGTCAAAATTAAAATTTTAATATTTTTTTTGCAGGATTTCCTCTCCTACTCCACAATACCAACAAAACTCACCTCAACACCTAAGAAATCAAAGCTGAAACCTTTGAAAGTTGAAATAGAAAACTCTGACACTGGAATCATGGTAAAAATTTACAATAATATTGTATCTAAGATTCCCTTATTCTGCAAATTTCTTTTATTTAGTTTTAAACTTTTTTTGTATGAACTATATGCATTTTTTATTCAGGATGTATCAAGTGACATTGGGCAAATATCTAAAAACAGTGACATAAGTATTTGCAACTCAAGTTTTGAGGAAGCTCTTAAAAACATTAAACCAAGGAAATATGTATCCAAAAAGCACAATAATTTACTCCTAAGAAAAGCTCTGAGAGACATACCACTGGCTATATCAAAAAGGAAAAGATGTCGCAAATACTGCCTCAAAACTATCAGTGAAAAAATAATGGAGAGTATGCGATACAAATTCTGGACAAAGCAGTTTGAACAACGAGTAGAATGGTTCATTGATAAGATCTCAGAGAGCAAAAAGAATCAACACTCCATTTGTTTCCAAATTGAAAGTGGAAAAACTGTTTGTGGTTCTTGTTTTCAATTTCTTTTGAGAATGAACCGCAATTTTTACTACACATGTCTTAAAATGGCAAATGATGGAAAAACTGCTGCTGGGTATCGAAATACAAGAGGTTGTGGAGTGGCAAAAGAGGGTGCTATAGTTTGGCTGAAGAACTACGAATTCTTCCATGCTGACAGAATGCCAAACAATGGTGACATGATGCTTCCATTCAAAACTAAAAAAAGAGATATTTACAACATGTATGTCAATGAAAAAATTGAATGCTTGGAAAGATCTATATTCGATGCACTCACAGTCAGTCAGTCTGCATTTTATGACATTTGGAAAAATGACTTTCCCCATTTAAAGATAAAACAGGTAAGTTTTTTTAAAAACATACCTTGAAAAATGGAGAGGAAAATTAAAGTAATTTGTAATTAATTACATACATATATATATATTAACCTGTCAACAACATTATTTTTATTGGGATATTTTCTTTTCATTTTAGACCAACTCATTTTCCAAGTGTTCCACCTGTGTACACATCGAAAGGGAGCTGGAAAAAACACGTGATCTTTCTAAGAGAACAAAATTGAAACAAATGATGCGTGTCCATAATCAGAGGCAAATGTGAGTGTTTTTACATTAATTAAGAGTGCTTGTAAATTAATATCTTAAAGATATGGATTCTTTCAATTGTGAATTTTTTCTACCATTTTGCAATATTAAAATTACACCTTTGCACACTCACCCACAATTGCACAAACACACTCACACAAACATATGACATCGTCTTGATCCATTCTAATTATCTAATTATTTGATGATTGTTAATGGTATTTTCAATTGATTTGATGAAACATAAGAATAATTATACCTACATTTTCTTTTACCTAAAGGACCGAAAGAAGATATTACTACAGAAAAAGAGATATTGCAAAAAATTATCCCCAGAAGCACATGAGCATCATTATCGATGGCATGGATCAAAGTGAGTTGAATAAGCTTTCCGTATTCTAAATTGAATTTCTTTATTTGTATACTTAAAAATTAAATTGATCAATTGACACTTTTGTTCTGTTTATTTTTCAGGTAAGACGAATTTGCCACATTTCACTGGAAGACTTATGAAGGTAATAGCAAAAACATTTTAAAAAGAGGGGAAGGAAAAAAAAAATCCAGCAAACTGACAAGTAACATTAACTTTGGATTTAAGATACTACTTCTCTAGAAAAAGCTTTTCATTTATTTGCCTCCATATATTTTTAAGTTTTAGAACAAAATACAAAATGCTTCGTTATTAATTGGTTAGAATAATCTATACTATTTATGCAAAACGTATGTCATTGACTTTCCTTGGCTTTTGAAATTTCACATTATTTTTCATTTGTTAGGGAATAGACCCAAACAGCTTTCTGAAAACCCATGTACAAGGAGTACTAAACCACGGGATGGGAACATTTGATGTTTATGTTGACATCAATGAATACTGTCATGACTCGAACTTGGTGATGAATGTTATTTTAAAGACAATTCACAATGCCATTTCAAAGGCAAGATATATGATATGACGCTTTAGACAGCATTTAGAAAGATGTTTAATTAATTATGAGCTTGATGTGATTTTATTTATCTTGGAAAACTTAAATGATTCTAAATAAGTTCGATGTAAAATATGTCTATTTTCAGGATGGATACCTGCCACAGAGGCTGTACATCCAAGCCGATAATTGTGCAAGAGAAAATAAAAACAGATTTGTGCTAGGGTTTTGTGAATTATTGGTTAGACTATCAATATTTCATGAGGTACGTGCACACTATGCATAAATTAATGAGACAAAAGTACAGAATACAATTCTTAATTCATCTTGATGCTACTTTGAGAACAAGTTTAAATGGTATCCTTTGTTAATATTAAGTTAATTTTCAGGTGCATTTGTCCTTCCTCCATGTTGGACACACCCATGAAGATATTGATGCGGCATTTTCACAGTTAGCCATGCGACTAAGAAGATCTGAAGCCGAGACTATGCCAAAACTGTTAAATATCTTAAATGGAGCCAAACAATTAAGAGGCCTTTTTGACATAAAATCATGGCTGCAACCACATTTACGTGAAATCAAGCATCATTCTAAACCACTTCATTTTAAATTCAGTAGAAATGAGGCCCAAAAAATCACAATGCAGTACAGGACCAACAGCAATAGGACATGGAAAACAACTGAAGAAGAAGGAATATTGAATGGCATTCCACTCGGTGAACCTCGTATTCTTCTGCCAAGCAATTTCCACAAGATAGACCTACCAAACATCAGAAACAACATTCAGAAACACCAGTACAACATGTCAGATGAAGGGCAGTTTAGATGGTGGATATCCTACTTAGAATATCTACAGGTAGTCAAAGATGATGAGCGTTCACTAAATGACTATGCTCTTGAAGGAGCCATTTGGCTGTTGCCACAGCTAGAAGGCAAACAAAGAAAATCTGAAGAGGTTTTAGTAGAGATCAACAGCCATCTACTTGAAATGCTAGACAAGGAATTAGATGATTATAAGGTACTATTCTGTGTTCTTTCAGATTATTTCTTTTGTTTTACTAGCAATTAAATGTTATGGAATATTTTTTGCAATTAATAATTATCAATTTCTTATGTACTATAATCTTTATACCACTTCTTCTTCAGTCTTACTGATATGATGTTTATCTGGAATATTTCAAAATTTGAAAGAAAAAAATTGATAGATTTATTTATCAGATTATCTTATTTTAGTGAATTGTCCACCTGATGTATTTTGCAGTCTATGTAAAAATTATTTTTGCAAGATTACATCTTACTTTTAATTTAATTTTTAATGATATTTCCAAACAGGTTTGTTTTTGGGCAAGTTTGTGTTTTAGGTTATCATGTCAAAGGGGAAGAAAGAGGACAAGAAAAAGAAGATTGGGAGGAAAGGAAGATCTGACAGAAAAGATAAAGACAGTTCTTGAATATCATAGCTGTATATAGTGAAGCTTAAAGATTGTATATCAAGAGCTAAGGTCAATGTCCTTGTACATACAGTAAACTTATTTAAATATGCATTGTTTAAAGATAAGGGATTAATTCACCAAGTCTATATCTTTGTAGTACATAAAAACAAACAAAACAAACATGCTTCATACAAGCTGTAGGTGATTCATCCAAAAGTTCCTAGGCTATTTCTTTATCCGCAAAGCCATTTTTATGTATATACTTCGTAGAAAAATGTCTTTAAAGATTGGGGATTAAATCAATGGGTCTGTTTCTTTGTACATAATTTTAGAAATATTCAATATTTAACACAAAAATCTGTTTCATTGTACAAAATATTGGAAAAAATCATGAGTTTAGAGACGGGAAAATCTCCATTGTCTATTTGTATATATTTAAAAGAAATTTATTTTATGGAAAGATCGGAAATTTATTCTCCCAAAAACTCGTTTGTATTTATGCATTATTCAAGATAAGGGCTTAATACTCCAGATGTACTTCATGGTATTAATATATAGATGGGGGATTAATACCCCAAGTGTATTTCTTTGTCCGAATACATAGTCAAATGTGCATTTCTTAAAGGTGGGGGATTAATACCCGAAATTATTTCTTTATACGAATACATTGTCAGATGCATTTCTTAAAGATAGGAGTTAATACGCAAAGTTTTTTGTTTGTCCAAGTAAATAGTCAAATGTGCATTTCTAAAAGATAGGGGATTAATATACAAAGAGATATTAAAGGTATAAATTTGTAAAAATATATTTAGCCAATTGAGCATTACTTAAAGATGGGGGATTAATACCCCAAGTGTATAACTTTGTACAAATAGATTGTCAAATGTGCATTTCTTCACCCCAAGAGTAAAGATGGGGTATTAATACCCCAAGTGTATTTCTTTGTACAAAAAAAAAATAATTAAATGTGCATTACTTATAGGTGAGAGGTTAATTAATACCCCAATTTTTGTTTGTTTGTCCGAATACATAGTCAAATGTGCATTACTAATCAAATGTGTATTACTTATCAAATGTGCATTCCTTGTCAAATGTGCATTACTTAAAGATTGGGGATTAATACCCCAAGTGTATAACTTTGTACAAATAGATAGTCAAATGTGCATTTTTTACCCCAAGAGTAAAGATGGGGGATTAATACCCCAAGTGTATTTCTTTGTACATATACATGATCAAATGTGCATTACTTAAAGATGAGAGAGTAATTACCGATAATACCCCAAAGGTTTTTTTTTGTTTGTCCGAATACATGGTAAATTGTGCATTACTTAAAGATGGGGGATTAATACCCCAAGTGTATATCTTTGTACAAATACTTAGCAAATGTGCATTACTTATCAAATATGTATATTACTTAAAAATTTGGGATTAATACCCCAAGTGTTTTTCTTTGTACAATTACATAGTCAAATGTGCATTGATACTTAAAAATGGGAGATTAATTAATACCCCAAGTGTATATCTTCGTACAAATACAAGTTTTCAGATGTGCCTTACTTGTTTATAAAGATTGGGGATTAATACCCAGAGTTTTTTGTTTGTCCAAATACATATCAAATGTGCATTTCTTAAAGATGGGGGATTAATACCCCAAGTTCATAACTTGGTACAGATACATAGTAAAATGCTCATTACTTTATTATTGCGGATCAATTTGTCAAGTACTGATGTGCAATAAAGAGCTTGTCATCATGATTATTACTGAGAAGGAAAATATAGGAGTCAATATAGTGTATTCTCTTATTGAAGTAATTAGGCATGCCAACTATTTCATTGGAATTAACATGATTAAGATGGGCATAATGGCTGTAAGGAATTATCATCCTTTGTGTATTTTGAAATTTAAAATCTAGAAAAGGGATGCAAAGAATTTCCTTTTTTATTTTGGAATGCATTATTTGATAAAATTAGGTTCTGTTTATAATTTGCAAAGGTAATATGTAAACTGCATCTAACAGGAACATTGTGCAGGAAAAGGGGGGGGGGGGTAGATTACCGAGATCTTACTGTTGTATCTTCAAATTTGTACATGACTAAATATAACGGGCACTTGTTTCAGTAAGTATACCATCGGGGGAAAAATATTATAGAAACAAGTACCCGTTCTAAGAAAAAAAAAATATCCATATCTCCAGCGGGACCCGATAGATGTAATTCATTAAATGCACTTTATTCAAAATGGTAAATATATCGTTTCATTACAGAGCTAAACTTTATTTAATCATTAAAATTTTATATGGTAGAGAAGCCGGGGGATAAGTGTTGTAATTATTTTGTTCTCTTTTGAGGCATTGGTTTATCAAATAAAAACAATACTTTACCCACCACCTTTTAAAACTCTTCATTTCAAACCGCGTGTAGACAAAAAAAAAATGAAAATAAAAAATAAATAAAAATTTAAAAAAATATCAATAATTTATGTAATCAATAATCACGGCTCTTAACAATACATTCAATATATATGCATACATGTCCAATGTCCTAAAAACTAAAAAGAAATATTCTCTAGAACTGCGTGATTAATAAAACAACTAATATACATGTATAATTATTCAGGATTTATTTTATTTACCAATGCACTGGCAAATTATTTCACTGTTTACAGACAATCGGATAAATTTAAGAAATAAAATCCACGGGTATTTATTTATACCCATTAAATACTAATAAAACCGTTTAATTTCACACATTAAAAATCAATCGTTATTGTCGGTTGTCATCTTATCTATGATTGACAAGAGATACTTGCAGAACAAGTTTTCAGTCCCGGCACGCGGAAGCCGTGATCGCTGTTGTAAATGACCTTGATCACAGTCGTAAGAAAAGTGTTGAAAGTGTAAAGAAGATTACAATATTTTTTAAGGAGTGCATCGGCCGCACCCCGAAAAAAGTAAAAGATTATTTTAAAAAAGAAAATCATCAATAAAAGACTTGTTTACAACAAAAACTCAGTTAGTATTTTCATTTGATCACCCCCCTCCCGGAAATATTTAACCCTGTATTTGTCGATGCATGTGAATTATAATTCATTTATATGACTATTATTAATCAACCAATTTTATGCATAAAAAAGACTATAATTGACTCATCGTTCCAAAATAATTTGTGTCACAATCTTGTAATATAAGAAAATTATGTTCGTTTATAAAGAAAATCAATAAACTGTGCTCCCCGGCCTAGAATTCCAATACTTCACATTTATAGCAACACACTAAATTTTGCATTTTATTTTTCACGCCTGCCATATTTATCTATTATTTTGTATCAATCACCGATATGTTCTTGTAATCCCACATCCTATAATTGTAGAATGGTGAAGAGATTCAAATAAATGAATGAAAAGGACAAGACCGAATTTCTAATGAATTTTCTTTTAAAAAATGTTCAGTATTGCTCCTTTTAAAAATGTATTGAATCAAATACCTTAAAATTTATGTGCATATAATTAATTACTTTTAACACATTTTCTGTCCATCTTTATTGAAATAAAAAAAAGAAAGAAAATCAAACAAATATGTAATACATTACCGAGTAATTTTATTTTGTTGTTTCCGTATTTTTTCACTCTTAAAATACCACCGGTATGATATATCCGAATAATATTAGTTACAAACAACACAGAATGACATGTTGATCCATCAATAGCCATCTTTAAAATAAAAAGACTTCCGAATGAATCCTACACGTTTCTCACACGATTCTTGCACGAAAGTCGCACGTTTCTCACACGGTTCTTACACGAAAGTCGCACGTTTCTCACATGCTTCTCGCACGCTCGCTACACGGTTTGCACGAAACGCTTTGGACCTTACACGAAACGCTGCACGGTTTACACGAAACGCTACACGGTTTGCACGAAACGCTGCACGGTTTACACGAAACGCTACACGGTTTGCACGAAACGAAAAGCGCACGAAAGTCACACGCTTTTCTGGGGTAGTAGCACGTTTCAGGGTCTGTATATCCTGGGAGAATTGCTGCCGTATCAAGTGTTGACATAAGCTCTTCTGATATTAGAAAAAAATCTAGCCTAGCCTGCTTAATGGGAGATTTTTTAGCCCAAGAGAACATTTTTACATTTGGGTTCCAAATGCGCCATGGGACAACTAAATTAAATCTATTCTTTAATTTTTCTACTTCCAATTTACTTTTCAGATTATTTTCACGTACATAGTTGTAACAGTCAAGATCATAATTTTGTACATGTACAAGATTCCAGTCCCCACAGACTATAATAAAATCATCGTCAAAATCATCAATGATATTTCCAAGATCAATATAAAAGTCAGGATTATCTTTATTTGGGCCATATAGATTTACTAGTGTAATAGAATATCTATTGTCAATAAGGATACTTGAAACAATATAATTTCCAAGGGAATCAAGTTTGAATTTTGAAACTTTAATAGCCATTCTCTGTAAACATTTAAACTCTTATATAGGGAGTGTGGCACGCTATGTCTTAGATTTTTATGAAACTTGGCACACATTCCTATATTGATGTATGAAACTAAAATTCATAATAAAATGGTTGCTATGGTCAATGGTTACCATGGCAACCAACATATGTTTTTCATGGCCTAAAAAATGCGAAATTTTGATGAAAAAATGACCATTTTTGACAAATTAAAAGTTTTTAATACAACAAGATATTTACATGACTTCATCTTTTTGCCAAAATACATCATTTTTATAGTCCTTTAGCTAATTTCTAGTATTTGAGTAACTTTACCTAATAGAAAAAATATCGCCCGTATTTAGGCAGGATTTTTCTGGGAAAAAATTGTAGATTTTAGGCTCTTTTGAAAAGCCTGGTCTAAAATTTTGCGGACATTTGGGAAAAAATAAATACATTGGTTTGAAAGTTCATATATAATTCTAATACAAACTGCAGAGAAACACTTGGTATTCATATTTAGTTTTCATGTTACCATGGTTACAAACTTGAGCTTTTTTAAAGAATTCCAGACAAGGGCAATAGGTATCTACAATCAGTTTCCATATAAATACCTGAGTATTTTAAAATGGATTTAAACGAAATTTAGTTATGTGGTACACAATAGCAAAAACAAAGAGAAAAATCAATTTTCATGACAAAAGGTCAAAGGTCAAGGTCAAAATAGCTCGATTTAGATAGAGACTTAAGGAAACTAAGCACATTTTTTTTCTGTGTCCTAACTAATACTTTTGTTTTAAACAGCATGAATAAACAAAATTACAGTTCTGGTGGACAATAACTACATGTGGCATCACATGAATTGGTAAATACAGACAGAAGGTCAAAGTTCAAGGTCACCATGGTATATAAAAATTGCCTTTTTGTCCCCGCTTTCACTGAAAGTGGGGGATATTGATTTGGGTCTGTCTGACTGTCCATCATTCTGTCTTTCTGTAACACTTTTGTTTCAGCCTTTGAGCCTGAGCAATGAAATTTTGCATAAAAAATCCCTGTGGCCTAGGGAAGACTCCCATTGATTTTAAGGTCAAAGGTCAAGGTCATGAATACATAAATTCTGTTTAAACACTTTATTTCTGTGTGATATCTCGAGAAGCCTTCAAGCTTTTGCATCGAAATTTTAAAGCACAACTTCCTATGAACTAAAAAAGACCCCTATTGATTTCAAGGTCAAAAGGTCAAAGGTCAATGTCAATTTATACATTCTGTTTGTGTGTAAAACTTTCATTTCCGAGTGATATCTCAAAAAGATTTTAAGCTTTTGCAATGAAATTTTATATCATAACTCCCTATGGTCCCGCCCGCTCCTCTTAAAGTGTCCCGTCCCTGCAACCCCCACCACCCTCCAACCACCACCCCTCTAGATCCGTACATGCTCTTCTTTTTTCCTTAAGCAGGGGACATAGATACCCTGAATTAGCTTGTTAGTATAGCATTTATACTTGGATATTGTGAAAGCGTATCCTGTTTTATACACAATTTATTTTTCTGAAACTGCATGGTAAATAAATTACATTCTCACCTGTAGCTTGATGCATAATGTGAAAATGCTATGAGAATGTTTTTTTAAGGTCATTTATTGATAAAAATGTAGCCAAGTCAAAATATTGAAAGCCTATACACTTACCATATTGAGTGACTTGTTTGTAGAGAATTGTGCTACATGCATGTAAAAACACACTTTTGTTGTTTTTGTAGACTAAGTCCTTGTTCTAAAATGTATATTTTTGACTCTATTCAACAACCCGCACTTTTCCAGTGACAGTCAAATTATGTTAATTTCCTGTGACTTTTATTTTCAGAGAAGTTGACAGAAAAAGCCTAAATCCATTTTACTTTGCAATATTATTCTTAAAAACTTGAAAATTTAGAGACATTTCAACCTAAATATGCATGGGTTTACACATAATAGATCTGCTATTTCCCAAAATTTAATCAATAATTATCTGTTGTAAAAATCTGCTGGATCTGTTCGGATAATCTGTTTTTGTGCTTTCTTGAATTTATGTCAGTTGCTAAATTTGAGTTGGTTGGTGAGCTTGATGGAATCGTACACCTTATGGTGTGTAATGTAAACATAATTTCTAAAGTTTAGTCCTTGAAAATGTTGAAAATAAATAATCTGTCCCTGCTTTCTTCCTACGGTTTTCATTTTTTTAAAAAATGAATAAAGTAAAGTAACCAGTGACCAGGACTTATTCCACCCCTTCCAGGAACCATGTAAAAGCACTTACCCACATCAATTGGTAAGAGGCATTTGTAAAAAAAAAAAAAAAGAAAAAGAAAGAAACAAACAAACAAACAAACAAAACAAACAAACAAAACAAAAAACATGGATACCTTGTAAAATGTTAAGAAGCGTTATTTACAAATTTCATAAGTGATTAATCCCTTCCCGCCCCCATTCCGAGGTATAGATTTATTTTTTGTTTGATTTTAGATTTTTTCTTTTGGTAGAAAGAAGGGGGGGGGTCAGAAATTTATTTTTGTTTTCATTGTCAATAAAACACAGCTAGACTGATTTAATATTAATTTTACTGCTACAAGGTTCAATCTAAATGTATCTTAGTCTAGAGATATGATAAACCGTGAACTTTAAATATGATTCAGACAATTTGTATTTCTATGCAAATCCCACCCCCACCCCAACCCCCCAAAAAGTATAATTTTGACTTGTCGATAGGAATCAAACAAAACATTTTTATTATTAGCCTTGACAATTTTTTTTTTTTTAGGGTAAAGACCTTTCCCTTAAAGAAAATTCTTGCTTCAGCAACATTATCAACTTACATCACATCATTCAATATAAACTTGATACACCTGTACTTTGTTGTTGCCAAGCCTATTTTTTACCTGACTTTTAACTTCCAGTTTTGTACGATCATGTAAATGTAGCTAGACTTTAATTATTTAGGTAAAATCAAAAGCCTACTTTTCTAACATTATAATTCAGTTTTGTTTTTTTTTTCACATTTGTTTTTAAAAAGAAACACTGGCTTTCCTGGCTGTTATTCATTGTAATATATCACGTACTCTGAATAAGACACTGTTCCTCTTCTTGCAACCAATTCAATATAATTCTGACATCTTAAGTTTATCTTTTTATCCCTATTTTGAAACTCCTAAGACCTTGAGGTTTAGGCTTCAATATCATGAATGTGCACAGAGCTGATTTCTTGCACCATGTGGTCTTGTACATTTCCCCATTGTTCACACATAAAAATTACTCTTTTGCATCCAGGAAATAAACAAAGAGGTTAAAATTTGTATGCACATTAAATAAACAGAAAAAAAACACTTGATTTTACTTGAAATCCAGGATATATGTTGACAATGTAAACAACTTCCAGTCAGTTTTGTCCAATGATTTTTTTATCTCTCACACTAAAGAGCTCACAATTATCAAAGGGAGACAATTCAATTTTAAAATGAATGTCTGCTATTTTAATCATAGATTTCTCATATTTATAGACTGAATACCAACAATGTTTTTAAATGACTTTTAAAATCAGATGTCATACTTTTTATTTCTGTGAGTAACATGAATTGAAGTAGCCGCATTTCATTGAATAACATTCCCAAAAATTGCATTTTTTCCAAAAAAAATCAACTTTAGACACCGTTTCCATGGTAACTACTCAACATTCATATGATCTAACAATATTTTTTGGAGTAGTTTATGAGGTGGTAAATTCTAGCCAAATTTGAAAAAAATCTATGACTATGCGTGCCACAAAAGTTTAAGTGGTTACAGAGAATGGCTATTAATTTCTACTTTGTCATTAAAAAGTGTTAAAATTCCTCTCGAATCACTAGACCATGGGCACATCAAAAAATCAAGGCCCCATTGTGAATAAACAATATCTCTCTTTTATTTTCTGTACAATGTGTGTCTTGTAAGCAGTAAAATGTTTCATTATGTTCTCTTAAATATTTGAAAACATCCTTCCTTTTACTATGATCATGTAGCCCTCTACAATTCATGGAAATAATTTTAAGCTTACTAGTCATACTTATTATACAGAATGAAACATGGACACAACATACACATATTTACATATATACACAGCTCAATCATTATAGACTGAAAAATAAAAAAAACCACAAGCTTCCTTCATATGCTTAAAAGGAAACATGAAAAATAATGGAGAGAGAGAGGAAAAAATTCAACATATTGTGTATGTGGGCTGCTTGAAAAAGTTGATTATGCATCAGTATATTTGATCCAAACTGTGTCTGTTGGCTTGCGATAATGTAGTTCCACATCGGTCTTTCCCTCAATGATTCGAGTTTTGAGTCCAGCGTGTCTCAACTTGTATGCTTGTTGGGAAAGGATACTACGTTTTTTCTTCAAATGACTAGGTAGGTCCGTTCGCACAGCTTTTCCTTTCGATAAATTACTGTTCCGGGCCTTCATTAGGATGGCGTTACGGTCATCCATTCGGGCGAACTAATGCGCCTTCCTGGACTTTCTGGCTGCTTCTACCTTTTCCCGGCATATTTTGTGGGGACACAGCAGACCGCAACTGATCGTAATAGACCTTCAGCCCGTTAAACAAAGAAAACTTTCTCTCTCGACGCTCGATACGTCTCTAGTACATTAATTTTGTTCCAAGTAAGTGCATAAACGATAGCCTATCTTAACTGGGCAATTACCGCGTAATGAACTGATCAACTGAACTTATCAAAATGGTCATACAAAAATTTTGTGTTAAAAAATTCTTACATAATTACAGAATTTTTTTTTGTCATGAAATAAAACTAGCTAAACCTATAATCTATAAAATTTGACAACTAAAAAAACATACAAAATCCATTAAAATTTAAAATGCCCCAAAAATGGAACAGAGGTTTGATGTGGTTGATTTATTAGCAGCATGGGTCAATTATGCACAATTTTATTGGATGACTATTGCAGCTAATTACTATAAAAGGTAAAGATCCTGTTTGAAAAGTTGTCTGCTGATTTGGTCTTAGAAGGTAAGTTAATCTTCATCATCGTCATCTCTCTCTCTCTCTCTCTCTCTCTCTCTCTCTCTCTCTCTCTCTCTCTCTCTCTCTCTCTATATATATATATATATATATATATATATATATATATTTTCTCTGTCTTTTCTTCGTCTCTATGCAAAAACTTTATCATTTGGAATTAATCTAGTGGTTAGGGTACCCCCTTTGCAACTGCGAGGCTTGAGTTCAGTTTCCGATTTTGATGTAGTGTTTAACATCATACGAGAATTCTAATTAAAATCAAAATCTCCATGTCTACTATAATGTAGAAAAAATTATTTGACTTGTATATCTATGAATAATTGTTCAGATCACACTTAACACTGTCTGGTGGCAATCGTCCTTAACAAACACGTCTTGTCTATCATCATTTTCAGAACATAACATTGCTTTGAGCAAAGATGTTCAGGTTTTTTTTTATTCAAAAAAAAAATAGAAAACCGCCCCCTTCTGTATCTGGGTGATCTAACCTTCAATACTGGATAATTAACCTTTTTTTTATTTTTATTCCAACATTTTTTAAAATCTAAATAAAATTATTTTCTGAGCCTTATATCACTTGTAAAATTCTTGAAGAAATTACGCTATTGATTTTTTTCGATCAATATATGTCATCCATTGTATTGAATAAGTTGTTTAAAATAATTATTTATTTGGCAAAAAAAAATCGGCACTGTACAAATAAACAAACGTAGTTATAAGTTTTTTCTACAAAGAATTGAGGAGGGTACAAAATACATGAAAAGTAATCATGGGGTTGCCCGTGTGTAGAATTTCCCCGTCAATTCTCATTTGGAATTACTTGGAATAACTTGGAATTACTTAGAAGTTTTGGAAACATTTGAAATTTCAAGTACGTCCAAGTCATTTGGAAGAATTTAATTGGAAGAATCTAAACTCAATTTGGAATCTATTTGGAACCATTAGGAAGTGCAGAGATGAATCTATTTACTGGGCAGATTGTATGTTATTAGCTGATCGGGCTCGACCTTGTGGATTTTGAAATCAGGTGAATCAAACCTAAACAGTGTTGCTTCATGATCACGATCACATTTAGGGATAATTGATCGATGTTATCGTTCAATAGAAATAGTTAACATTATTCATACAGTGGTTTTTTTTTTCTCATTTTATGTCGCACTCTTCTCTTGCAAAAACATGAGACAGCATCAGATTGATCATTGCTGAAAATGTGTGGAGAATAAATATATTTTAATTTTTTTTTGTTGTCTCCATACGATACGTGTTCGACTTTTATTACCTTCGTAAATACATGAACCCAGGAAATACCTAAATTACAAGTATTTTTTCATTGTGAACAATGGATTTAAAATTTGCCAAAATATTATTGAATAAATTTTAAATAAATCAGTTTTACAGGATATCCTTTAACAGGATTTTTTTTTTTTTAATAAAAGATATTAAATGATGCTAAAAGTTCTGAATTCATGATTGAATTTATTTTCAAATCGCTGGTTGTATGTTATCTGAACAACATGCTTAGGTATAACACATTGAAATCTTGCTTTCATTGATGATTCACATTAGTTTTAGTCAATCCGAAGAAATTTATAAGTCATTTGGAAGCTAGTTGGAAGTCATTTGGAAATTACTTGAAAAACACTAGTTTTAGTCATTCCGAAACAAGTTGAAATTAACTTGGAAGTAATTTGGAACCATTTCGAAATTTTTCCAATACTGCAAATAGTGAATCGGAAATTCCAAATGAAGAATTCCGAGTGATTTACATGGTAATTCCAAATGTAACTTGGATTTCTCCGCACGGGTATGCTTATGATTTTGCATGATATGTTGTTTTCCAAATCTACATACTTACTAGATTTTTTGTGATTTTGAATTCCCGACTTTATATGTCATTGATACTTATATAATGTTTTTTATTTCATCTGAAAAATATCCAACAAAATCGAAAATAATTCGTATTGTCAGGGATACATACCTCATTCTCAACTGAATACATACATGTAATTCAAATGTTTTGTACATGTTGTTGGATATGAAATCAGTTTTAAAAGTTGGACAGGATTTTAAATATATTTTTTGATTGCAATACATGATTAAACATTCAAAATCCAATTCCATAACTTTTATACAGTTTCTGTTTATTACATTTTCTCTTCATTTTCATTTTGCCCTTATCGCGGGTGTTTCAATTTTTTTAAAGGCAGTGATTAAGGTAATAAATGTACGTTATAGCCGAATGGTTGTTAAACGTCATACATAACCATAACCATAAATTTAAAAGTAACTTTGAGACATTTTAGCAATTAGATCTGCGTCAGTATGATTTATTAACTTGCGCTACAGTCCCTGAAACGTTCTACTTTCCCACGTGAACGGTGAGCGAACGCAAAGCGAACGGTGAGTGAACGATGTGTGAACGCTGAACGCAACTTAGTGAACGGTAGGTGAACGCTGAACGGTGAGCGAACGCAGAACGCGAACGGAGCGCGAACGCAAGCGCAAAGTGAACGGTGAACGAACAGTGAACGCAAAATGAACGATTTATTCGGAATGCCTCTAATCTTTTCCATGCATTGTATCTAATCAATTGTATTCTAATGTCAGGCGCAAAATAAATAAATAAATATTCAAAAATTGTCCTAAGAAAGATGAAACATGCACATTAAGTAAAACTATTAATTAAGTTTCTTACAATATTTTCTGCACATATGTATAATGTTTAAATTCAGCTGTTTAATCACATGATTTTTATCGCTGTAAAACATTGTCATTGTTACTGAACGCTGAAAAAATAAAATCATTCTAGTTGTAAAATAAATATGTTTAGTCTTATTTGAAATACTGTGGAATCATTTAAATTCGTGGGGGTCAATGTTCGTGGGCAAGCGAAATTTTATTGGTTCGTGGGGATGTAATTTCGTGGGCAGCTCGTTTATTTGGTAGATTTAATTAATCAGTACGTTGACAAAAAAAATTATCGTGGGGATGTAATTTCGTGGGTAAGGGTGACATTGATCCCCCACGAACAATGATGATTCCACAGTATAAGACCCGAAGAGGACATTACTGACATTTAGAATGAATTAAAACGGTTGTAACAACCATACATGTATTTGCTTGTCAAGACAATTCCGTGTAAAATAATGAGAAAAAAATATTTTGCAACGGTCTGTGGACGTATTGCATTTATACACTCGTATTTTAAAAATATAATGCAATAATTTATTTATTTGTCTTTTCATTTTTTATAATGATTTATTAAGCAGACTTCTACACGTATCTGTAGACAATTCCCCTTGATTATACTCCGACAAGATGATACAAAGAAGCATTCATATTATTTGTTATAGATTAAAATTTCAGAACTTGATATTTAAGTAATAGGTGTCATAGTTTTGATTAAACGGACAAATGAGAGAGAGAGAGAGAGATATTCCATTTTAGCCCCCCCCCCCTTTTCCACAAATGCATGTACATGTACATGTTCCTGTATAAATAAAAATTCTTAATTTTTATCTTAATAGATCAGGCAGTGAAAGTACCCTTTTTTATCAACAAATTTATTTTGTTTGACAGTCATAATCGGTTTTTATTTTTCCTGCTTCAAGTTCACACGAAGTCCACGTGTTTGTCCTGTCAATCAAAATCATTCGACACTGTGCAGGTGTGAAAGTCTCCAAAGGCGAAGTGCTATACTGTAGTATTTCCAATCAACATTTTTTATCATTTCTAGATCTGATTCTAACTTTTCAAATAAATAAATAAATAAATAAATAAATAAAACACATTGGACAAAAACACTTGGAATGAATTTGAAACATACTCCCTGGCCATTTTAAAATACCACCGTCGGCACGTGTATATTTTGAACTACTATTGTTTAATGACTTTTTTACATGCATGTTTGTTTTGAGATTGAATTTTTTGTGCTACAAAACGCATTGACTTCTTTTTAAATATTAATTAAAATATACTGGAAATGCTGACTAAGTTACCGATTTACATGTAGGTGGAAAAAGGGGGGGAGGGGTCTTAATCATATCGAATGAATATAAAATTATTGTGAATATAGGAATATTTTCTCTCTAACATTAGACTTTATTTATGAATTGTAGTGTATTACATTTAAATAAATATTTTTTAACCACACTATCAATTTAATTCGCTCCATGGATATTTAATTGACTGGATATCCGCAGTACTATTTATAATTCTCGGAACTAGTTCTAATAATTTAGTAATAAATACTTTCGTAATTTTGCTGCAGTTGGTAAATTAATTGACAAGGATTTTTATCTCTCCATTAGCGATTTGTCGTCTTTAACAAAACAACAAAATGTTGCAGTGCTTGAAGTACCCGTATATTGCCTGTATATAAATTTAATTCATCAGCATCGTTCTACATAGGTACATACTTAAAACAACATTTATTTTCCTGATTAATTTAATAAATAGCCTAACAGCTAAGTTAGATAAATAATAAAACATATTGTAGATAATTTTTTCACATGAAATAATGATCCTTTAAATACGATATGTTAATTAATAAATTTCAAATTCTGTAAATCCTTACTTACAAAAAAGATAGGTCCTTTTACTTGGGAGTTCCGAATGACAGTGAAGACTGAACGATAAGTGAACGCTGAACGAAAGGTGAAGGCAAAGTGAACGAACGGAGAGCGAACGGTGAAAGCTTTGTGAACGGTGAACGCGAGCGCACGGTGAACGCAGAACGCAAAACTGTGAACGGAGAGCGAACGGTGAACGCACGGTGAACAAACGGTGAGCGAACGGAAAATGGGAAAGTAGAACCTTTCAGGGACTGTAACTGTATTTCTTTGTGTTCCTAAAGGGAAAATGAGTCTCCTTGCGAATTATGTATTTTTAAAATGAAAATAAAATAACAATTAAGTGAAAAATTATATTGTATGAAGACACTACTGCATGTCACTATTGAAACTGTTTAAATCATTAAATATGCCACGTGAATAACAACAGATTAGTGTTATTTTTGATGATATGGAAAAATTAAATATCATATGTGAAACTCATCATTTTGATTTTAATCAAATGCTTCCTTGCAATGGAAAGGGATAAATATCTTAAAGTTTACAACTTCACTGGGATAACGAAATAAATGTTTTGATTAAAACACAAATTGGTTATATATTCATCAAAATGCTACTTTTTCTCTATTTTCATAATTTTTAAGATAGATACAATGTACTATTTTTTCATCATTTGGAAATTCATTTTCCTATTTTGTTTTCCCTTAGAAATATTGATTTTAATACAAATCGAACCATTCATTCGGTTACAATAAAGTGTACAGCAAACGCCAGTGCAATCAGGATTTAGTGCATAATGTAAATATAAGAAAGTGATGGAGGTAATTTACCTTTCATGGAACCTTATCAGGCTGGGACTTTCGTTGAACGATCCATCTATAATCAATTCTTAGCCAAAATACTGAGGTCGTTGTACACGTGGAATGTTGAGCATTATTTTGTAAACCAAAATAAAAAAGCATTAAAAGAATTATATATCAAAATTTTCATGGAATCAGTGAGATTTTAGTAAAAAATGTTGATAATTCAAAAAAGAATGTTATATCAAGCTCTACTTTTGAATCAGAAATTAATTAAAGTGTTTTCATTTCCTTTTAATCATTGTCTTTTTTATTAAGATAACCCAGTAGACGTCACCATGATTAGAGCAGTAATTTTGACGATCTGCATCGCTTTGGCGTTTGCTGGTTATGACAAGAGACAGAGGTATGTACATCATATTGAGAACCCAGTATACATAATGTACATTATACATTGTTATGTACATTATAAAAGAGTTGCTTTAATATAGAATAGATAATTTACTCATAAGGCAATTAAAAGCACCTTATTTCGAAGTATGATTTGAAATTTGATTTTGCTGATATTAAAACATTATTCACGATAAATTACTTTTTCTCTGGTCAAAGTTTCTTGGTCTTTTTTATACTTATTAAATTACTTAATTTCCTTTTTCCCTGTTTTTTCCCCTTTTTTGTTGTTTTATTTGTTTGCTTTTTGTATACCTGAAACCACAAACTTTTCTCTTTTTCATTATTTCTAATTTATCTTTCTAAATGCTGTTCCAGACATTTTCCGTATTACGGATCCAGTGTTCGCTCTCTATATGGCGGATATGGTGGATATGGCGGATATGGTGGATATGGCGGATATGGCGGATATGGTGGATACGGCGGATATGGTGGATATGGCGGGTATGGTGGATATGGCGGTTATGGCGGATATGGCGGATATGGAGGGAATGGTGTAAGCTCTCCATATGGCGGATATGGCGGATACGGTGTAGGTTCTCCCTATGGGGGATACAATTTACTCGGTTCCCAATATGGCGGGTTTGGTTCTCAGAGCAATTATCCAATGTATAGACGGCATCGAAAGAGCGTATACTAAGACCTTCCCAGCATGAAAAATAGGTACATACATTTTTTGTTAGTCAAATTGTAGATTCAAAATGTAACGTATTATGAATCACCCTGTATTTGAGTTTTTGTTCCTAAGCAATTCATCATCATCATCGTATCAACCAAAAAATAATTGTTTATTTTAGAATCATCAAAATTTGTTTTCATTTTCTTCTTCTTTTAGACAGACCGATGACAGGACAGCCGGCTTATACCTAATAAAATGAGTTATTGTTAAAATCATTCAAATAAAAATGCAGCATTTATTTGCATTTGTTGTATTCTTTCATAAAGAGTCTAATGCACTGTGTGTTTTCTTCTCTAGAGGCTACACCCGATGTTTTGCGAGAGGTTAGGAAACGCAAAACGAATATGTTTTATCTATATATTTGTTTGACAGCTTTTATACAGCGGTTTTCATATATTTTTTAAATTACTCTAGAGCTCGCGTGATATATCTGCAGGAAATATAGAATGAAAGACAGTTTGTTAATAAAGAGATTTTTTTAAAAATTACAATATATTAAGAAATTTTAAATTCATAAAATGTCTTTTTAAGTTTTTTTCTGAAAAAAAGTTTTAAGACATTTTTTAAAACTATGATACAGTCATACAGCCGAATCTCCATTGGTGTTCGATTCCATTGGGTGGCTGCATCAGCATCAACACCTATTCCGCAGGTTTTTGTGCAAAAAAAAGACCCCATTAGTGCATAAGTGTCCCTTGAGCATATTCGGTTGATACACTTTGATAAAATCCTCCAGATAACTGGTCCTAGACCATTGAGTGTCTAATAAGTATACAAGAAAATTTTATATTTGACACGGAAATCAACTGGAAGCCAGTGTAATGATACTAGCACATGTGATATATGTTCCTAATGGATTTTTTTTTACTTTCTTGTAAGTAAAAATTTTGTATATGGCGCCGATGGAGCACCAGGAAGAACAATATTTATTCCCTTGGACGAATAAGATATTTGTTCGGACAAATTAGAAATATGTTCTGACGAATAAGATATTTGTTCGGACAAATTAGAAATTCTTTCGGACAAATTAGAAATTCGTTGAGACAAATTGTATATTGTTCAGACGAATTAGATATTTGTTCGAGAAAATATTAATTCGTCCGAACAAGTTAGATTTTTGCTCGAACAAAAAAACTTATTTGTTCTTAGAAAAAAGATTCTTTCTTCAAACACAAAACTTCATTTTTCCCAACGAATGTTTAGCATCTTTCATTTTGTAGAACTAAACAGTTTGACCACTAAGAGAGAGAGAGGGAGAGAGAGAGGGGGGAGAGAGTCGGAGGAGTGATAATAAACTGCAGCCATTTTAGGGACACGCATTTTCAAAAATTGTTTACATTTTATTTTATGATTGTTAATGTAAGTGAGAAAGGTCGGGTTGGTTCTCAACTTTTTTTTTAAAAAGTGAAAAAGGGCGGAGGATTACGTGTAGATCAGGTCCCCTAAAACTGCAATTGTTATGCTATTGATTTTGATATTTTGCGTGGTTATGTTATATCAAAAGGATTTTTGAAAAGAACAAAGATTTTAAATCTAAAAATGGCATCAATAGCAAGTTGCATGTGCAGCATATACAAAATTACATATAATATGCACAATATAAGGTTTGCATAGTAAAATATAAACATACATGTAATAATCTATTATTCAGACAATTTTAGATGCATCAACTGACAAGACTTGATGATCCTAGTCCTTATAGTAAGCAAAATATCAACATTTTAATAAAATGTAATTTTTGGTCAACTTTGAAGTGACCTTGAGACCACGCCCTTTGCCCCAGGATAAATCCCCGTGCAAATTTTAATCTACAACATATCCTCATCCTTTTGTGTAAGTTTGGTGATAACTGCCCAGTGGTTCTTTTTCAGCATCCAGTACTTTTGTTTCTAATTTCCTAATTATCTCCCCTTGTTAAAGGGTCACAACCCTAGTTTTAGTATAAAAGGGAGCCCTTGGGCCAAGGATACCCTGTGACAAATTTGACAATACTGTGGTTTCATTAATATTCGTGGGCATCAATTTTCGTGGATTTAGTAAATGTCACTGTTTCGAGGATACGTTAATTCGTGGATAATGATCATACAACAAAATAAAATTGGCACCTTTTCATTTTCAATGATAAAACTTACATTGTTGCCGCTATCTATTAGAAGTCTTTTCTATGAAAAAATGCTTGTGTATCAATCTCGTTCAGACGACAGGAAATGCACATATACAAGAGAAAACAAAACTAAATAAATACGGACATAAAATTTCCGGATTGATCCGGTGTGGTAATATTACGGTGGCTGTTCCTTCTCCAAGCGCCCGACACTAGAGGTGGAATTCACATGTCTTTTTTTATGAGACCCTAAAAGAGAGGTGTTGTGTCACGGTAGGCCTTGGCACGATAAAGAACCCTCACTGTCCAACGGCCCTGAGTGCAGAGTATGGGTAAAAATTTGAAGCCATTCACTGGTATTTATGACGTCTGTATATACTCGTTAGTGAAAGATTTTCGAAAAGGACGTTAAACAACAATCAATCAGTCAGTCAATCAATAAATTTTGTTAAAACTCTTAAAATGGAGAGAAATGATTAGTGCATCGACAGCGGCACTGTGTATCGTAAATAACTAGTGTTTTAAAGATGGTTTTTAGGAGCTGTACGTATTTTGAAATGATTTTTTTATATTTACTTTTTAAACTATTAATTGATAATTTTTGAATGCAATTGAATGTGATGGGATATCCAACTGCTCATTAAAATCCTTCAATGACCCACATCTTTTTGCCGCCACCGAAGTGAAATAACTTTTGAATGCAATAAGATATGATGGGATTTATGAATTAATATTAATTTATGATTTTTTTTAATTCATTCGTAATTTTTAAAAAATATCTATACAAAAATTGTTAGAAAAAATGCAATGATTTCATGAAAGATCAAGGAACATATGATCGGTAAGTTGGCTCATTTTTTACTTGGTATTGAACGGAATGTATTAGGAAATCGTCCATCCAATTTAAAATTAACGGTTGTAAGATGTTCAGAAATGCATAATTTTTATCAGGTGTTCAATCATGTCAAAAGTGTGAATTTTATACTTAGGATACTTAAGGACATTGGCAAGGCAAGGTTTTCCGGAGAAAAAAAGGTTTATTAGATGGGTTTTAATACATGGGTTTTTTCACTTATCAAATAGTGATTGAGAGTGATCTTCTGTGTAGAATTCCGTGTGAAAACCAATAAAGAGTATGTTAAAGAGGTAAACAAAAGCACGTGTGCTTCCTTTAACGGTAGAATGAAGTATAAGGCAAGAGAGAAAAGTAGTGACGTCTTTGTTGTACATTGTGATCAGGGGACAGAGAGCCAACAGATTGCCATTACCATAGCTATGCTGGGAAGAGCAAAGATGTGACATATGCTGAAAGGTAGTTCTTCGATCGTGTGGAGGAGGCACCATTTAGTAACTACAATTAAAAATTAAAAACAAATCCATAACAATATTTTTACGACAATGTGTTTCTTATGAAATAAATTACATGCATGTAATAGAAACAGTCAACAGTCTCTTGACCACGATGAATAATAACCATATAGATGAAATATGAAGATAACGAACAGTATTCAATCTCGAACGTCCAATGAAACTATACAAATTTGGAGCAGAGCAAACACGGACCTCAAAATTTAGAGGTAGGATCAGGTGCCATGGAGGAGTGAACGTCCTCTGCCGACCGGTCACACCCCCCGTGTGCTCCTTGTCATGATCAGGAAACAAAAACCGGAAAATCCGTAGACAGGTTAGTGTATAAATAATGGCCTAACAATTAAAATGAAAAACGTCAGTCAGCATTTGACTCAATGATAGGTTGTATGTGATGACAAGGTCATTATATCGACCGAAAAACTTGCGAAAAGATGACTTCAAACGAGACTGTTGATATCCTTCTTTCGTCAACTTGTTTGTCAATAGATTGCCTCGTTTTAGAAACTGTTCATACGTAGAGCATGCTCTTGCGAATCAAATCAACTGAGAAACATAAACCTAATATGCTGGTGATAGGGGGTGTATTGCTACATAAGTAAGGGAAGTTGACGATTTAAAAGTTGAAGCTTTGTTGTTAGATTACCATTTACGCCTTTTTCTAGTAAAATATCTAACTATGAAACAGATGTGTCAGAATCTGTGTTATCTTTTATTTCAAGCTCACTGGGATATATCGAGTCGACATATGAATGACAGTAACTATCGTTAATTGATAATACGTCATTGATATACCGAAATGTCGAGTTGAAGGCCACAACAAGTGTTTTCCTCTTCTCATGTAGAAGTTTTTGAATAAATTCTGCTTCATATGAATACAAAACTAGGTCTGCTAATAAGGGGCACAATTGTTACCCATATGAATTCCAACAGATTGTTGGAAGATCTGATCTCCAAAAACCACGTTTTTTTGGAGGGGGGGGGGGGGCTCTTCTAAAATTGTGAATTTAATGGTCAGAAGTTCTAGTGTTAGTGTGGGACTCTAATGATTGCTATTGATTTTAGTAAAATTTTGTGATTTCAAATTTTTGCAAAAGTTCTTTGGAGTTTTTAAGTATCCACATCTGATTTACACCACTTCTCGAATATACTGTTGAACAGTACTCCTGAAGTTTCTGCTTCATTACAATAAATATTTTAGTGAGGAGTAGTAAAGAAAGAGGCTTGGTAGAACATTTACTGGAACCCTCTATGTACATTTGTTTGTAAGGATTTTTATGAAGCTTAGGAATCCAGTAAAGGTATGGTAATTTAAATTCATTTTGATTGTTTGGAATAGTAAAATTACCTAAAACGGACATATGATTTTGAAGAATTCCTCCTTAGAAACGGAGGTATGGGTGTAAGTTGGATTTCCACCGGTAGAATTAAATCCAGGTTCCTCTAAAATACAATTTAAATAATGAGCCTAACGAACAAAGACTATGTTGTTACCAGCTTTGTCAGCTGGGACCAGTACATACTGATCGTGCAATGTATCTAATTCCTTTTTCACTTCTGAATTATTAAAGACAGAAGGATAAATAGTTTTCATACAGCCCCTCAATCGGTTAATGTGATTTTTCAACATCCATCTGATGCTTTTAATCCATTCTGACAAAGTGTCAAAGTTTACTTTTTCGTGTTTGGCCCATCGCCTGGCGTAATCTTCCACAGAATTCATAATATATATAAAATCATGACGCCAGTTGAAAGAACGGGGTGGAAGTTAAGGGAAGTAACGGTGCCGGTATATCTGTGTCTTGTTTCTGTATATACATTTTCATCCAAAATTTCATCAATTTAATTTCTTTTTTTACCAGTAAATGTCTTTCAACAGTATATGATGAACGTTTGATAGGGAAATGTTAAGGACATTGGCAAGGTTCCTGGATATATCGTATAGAATTTTTCAAGAACTCTTGAGTAGGGTTTAATGGTATTAAACAGGTTATATTTTGGTTAGTTTAACCCACCCAGCCCATTTTTTTTTTAATTTTTTTTTTTTTTTAGATTTCGTGAAATCAATGAATTTACAATTTTCAATGCATTTTCTATGCAAAATGTTGATAAAAGAGACCTACATAATTTTTCACCATAGGATTTCTACAAAAACCATCTATTTCTTATCTTTTATGTATCATATACATTATTGTATACTTTTCTCCTATGACATCTAGTTGTTTTTTTAACTCGACACTCTGTTTAGAGGGAATGTCAATTTTCATATCAAATAAACTGTAAAATATTTTCATTTGTACATGAAATTATTAAATGTATAAGAGACTAAATATACTGTAATATTAACTACTCTGTACAATATTTATATTTAAGCTGGAACAAGAAGTGAAAAAATTATATTACTGATGAATGATACTTAATTTTGAATGTTTATTTTTTTTATTATCAGCATATTTTATTATCATGTGTACGTCAAATATTATTACTTATCATCTTTGTTTTGACCTATTACAGAAGGAAAGAGTATACATGGGCTTTGCCTTTTTCCAATTATTTATTGAATCATCAATAAAATATGTTTAAATCATATTCAGAAAGTGCTTCTAACCTGTTCAAATTTAAGAACGCAAGTAAGTTAAGGCAAGGCATAGGCAATTCTATGCAAATAAACTAATTAAAATGTCTATGAAAGACATTAAAATGTCTATGGACTATATCAATTATAAAGCGAAAGTTAAAACTTATTGTCTAATACATACTTGGTACCCACGACATGATATAACCATTACACATTATGACGTCATATTATGACGTCATTGTTCTTTACTACACAAAATTATATAGGACGTCAACAAAAATGCTTCGGCGCAAGGGCATGCTCTATTTTATATATTTAAATGAAACAAGGTATATTTAGAAGCAAATCAATGCAAGGATTGCTGGTTTTGCTGCACAAATATCAGCAGCTCAGTTATTTAATTACTATTTGTACCGTTTTAAGTTGAATCAGGTTTAAAATGTGCAGTCCATTATAAGTTTCCTCAAATTCCAATCAAGTTAGAAAATGCCTAGGATTTGTGCAGCAGTTTTATTAATCTATAGAATATTCTTCTTACCATTATACTATTTTTATTTAAAATTAAAATTGGTAATCCCTTGCACCGAAGCTGTTTTGTTGATGTGTTTTATTACCTCCAGTATGTAAGAACAATGACGTCATAATATGACGTCATAATGTGTACTGGGTATAACATATCGAGGGTACTAATTATGTAAAAGAAAATAATTCAAAACTTTCTCCGAATAATTTATATACTTCTTATGCGTTTTTATTAGCTCATTTGCATAGAAACGCCTATACCTAGCCTTAACGCACATGCGAAATGACCTATGTATCGATATAAATGATAGATGATGTTCTTTCTCGCAGTTTGACCAAATTGAACACATTTATTTAATTTATAAAGTAAACAAAACATTTCAGCATAATTGGCATATTGTTTAAAAGTTATTTGTCGGGACCACACTCTGTTTCATAAAAGATATCTACCTGCTCTTTTGAATTTGGCAATAAACCTCTTCATATTGCCGTTCTTAAACTTAGTAAATGTTCGGATAATTTCGTTATCTTTTAATCGCATTGGTTCGAAAACTGCAGCAGGGTGTGGATCGGGTCATTCAGATTAGACCGTACAAACAAAGGTGGCAGTAAAGGTTGCCAGGAAAGTATCCCTCACTTCTCAATGGCCATAAGTACCAAATACATGTCTTCAGAAATTTTGATATGTTGTAAATAAATTTCTTATCTTCTAAAAATATAAAAATAATTCATGTTGCGTATTTTCTGGTCTTGTGATAATTGGCCTTTTTGGAAAATTAGCCTTACCTATATTTTTTAAGTACACATTTTTAAAGCGGAAAATGAAACTTTTCAACGAAAAAACCATAAATAAAAAGTAAATATTTGAATAAAGACAAATTAACCAATTTCAAGATGAGATATTTTTATTGTGAATTAAATGCTTGATTTCTTTTAAAGAGGATTGATTTGAATTATAAAATAGTTCGTATTATACAAAAGGTTTAAAAATGAGCATTGATCGACACATCATATATAAATTATGAATTCAAGGTTTAGTATTATTCCATACGAAAAAATTCAATTGAAATTATATTAAGACATCAGAAAGGTAAAAGTCAAAATGATCATATGTTATATAAGAATATTTTTTTATCAATTGCAGTTAAAAAAAGGTATTATAGAAATAAACTCTAATAACATTAATTTAATTGATTTAAAAAAAAAAACAATGAAATTAAGAAAACGAACAGTATGAATTTAAATATAAATAAATAATAAGATGTTTACTTAAAAGCAACATATTGTAATGTATTTCCTATATCAATAATATTAATCACAGTCAAAATATTATTATCATGATTATATGTATTTCCAAATGATGGAAAACCAAAAATACATTGTGAGAGCTAGAGGATTTGCCCAGATACAGTTTCTTGTAATGTTCTCAGTTCAACTGAGACAATCCCAGCCAGGACTTATTTCAAGCGGCTTCCCGGCTCTCCTCAAAAACTTATAATGCTTCTACAGCTTTATTTACCTCTCATCTAGAGAGTATGGTTTCAGCAAGCATAGATTGTGCTTAACCAGATCCGTAGTTAATACATGTATAAACACCAAAGATATTTGTTGAATCCTAAATCCTGCAGACAATTTTCATCAAAATTCTTTAAACAATACACCTTTCCCTATACATGTATCACTCAGACGGAGATATATGTGAGTGCCTTTCTATCAAGTTGGATTGAGGATTTCTATCCTAAAGAAAGACTTAAAATGGCTTGCTCCTAAACATTTTTGGACAATAGTCAGGGAAATGTAAATATGATTCAGCATCTGAACCATGTCTGGTAGTGTGCAACCCTAAATATATCATCTGTGAAAGTTTGGTCAAGATAGGGCTTATAGCTACATAAAAAAGAGACTTAGAGCCAAAATAAACTGATTACTCATCCAGAAAAAGTAGGTCAGACCAGTATCTGAAGCAAGTCTGGTAGTGTGAATCCCATCATTCATGCAAGTTTGGTCAACAAAGGAGTTACTTTGCTCCAAATACTTTTACCGTCTTTAAAAAACTATTAATTTGGACATTTGTGGCTGAAAAGAAGAATCTGAAACATAACTTGTGTCAATAAAACGTATTAGATCTGGCAATTTTAACTAAATTAGGGTCAAGACTGCTTGGTGAGATATTTTTCTCCAAAAACCTTTACTGGGATGCCGATTCCGACACAGACGCTTAGGTATAACATGGGCTTTCTCACCTTCCTTGAGATTAGAAGATAGATCATGTGAGCAGGTACTTTTAATATTAGATATGTAAATTTTATGTAATTTTGGATATGAGGTGCAGAAGCGACACATTATATTTTAAGATATTAGTGTACAGTGCATATTTAATTACTAGGCAGAATAAAGTTCGTCCCTCATGTACCTCACATTCAAAACATTGATTTACAAATACCACCCTCATATTTTCCAATTAGCCTTTATTAACACATAAAAGGTACATCCAAGTATGTGTCAACTACGGTGTAAACTCATCTCATATCAAATTTTGAAATATGAATTACAATAGGTAATATTTATCTTGCCTTTTAAAATAATTTTTAAATTAGATATGCGTTTGATGTAATCCAAGTGTACTTGTATAGAAATTGATTTACGTATGTTTGACTAATGGTATCCATGTAGTTTAACTTTCGGTATGTATGTATGTTTAACTTAGGGTTAATCTATATCAACCTTTGGGTACAAGTATCCATCACTTACAATAAAATCATAAACGGTTTTCACATAGGAAATGCTGATGAGTAAATACAAAATAAACCGTACGTAGTTTTCTTGACTTCCCAAACATATTTGACTGTAAGATATCATATATTATCTGTCTATCGTACCTACATTACAAAAAAGTTGTTCTTGTGAATTATTCTCATTGCTTTCTCCAGTATTTCCTTTGTCCCTTGCAAACCAAATGTTGTCACTCCACATATATCAAATTTTCCAAACCTCCAACAATTTATACAACAAGAAGTGGACTATGATTTCAGAAGATACATTTATGTTGTTGATTATTATATTTCAAATATAATAGCCTAATAAAGCCTATTAAGCCTATAAAGAAATAAAATTGATGACCATTAAAAATACACCAGCAATATTTAAAATATATCATAACGAAGTTACGTTTCTTTCCGAAACTGTACATAAGACTGTGACACGATTGCTGTGTTTTTCTTTGAAGTTTGCTGTTCTGTATTAGCAATACAGAACGGAAATACAGTGGGCGGAGTTACTTTCCGTTCTGTATTAGCTCTGTATACTTTCTTGTATTAGCCAACTGTTCTGTATCTAAAATACAGCACGATCTAAAAATAAATCTGATTCAATTTATCAAAAGCACGTATAAATAGTAAATGCTGATTTTTTTCCTATTATAAATTTGAAGAAATATTTCCTTAGGAATGTAAAATGTCAAAATTTCTCAATCACTTTTAAAAAATTATTCCACACAGAATCTACACGTTATTTCGATCCAAACGAAAAGGAAAAGTCGCAATTATGGAAAACATCCTATGTTGGAGAAATTCCTGAAAACCTGTTTGCTTTCCCTGCTTTTTGTGTCCCCTTCAAAATAGTAAAGCCAATGGGTTCGCGGATGCAGCATACATTACGTGAAATTCGCACTCCCCCTCCCCCCATTTTCCACTCTTCTCGTGTACACTCAATCAAGTCTATTTTTCAGGATTTTTTTTTTTTAATTTCATCTTAAATCCTTATCGCTGGCGACTGCCGCACATCTCTTTCACTTCGTTTTTAATGTCGCATTTCAATAAGAAAATAAAAATCCGTAACATCAAAGTCCATCGAAAAACTGTCTGTATGTGTATCTATAGTTAACTGAGATTTTAAGACCCCTGAAATAAATTCGGATCAATCTCCATTTACAACAAGGTTAAATCGTCCACCTTATCAATTAAGATTGAGTTCGAGTCTGTTACGTCTACCCCGTTGTCAAAACTAATCTGACTAAATCTTACATTGTCCGTGAAAATATATATATACCGCGGATGTATACTCCCCGTCGAGGCCTCATCTACAGAAAGAACAAACGAACTCTGGCGGAAGTTTGGATGCTGCACAGGTAGGAAGTGGGCGGTGCTTTTTTTTTTTTTAATGATCTTGTCACAAATCATTTAGAGAACTCGACAGGTTCTGTATCTTAGATACAAATTTGGGGTGGAGACTCGTGCTACGCACTCGTCCACCCCAAATTTGTATCTACGATACAGTACCTGTCGAGTTCTCTAAATAATACATATTGTAGATTTCTGAAAAATATGTACTTTTCATCAATAACTGTTTTTATTTGCGAAATTCTTTCTATATCATGTATAAATTTTTGCATCAGTATTGTGGTACATTTTTCATTGGGTTTTTTTTTATGTGTGATATTATCTAAAGTCCCCTATTTGATAAATATTTATATTTCCTTCGGTAAGGGAAAATAAAATATTGGACTTTCCACTATATAGAACTATTTACTGCATGACAAATGAAAACAATTGTTACGTGATGTATAAAACATTATTTGCTTGATACATGAAAATCATTATTTGTTTGAAAAAAAAATCAATAAAAATTGAGAAATTGAATTACTTTGGCCATCATACTTTACTATATAAGTAAAAATACAGATCTAGCGATGTTAACATAAGGTACATTTGCAATCTCAATTATGTCGAAAATTTTAGAAATTGTTATTGAGGTAAATATGTGCAGTACATATTATTTTTGTAAGAACTGGAAAAGGGATTTGATGGTGAAGGAAGAAGATGATCAAGGTCATAATTCAAAAAATCTACACTCTTCAAAGTAATCAATATAAATTCCAAAATTATATTTCGTTTGTTTTTATTTTATACTTTTCTATTCTCTAGGTATCCAAGTAGTTGCCGCCAGGTATCCGCGTTGTTGCCACCATGTTAAAGGCCCTTGTTTTGTCATTGTCCATTGCTCTGGCAATAGCCGGTTACGACAAGAAGGTTCACACACCGTGAGTAAAACCATTAAATACGTGTACGTGATTTAGATTTCTGGGTATGATGAATTACTTGTTATCATCTATAATTCAACTGAAGTTGCAGATAAATTATATCATTAATGCTTTATTTTGCATGTTCCGTTCAAATTAACCTTTTCATAATTTATTATGTAAGATTTTTAAACTTACATAAGCTTTGTCATTATGAATCATTCATATATGGAATTGAATGAGAATTTTTTGATATCTAAATTATGTCTTCCTTTCTTATTTGTATACAAGCACTCTTTGCTACAAAAATTCTGAGAAAAAAATGCAACATCTATTAATAAGCATTTTTATGGGAAAGAAAATACGTTTTAGATACAAATCTAGCTTTGTATTTTTATAGATATGAAATTGATGATAGAAACTAAATGTAATGAAGCTTTTAATCCCATGCAGTAAGATCATAAAATCATTTTGATATTTCTGAAGTCCTAAATTTTTTGCATTTTCCTTATTTTCTTTAAAAAGTTTCAAAAGACATCAATTTTAAGTGGATTTTTTTTCTTTCAGACAATATACACCACATGCTTCACCCTAAACGATTTTAAGAATTGTCATATGATTTTACACAAATATCCAAAAAATTAATATTGCGACAGTTATAGACACTATTTTCAAAAGGAAACTAATCCCTTATATAAATTATGGCCTATTTCCAGAATGGTCCTCCTTAACGTCATATTCATATATATTAAACTCATATTCAACCAATGTTCAAACCATTTTTGAAAACTCAAATTTCTTGGGCGTACTAATGTTAAAAACGTTCTTTCTTCTTTCAAAAGAAATTTCCCCATTTTTTCTATATAATATAACATTCTGCCGAAGTACGAATTGTTTTCTTTTGGAATTTACAATCAAATCCTTTCTATTATATCGACCTTTCATCTATTACCAAATCAAATCCATCATTTATATTTGTAATTTCTTTTAACTTAGCGATTGAAATGTCATTTGTTTACAGATGGACATTAGGTTATGGTAACGGACCTTACAGTAATCTTCTTGGAAGCTACTCTCAACTATACATTCAAGGCTATATATATCCAGGTAGAAACTTTTTTGGTGGATATGGATACTATCCAGGCTTTGGATACTATCCGGGATTCGGCGGTTACAGCAACAACAACTATCTAGGTTACAAGTATTATGGATATTCACCGTATAGCAACTTTAACTCGCTCTACAGATACAATTATGGATACTATCTCGGTGGAGTTAATTTTCCAGGATACTATCCAAGACAAAATTTACTAAATGTCTTGTATCCCGGCAATACCCTTACCATCTACCCAACTGTGAAAAGAATTTACTAAGATGTTTTTTTCCCTGACAAAAAGGCACTTTTCTTGTGCTATTTGTCTCTTGTATACTTTATAACATATAATACCATTAGTTCAGTCTTTCTTTTACAATGGATTTTACATTGATGTGAGAATTACAATCAACGATTGTTACTTATTATCTGCTTTTCCTTTCAGATTGTACCAAAACGACTGATTCTCAACAGAAATATCTTAGTTATTGTTTATCTTAATAAATTTTCAGCATCATTTTTTTTTTATTTATATTGCCTTTTCAATGTAAAGACGAGCTTATAAAGCAGAAATAAAAAAGATCTCACTCAGTAAAAAAAAGATTCCCACATTTCAAGTGTGTTCAGAGATGACCTCGACATAGCACTTTTTCTGCGACAGTTAGTTCTGTACTTTAGCAGCCCAGAAAACAAAACTTACAATGTATACTGTACGCAAAGGCAAATGCAGTCATTGCTCTGAACTACCAAGATATGATGTTTGATTAACTGCAAACATGAGTTGTAATGCCAGTAAAAGTCTCCCAAAGTTTACATCTCACTTTAAATTGCACGGTGGAATATTTAACGCTCTTTCAAATATCATATGCAGCAATTTCTCTGAACTACCAAGATATGATTACATTGTAAATTCACTGGAAGCATGAGCTGTTATAAGAATAGTATCACAAAGTTTGCACCTCATTATAAACTACTTGGTAGAAAATTTGACGTTCCTTAAAATTCCATGTTTGACTGCAGACCTACAATAGGTTATCCTGATATCAGATATATGTACAGTCATGCATGTATTTTATTGTATTTATTTATAACTGTGTATTCTTATGGCTTTCAATACCGGTACAATCGTCTTTCATTAATGTTAAAAATGTTCGACATTCTTATGTATGATGCCATTTTAAACGACACTAAACATCTCTAAAGCGGTACGACTTTGGCGAACGATATAAAACGTGGCTGTGTTTTACGATGAGCACTTTTGAGAAATGTTTACCGGGTAGAGCTCACGTGACTACTTAAAATAATTTATTCAACAGGTGGGTTCAATAAAGGTCACACAGGTTAACTGCTCTCGCTTGATATAGTAAAAACACTGAACTTTTCATGCATTTTTAATATTTTAAGTACCAGCCTAATGCTGTACAAATCTCCTACTTTCACACAAGTTTTATAAATGTATAGTGTGTCTTCTGTCTTTGGCTCCTTATGTCGCGGGTTCGAATCCCATTGTGGGACGTGGAGATCGGTCCATCGGATGAGACCGTTTCAACCGAGGTCCCGTGTCGCAGTAGGTGCTGGCACAAAAAAGACCCCTCACCGCTCAATGGCCTTGAGTGCAGGTATAGGTCAAAATTTGCAGCTCTCCACCAGCAAGCGCTGGCGTCTCCATATGAGTGAAAAATTCTCGAGAGGGACATTAAACAACAAACAAATAAAACAAATTTGTCTTTGGCACAAATTTGAGCAAGGTTAGGCTGGCAATAAACAAAGGCTTTCAAATGAATGCCCGTCCTCGATTTACTATAGAAAATCACAAATGTCGGCTGACCCCTACCACATTGTATGGTCTTGCTCTTCACATAAACATATATTTTAGAGCTAAAATTTGTTGAATCTTATAGTTTAGATATCAACTGATGATATGAGATGAAAAACTATGCTTAATTTGAATCTTCATTTTTTCATCTTTTAACCGTGGCCCATAAGTGCACTTGTTCTTTAGCGTGTTTTATACGAAATAGCGAAACGACTTTGAAATGATCCGGTTTGAGGATAGAGGAAGAGTTTATTATGTTTGAAGTGAAGAGACTGTCGAAAGTGATTAACAAGGATTAACATGAGATATTTCGTGAAAATCCACAAGAGGTGTATGCTCTCTAATGAAAAGGGGGAGATAACTACCTTGATCAATCTCAAACATTCATTAAACAAAACATATCATGAACAGGAACACGGATCTCTGGAAACATCAGAGGTGGGATTAGGTGCATAGGAGGAGTAAGCATCCCTTTTTTATTTCATCATAACAAATGACAAAAACACCAACTCTGTGCTCTTTCCTCCAATAAAACAATATAGTCTCTCCTCAAATTTTCAAATCAAAAAGGCGGTCGCAACTTTCACTTGGGTATCAACAATCTTGCCATTTCCGGTAGAAGATATTAAGAAAAATCAAACCATCGAGGGAAGAATTTTAGCCGAAATGGTAAGTATATAAAATTTTCCGAATTTTTGTATTTTCTCTGTATAAACCTTTACGGAATTATGAAATTATAGCTGCAATATGGTCAATAAGCAAATGGGCAGAATGAACACCATTTCTCTATATGGCATAACTATAACAAACAACAGACAGATTTGGAATTTCTGCTTTCTATTTCCAAGTTTTCCTTTAGTCAATAAAAGTCACAAATGGCCATTATCTGTAAAATTAATCAGAATTAAGATGTTTAAATCACCAACTTGAGCTTCAAAACTTGCATTGAAAAGTAAGCATTGAGAGAAATTATAACAAAAATAAGTATTACTTACTTTCCGTAAAGTACATGTATACATGTACATGAATAAAAACTGAGAGTCCTTTACCGAAGGTAATGATAGTTTTACAACGAATATGAAAATTTAATATATACTTTACACTAGGTAAGTAATACTAATTTAACTAACATTGCTGCAGTGTTTATTGTCGCGATTTTTTTTTTTTTTGGCAGTAAATCATTTAACTTCATTATAAAGTTTACGAGGACAACTTTTTCTTTATTTTGATAAAGATAAATAAGTGATAAGAATGAATATAATTTACCAATTATGTACTCGTAAAAACGATGTCAAAAAAAGATTTAGGGTTCCATATAAACAACTTCGCAGTTACAATGCAAAAACCGTCACCTAGTGAGATTATATAACATTATGGGACATCTTATCTGGTTCTACATGCACTGGGTTTCCAAAGTGTGCAAAATGACTTATAATGTAAATACAACTTAAATATTTATGGTAATTCGTGACAGACCATTAATTAAATTCTTCGTTATTGAACAGTGCAGACTTCTTAAATAAATCTTCAGCAAAGGACATATAATGTTTTTTTGCCAGAAATTGTATAACAAAACGTATAAGAAGTAAAATAGATATTGATTACTTCTGCAAAAACTTACTTGATTGGCTTATGATTATGTCAGGAAAGACAACAAAGGTCGATATAAATAATGTGAGCAAAACTAAGTATCAGAAACTGTAGATTAATCACTACCATTAAGAAATGAGGGCGTACCACGCAAACACTCATGTGCTGTTTAAACTTCTGAACTATCTTATAGAATTCCTGCTTGATTTGGTCCATTCATCCGATGTAACGTCATGCAAATCACAGTGTTCACGTGCAGTGCATTCTAATACAAAGGAAGGAAATCCACTCTTTCACTGTCTAGATTTTCTTCATTGACATGATGTCTGAATTATATAATCATAGAAACATTTAAGACGTAGATAAAAACACAAAAAAAATTGTTAACTTGACACAACCACATTTGAATGAATTATCTTTTCTATAAGCACATACAAATCATCAAATGCTTTCAAGCATCAATACAAATCCTTAGATAGGTTTCCACTTGATTTTAGATTTACCTAATTCTCATGTTTTAATTTATGATAATGTGGCTACAGGACAAAAATTCTTTTGGATTTCAAAGCATTAGACTCCCCTCGTGCATTTGGTTAAAATAATTCAGATAAAATAGTACATGTATTTTCAATGCTACATGATGATTAGGAAGACTTTAACTTCAACCTTATTTTTATGTTATTTTTGTTTCCTTATTCGGTTTATCATAAAAGACTAGAGTCTTACATTCCTTGTATTTATGAGTAATTAAATTTGTTACATTTATTCACAGATGGTGCATAAACGATATCCTATCTTGTCTGGACAATTACCTTGTAATGAAATGAAGTTTGGGACATACTCAACAAGACTGTCTATACACTTAGATCAGTCTCATTGTACACATTTGTGTAGATTTGTTTGTCTTTAAATGTCTAAATACAATGAATATTTAATCATAAATGGCGGTGGATATGGCGGTGGGTTTGGCAGCGGATATGGTGGATATGACGGATATGGCGGATTTGGCGGAGTTGGGTTCGTACGGTAGAAACTATCCATTTAGAGGTGGATACAATGTAGGTTTTCCAGTTTGGGGATATATCGGGTAAAGCGACAGATCCCCTCTGCTAGGTTCTCAATATCACGGGTATTATCCTGATAGACGACGATATACAAAGAGGGTATACTAAGACCTTCCCAGTATGAAAAAGGTAAATATTTAAGCATATTATCATGAGCATATAAGCATAATCATGTTAATAAAAAGGAAGATTTATTTATTTGACAATCATCAGGATTTTTCATTTTGTTCTCTTGTAGACAGACCGATGACAGGACAGCCTTATACTTAAAAACTGAGTTATTGTTAAAATCATTAAATAAGCATGCAGCATTTAATAGCATCTGTTGTATTCCTTCATATTTAATCAAATGTGTTGTGTATTTTCAATCTTCGAGGCTACACCCGAGATTTTGCAAAGGGGTAGGAAACGCACAACGTTTTATTTATTTATTTACTTGACAGTTTTTTTTATATATAGTGCATTACATTTTTTAAATACTCTAGAGAGCTCAAAATTGTTTATATTTTACTTTATCATTGTTAATGTTAGTAAAAAAAAGGTCGGGTTGGTTCTCGACTTGCTTGAAAAAGTTAAAGGGGGGATAACGTGTAGATCAGGTCCCCTAAAACTGCAATTTTTATGGTATTCATTTTGATATTTTACGCAGTTTTATGTCATATTAATTGAATTCTTGACTTGATAATAACCAACTCTTTAATCAAAGAAAAGATTAATTGGTAATTAGGGAGATAAAATATATGGAGATAACGAACAGTATTCCATCTCAAAAGTCCATTAAATATTACAAAATTGGAGCAGAGCAAACACGGACCTCTAAGACATCAGAGGTGGGATCAGGTGCCATGGAGGAGTGAACATCCCTGCCGACCGGTCACATCCGCCGTGTGTTCCTTGTCATGATCGAGAAATAACGCAAAAATCCGTCGACAACTCAGTGTGTAAATAATGGCCTAACAATTAGAATGAAAAAAAAATCTGAGATCTGAGTCATAAATTTATAAAATTTTTGAGTGCAAAGCTTGAACTTAAAAACCAGACGAAAAGAAAATATGTTAAAAAAAAAGGTCGGTTGTATCTACATATTATTTTAAAGATTTTGATTTTTTGTTTTTTTTTTATTTATACGAGATATTAATTATCAACTATTTACTGCATATATGGCCAAAAAATTGATATAAAAACCAGTTCTTAACAAATTGAGCGGTCATAACTTCAATGACACTCCAGCAGTCCTAAGAGAATGGAGTCGGTGTAATAACAAATTAAGTGTACTGATATAACCCCACCACACACCCAATGTGCATTCGATACATATGACATGTATTTCCGGACACATATCTTGACTGTCCGAACGAATATATATATGTAAGACTCCAAAGTCCGATGGTCACGCCAAAGTCCGATGGTCTCGCCAAAGTCTGATGGTCTGCACCGAACCCCGATGGTTTGATGTCGGTACGGACGCCAAAGTCCGATGGTCACGCCAAAGTCCGATGGCATCGCTAAAGTGCGATGGTCTGATACGCCAAGGTCCGATGGTGAGGAGAAACAATTAACGTTGATGACGCCACAATATTCCGACGTTAATCCTTGACGCCGTTGTCCTGCATTCAAAAGCTATCAATTCAGTATTCGCCCTACCTTACAATTTCACTAATTTTGCTTATTGCACCCACCAGAGATATTAGGGCTAGTCCTCGCACACTTCTCAGCTGATAAGGGTTAATCTTTGCACATTATTTGAGTAACAATGAGTAACTTTGAACCCACCTGAGAGACTTAGGGTTAGTCCTCGCACACTATTCGACTGATTAGGGTTAGTCTAGCACCCACCCAAGATATCTAGTTTATAGTTGTTACAATCATTTCAATCTCGCATCTATCAAAAATAACAGTGTTATTCCTTGCATTAAATATTTATTTGTAATTATTTTGGAAAGCAATCAGACCTTGGCATGGCGCAGCATTGCAGTTTGCCGCAGTAGTACTATGACGTCATAAACGTTAATTTTTTTCTACACCATCGGACTTTGGCGTGTCAAACCATCAGGGTTTCACCGTTTGGCGCAGACCATGGGACTTTGGCGTGACCATCGGACTTTGGAGTCCCATCGCACTTTGGAGTCTTACATATATATCTAATTTGTCCGAACACATATCTAATTAGTCCGCAAGAAATTCTAATCAGTCTGAATAAATATTTTCATTCGTCCGAATAAGCGCTCGCTCCGTGATCGGGAGGTCGTGAGTTCGAATCTCGACCGCGACTGACATAAGTCGATAAAAAAATGGTTAGCAACTGTTCTTTCGCCATGCGCTCGGCACTTTGAATTGAAATTTGCGGGTCCTTCGGATGAGACCTTAAAAACCGAAGCCCCGTGTCACGGCGGGCGTTAGCACGATAAAGATTCCTCACTGTTCAGTGGCCCTGAGTGCCGAGAAAAAGGTCAAAATTTGAAGCCCTTCACCGGTATATGGTGACGTTTCTATATGAGTGAAAAATTCTCGAATGGGACGTTAATCAACATATAATCAATCAATCAATCGTCCGAATTATTATCTAATTTGTCCGAATGAATTTCTAATTTGTTCGAAAGAATTTCTACATGTAATTTGTTATAAGGAATATTTAATTGTTACAAACAAATAACTCATTTATCCGAACGAATAATCTTTTTTGAACTGGCACTCCAGCGGCACTGCAGTTCTATGTCAACTGAATATCGTTCATAAAAAGAATTAAAGTTAATCATCTAAATAATTTACTGTAATATTTATAGCGTCTGTCTATCCGTGCGTTAGCCGACCCGTCCTTTATAGTTGAGGGATGGGGAGTGTGTGTGTGTGTGGGGGGGGGGGGGGGGGGTTTCACATCTCTTTTCCGCAACTCCAATTACACAACTGAATAGAATTTAATGAGATTTTTACAAAATCTTTATAACATTGTACCATTGTGCACCTCATATTTTCCTTCTTAAATAGACATATATTTGAGGTTTCCATAACGAAAAATATACAGCGCTATTCTTTTTATAAAATCTGGGGTACCCATCTCCTATCGGCAAACCATTAATTCAATGCTTATTTATTATAAACTGCAGGCTTTATATCAGTCTAAAGCAAAAAGCATATAAAGGATTTTTGCTAAGAAATGATTTATAACACATGTATTTAAATGAAAATAGAAATTGGCAGTTGGAATATCACTACAAAAATTGACTTGAAAGAGAACAGAAGTATAATTTTAGGCAACGTGAGTTAAAAAAAAACAGTGTCAGAAACCGCAAATTAACTACAGTCATTACACAGAGAGAGCGCACTACGCGAACATACAAAAGCTGTCTGAACTATCTTATAGATTCCCTGCTAGATTTTTTTACCCATTTATCGTATGCAATAATTTATAAATCAAACTGTTCACGTGCAGTGCATTCTAATTCAAAGGAAGGAAACTTGCTTTTCACTGTTTATAATTTCTTGGAAAACACGTCTTAATTTATAAATCAAAGTGTCCACGTGCAGTGCATTCTAATGCAAAGGAAGGAAACCTGCTCTTTCACTGTGAATAATTTCTTGGAAAATAAGTCTAAATTTAAAAAAAAAACATTGAAACTTTTTAAACGATTATGAAAGCAAAAATATTTATTTTTATGAGCAAGAGTTTTTCATATACGTACCGAACCTCATTGCATGCATTTGAATAGATTTTCTTGCTTTTAAATGTCTAAATATAAATATTTAAAAATAATTGTTTATCAGGTAGTGAAATATTAGTATCTTTAACTTGTTTCTAGAGCAAACTCGCCTCAAAAAAGAGATTTAGTAAAATGAGCTTATACAGTCTTATTTGGTGCTAGATCCATTCTGAAGTCATAATAAATTTGAAAATTACTAAATTTTTAATTAGTTTTCTTAATTTACATTGAAGTGAAAAAGATAACAATTAGTGATCGATCTCAAAAAAATCAACAAACAATACAAATCTGTGAACAAGGCATAAAACGCGGAGTCCCATGTAATAAAACGGCGGCATCTTAACAAGCAGACATGTCTTAAACTTATTAGAACCCTACACTCTCAATGAAGCATTCGGTCATTTGCTTACATTTCACAATTAATTAAGGATAAATAACACAAACGTTTTTCACAAATCAGCAATATTTCTCATAGATTTATATTCAAATAGGTAACGTGTAAAATTTTGTCATAATGTTAAAATGTGTGCAAAATTTTGTAGAGAATTACATGGAAAACGACACAAAGTCATATATCTAAGTACCAAAGAAAATTTATGATTTCTTTATATTTTAGGGATTTATTATTTACATCATTTCTAATCAAATTCAGCCAAAAATATCTATCAATCCATGCATTGAATTTTTGTTTGTAATATGTATCCTTCAGAGTGTTTCGGCGGTATTAATAGCACAATGTCCATTCAAAATATGTAATAAGGTTCGCCTCATCAGGGGTCCACTTTATGCACAAATCAATCAACCTCTTTGAACTTCATTTGATTTTAGTTTTGATCCTATGACCAGATCACCTATATTATTGTGTTTACTGTTTGCAACCATAGGAATGCGTTTTTTTTAACCCTTAATATATGGATTGTATTTGGTAATCATAACATTTGGTTGACGCTTCTTTTCTTTCAAGATTTTTTTATGCAAGTACCTTTTTTCTGTTTGTTTTGCCCATTACAGTGATAATAGGATCAACTTCCTTATCAGAGTAACCCCTCTTGGACAAGTGTGTCGTAAAGTTTGGTAGAATCGTTGTTAGGATAGATGAATCACTTGTATTTCTTGCATGTCTGATGCATTCACCTTTTATAAATCCTTTAAATACTGAAGGACTGTGGGCGCTTTCTCTGTGTAAATACTGAAAATTGTTTGTTGGTTTTACATATGATTGATTTTTTTTTTTTTTTTTTTTTTTTTTTTTTGGCTTTTAAGGCCCGCCATCATCCGAAGTCCATCTTATTTATGTGTCTTAAAGTATTGTAAGTCTGACTCAACTATTATTTCGCCTATATTCTTGCGTTTACTGTAGGATATTCGTTCATCGTTAAACTCTCTTTTTGCAAATTGTGTCTGTTTGCAATATATAACAGTGTTTGAGAATGCGTTTTTTTAACCCTTAATATATGGGTTGTATTTGGTAATCATAACATTTGGTTGACGAGTGTATTAAATCGACGGCATCTTAACAACCAGACATCTCTTAAACTTATTAGAACCCTACACTCTCAATGAAGCATTTGGTTATTTGCTTGCATTTCACAATTAATTAATAGTGTTTTGGCAGTATTGATAGCACCTGTCAATTCAAATTATGTAATAAGGCCTCATCAGCACTACTGTAACTAAAAAGCACTGAGAATCTAACAAAACACTGAGGAAGTACTGAGTTGTACTGAGAAAACCCTGAGTGGTACTGAGCCTGGTACTGAGTAAACTGAGGTAGTCCTGAGGAGCACTGAGGTTTTCACTGTGGAAACTGAGGACATACTGAGAGGCACTGAGGTTTACTCTGTTGGTACTGAGGGGGTACTGAGGGATACTGAGGTGGCTCTGAGGGAACTGAGCTGATACTGAGTAGCCCTGAGGTTTAAAACCGTGGCTACTGAGGTAATCCTGAGTGACACTGAGGCTATTTGTTTCAAAAATTACTATTTTCTTTTGAGTTTTATTGTAATATAATGGTTAAATTTCTTTATTTTAAACTCTCCTCAAATCAAAATGTGTAGGTACAAGTATTTTGAAACCTAACATCAACAAATTAAACTGGAATTGTTTTTGCTTCTCATTCATTGAATTCGCGGCTAGGATAAGGCTGTCCGAAAAATGTCATAGTGTACCAGCCGCAGTAACTTCTCTGAACTACCTAGATATGACGTCATAATGGCATATGACGTCAAGTCACTGCAAATTTGAGCAGACATGACGGGGAAAGTGTCATAACTTTTACATTCCTTTCACATCACATGTAGAATTTATTTTACGTTGATGTTTTATTCATGTGTCTGGATTGTTGTTTTAAGGCTGTTATGATGGTGAATATTTGCAGTATGATACCATTAGCCCTATTTCTTGTCTAACCTGTACGTATTCAAACAATTACAAAAAAGAATGTGAAACGCTCCCCATTACGCGTCTATAGACAGAGTGAGAATTTATAAATCGTGTATATATTAGACTGGCACAAGTGAATAATAAGGATTAATTGAAGATATTCTGTGTGAATCTACTAGAGAAATGTGTCCTCTAACTGAATTTTGCTGGGGGATTGTATGTAATTTATCCCATTCTGTATAAATTGAGATGAAGTGTGGAAAATGACCCCTTGTATGTGGGTAAGTTGAATTTCTCGTGAAATATTTTCTTAAGAAATAAAATTCAGACTTGCCCCCAGCACTTTTTATATACCCAAGATTACGATTAATTGATTTATGTAACAAGCCGTTCACAATAATTTTGTTTTTCACTTGTGCCGAAGCGATTTTTGTGCAACATTTAAGAAAATTTGTAAGAGTCCATCACGTGATCAACACAGTCATGTGACATCACAGAAATGCTTTTTTATAATACCTTATTCAACTCTCTTTACAACTTAACTGTGTATGTATACATAGATTACAAATTGAAATCAAAACATAGCTCAAAATAAAAATAGTATATATCTAATGCATATTAAGCCTTCGGACAGCCTTAACATAACTGCGTTAAATAAATTATTTGCATTTGGAATTTTAAAGGGATATTTAATTAAGTGTTCTACGCATATATTTTTTGAAATATGATATCTGATTTATTTGTCTTTGATATCAACCAATTAGTTAATTATTTGTGAAATTTCTTTTTTTTTTTTTTTTTTTAATTTATTTAACCAATATTAAACATCATGATAAATAGTTTATATTGTCCAATAATTCTCGATCCTCACCTGAATGTTTAGAGTGAGTTACGATTCTTCTGTGCAAATACAGGAGTCCTTAATGTCAGGATAATGGCAATGTTTCAAACATATTCGATTGCACGGCACACATAAAAATTTTGATGAACATGTTGCAACCTTTCCCTGTAAAACATAATATCAGTTAAAAGTTACAACGATTCTGAAACATCTTTTACTTGAAAGTTTCTGATGATCAATATCATAAAAATAAATAATAAATAGATAAAATATTATTTAATGAATAAATAAATAATTAAAGCAAAAACTTTTTAGATGATCTTTTATTGAGATATATATAGAAAAATAAAGCGGTGATGTGTCACAACTTAACAACTTATTAAAATAAATTTTACTGTATATTAAAATTATATGAAATAGATGTATTTTGACTGATATTATCATTTATTGCATATTTTTAATGCTATTACTATTATCAATATTTAAGCTGTTGGTGCGACATCTTAAAAAGAAATATTTCGAATTTCAAAATCATATCCCGTATCTCATTGCATTGTCATGTTGTAAATTTACCGGGTCAATAAGTAAAAGTAGGTGTCACTTTGTAAATTTTGTATTTACTGTCACTCGGTTAATTCAAAATTTTACAACATGCATGAAAGCATTTGAAAAAAGTTTTTTTTTTTACCTATCGCGAATTATGAAAATTATTTTGAAAATGAAAATGGGGGATAACTGAAAGTTTTGTTATATGTGCTTGTTATTAATTAAAATGAACACCGACAGCAGTAAATAATACCGGTAGGTTTTGTTTTATGCTCAGGTGATATTTTGTAAGAAAAAGTTTGCCGATTATTTCAGCACACACGCAAATGAAAGTAGAAGAAAGTAGTTAGAATCGTTAAAGGAATTAAGATATTCAAAGTTTAAAGTTTGGGATCTATATGTAAAACACAATGCGCTAAAATTGTAATAACATGTAGTTATATAATATCAAATCATGCAATCTTCGATGTTTGGAAAACAATTGATCTGTTAATCAGACTGATGGCAAGTATACTTAAATTATATAACCCTCGCTTGATTTACCAGGAACTTATCATTGTCATAGCTGCGTATACATGTTTTCTTGGTGATAACGCAAAAATAAGACATTAAATACAGTAAATGAAAATAAATTATTACTCTGTTTAAAATCCAATTTTTGTTTTATTTTGACTAGTTCTAATTATCCTACAGTATTTTTTCAACTGTAATTAGGTCTTACTGCCCATCTGTTATAATACTGTACAGTACATATAATAATCACGAATGATTCAGTAGACGTTCTAAGCTTTAGAATCTTATATCCTTTCATTTTGAAAAATAACTAATACCTTCGGATTAAAAAAAACTCAAGCCATACTATGAACGCTATTAAAAAATATAGCTTTATCGGAAATATTGTTTAATGTATAATTGTGTACAATTAAAAGTGTTCCTTTAAAAGATGATTTTTATTTAACACAGCAGCGTATTTAAATAACATGAATATGGATATTGTACACAAACGGAAGCCCACTGAAGTTCTACGCAGACGCTGACAAACGGAAGCGCCGTGAAGCATTATACAAACGGAAGCGCTGTGAATTACACAATGCGGTAGCGAGAAAATAAGACAATAGGTGTCACTGCTGTATATATACAGAAGAGCACTTGCCGGATATCACAAGCAGTCAGTTACGCAACGTTGACGTGACAGGTAGACTCAGAACAACCCCCTCTTTTTAAATTTTCCCTCACACATTACAGAATATCATTTAAAATACAAAAAATCTAAATTAAATTTGCGATACATTAATAATTTTTTTTTCTTGATAATTCAAGTTGGGAGTTTCAAGATAAAATCTAATTTATTTTATTTTATTTATTTATTTATTTATTTATTTATTTATTTATTTATTTATTTATTTATTTTTTGAACTACTGGTTTAGTTTAGGTTTATCTCTACTAATCCGATCAGTTATAAACAAATATCTAAAATACAGTGTGCTTGATTAATTAGAAGTTTTGAGTAAGCGATACATATTATCCAACCCTCTCAGGGTCCCCTTTCAGAATAAAGAAATTAACTGAAAAAGAAAGAAAAACTAAATATATTTGAAAATTCATTTTGATGAAAATGGAGAATATTTGATGTTTAACTTTGATTTCCATAAAGCAAGAATTAAGTACCAGTTTTCTTAGTCAGATAATATGTAAAATTCAATGTCTTCTGATCTGATCTGCAATAATTTCTATACATACTTTACACTTTTGTTAATATGACAGCTGCAATGTTTCCGTTTTCTTAACAGAACTTTCTAAATATCCTGTTATTGCAATAGTCATAATAATAAACATGTTACCATAAAGAAAAGAAAAGAACACGAGGCTTGTATTGCCTTTCATGTTAAATCAAGTATACAGTATAATTAAGTGTTTGGAATTAATGTGTTGTATTTATGAATTTCTCTTCAACATCGTTTACATGTACGATGTACTTAAAAAATACGGCAAAATTTTAGTAAATTTATTTTCTCTCCATTCAGGAAAGGTCGTGTGATTCGCTGTTCTATACGGTCGGATGTCTCCGTAAATTTCAGACATCGGGAACGAGCATCAAAATACTTTATTTTCAGCAATGGTTTTGTTTAGAATGTTAACAGGCGACAGTTAATGGCACATCAACTTTTTCTTTCCAAGTGGTTACTGTCACAGATAGTAGTACTTATTCTTGAACTGGTATGTAATATCGGTATATGGACAGTTTAGTGGAAATAGAAAACCATGTAGTATAAGAATGACAAAACAATCAGAAAATACAAATTACATAGTAGTTTCATGCAGTCCTACACGTATAACCACCTGGGATTCACGACACTTTTCACTGAAAGACTGGACAGGAAATAAGCATGTCACCGTAAAAGTATTTTTTTTTATGGCCAGGTTATTGACAAGCAAATATTGCTGCTTTTTAAAATAGTATTTATTTATTTAGATAAAATGGTTCTCGAAAACAAATGAATAATAAGTGGTAATTTAAGGTATGTCACTCGTGAAATTTCTTATATCAAGGATTTTTTGAGAAGTATATTTTGGATAAGTACTCATATAGTATGACTCAAAATCGCAGAGAAAACAGGGGGTCAGTGTGCATTTTACTGAGCTACAGTACAATAAAGTTGACCTTTTTGCACTTAAATTTTAACTCTTTGGTTAATCACTTTAACCTTTATCATATTTTATCAGATGTAACCATGGCAATAATTATAATCTTATTTTACGTATAATAGTTCGATTAATATGTATCATTGAACAAATCTTGCAAATTAATACGCATAAATTATTGTGTGACCTTTTTGCACTAAAAAAGTAACATATTTGGGGTATTAAAAATCTAAATAGGCAATAAAATATTTTCTTGTATCAAACTTTTTACGACTTAAGTGCTGATCAGTCTAAAGTATCGAGTAATTTAAAATAATGAAAGAAAAAGTTGGGGTCAGTGATGTAAATTTGGAAATATCGGTCAAAATATGCGATTTTCAAGCAAAAAACGGTGTAAATTTTATCTTGACTTCTTTAATATATCTTCATTTCTCGGCAAAGTTTGTTGAGCGAAGGTGTAAAATTTGTTATAAAAATATAAATTGAGACCTATATTTAATATTCCTAGCCATATCATAACGGAAAATATTCTCTGAATAAAAGTATGTGAGGCTAAAGTTCCAAGATAGTAAGTTAAATAAATGTGCAGATTTGCAGAATGTTCTGCTAAATATCCCTCCACCACAAGAAATAGTCCCTCATAAATCTTACTTCTTTATGAATTTTTGAGCAGTTTTTTCATTGAATGTTGAACAATTTACATTGTTTCATTTAAATATGTTATAAAAATTGAATTTTAATAAATAGTTTTGAAGTAAGAGGTTCTGCCTGAACTTTTCTAAAAAGCTGACGAGTGACATACCTTAAAATAAAAATGTCCCTGTACATCTGTATATTTCAGTTAGTAAGTAAACAAGCACCTAATTCCATGCTTGCAGACAACCACGTGTTAAACATGTTAAAGCCAGGTATGCATGTGACCTTGACATGACTGTTCTAATTCATGCCGATGAAATAAGTAAAGAAAATCATGTACATGTATGTAAAGCATAAATATATTGTTTTATTTTTGACAGCTCCCTATTACCTACACTGTAACTGGCCTTATTAACAGGTATCTAGAAACCACACTGTTATATTTGATTTCCGTATCACTTTCAATTTTTACATTGTACATTGAGTGGTAGAAGGAAAATATTCAAATTCTGTGACATCTCTACAAAGTAACAAATGAATTAATTGACCGTAAGAAGTAACGCGCATACATTTACATGTAAGTTGTATTAGCTGTTTATTATATCACATAAAACATGATTAAATGACTACCGGTATTATACAGTGAACGGGGGTGGGGTGGGGTTGGGGGGGGGGGCACTGCATGATTGACGGGTCTGCATACAGTGTATAACATGCGCGGCCTAATAAAAGTTTAATGCACAGAGATATTTCTTATTCACAGAAAATTTACGTTACACGTATCAATTTTAACATGTGTAACAGTCGAGGAGAAACAGTGACGAATTATCATGTACATTCACATGCACAGCCCGACTTTAATACATGTAGAGCCTTTTTGGTCATCGCGCTGTCATATATTTACAGGCTCCTTTAATTGGCGAATGCTTTAAAAAAAAATCTGTCTCTATCCGATTTATGCATAATTGTCACAGAAATACTAACGACGATGGGAGTTTGCCATTAATTCAAGTGTCTACCCTTCAATTAATTAACTACATGTATAATGCTGACAATCTAATGCAAGCCAATGTGTACGTAGTGCTAAGGAGGGGGAAGGGGGGGGGGTATTTTCCTGATAATGTTCATAAACTGGAAACCCATTTTCTTAACTGTGATGAAGGAATTAAATCTTGCATGTACGGAATTGCGATGTACACTGTGCATGTATCTGTCAATTTACATTTGTTCATTTTTTTTGTTTATCATGCTGGAATTATCATTTTTACGTTGATGTACATGTATATATTTCATGCCTCTTATGATAGAGATGCTATAATAAGTTTTACTAAAGCTATTCAACGCTTTAATTTCCAGTATTTCTTTTTCATGCAAAGGTGAGAACAATTGCATACAAGATGTGAGAAATAAAAAAAGCATAGATTAAATACATTTTGGCAAAGATCACAGACGTAGTTGCAAGTTAAGTCATGCAACCCCCCCCCCCCTACACACACACACACCCGTCTTTCTCTCATGAGATAAATCATTTTAATTTATACTAAATAAAAGAATTGATGAATTCAAATATAATTCCATCAGACTGATTTTAAACTTACTGATCATTTATAAATATTCTGTCAGGGCATTGATCCTTGCTATCTGTGTGATTGTTTTTTCTTGGGTAGTTTCACTTTCACCTGACTTCAGTTTTGTACATTTAAAGAACGTGTCTGCATGCGTAATTTTTATTTTAAAAAAATCTTCCTAAGCATTCTAATTCTATATACATCTACCCACAAATATTTCATTTAATTGTGGATTGTTTTCTCTATTTAATCTTTTAATTATTGAATATTGCAGTCATCTTATAAAATATCATTGTAGAAAAATTAAAAACGACTATGAACTTCACAATGCCTCAAATCGCCTAAAATTGACAGGTAGGATCAATTCAGAGAAATGGCTACCTCGGAAGTCAACTTGTAAATTCTGTGTACACTCTGAATTTCTATGTTGCGTAATTACATGTAAATAACCTCTGTCTTTGTGTATTTTAGGCGACACCTATATAGCCCTTTCCCTGCTACCGTGCATCACTGAGTGTCCGTTAGCTTATTTCCGGCTGCGTTCGGCACCCGTAAAGAATTAAACTACTTTAGTTAACTCATTACTTTACTTTAATCTTTGTTCCCAACTTTCAGCGCCCTTATAATGAAGCTGCTTAAATCATTGTTTTCATTATAAAAAGGAATTTTAGTAGAAGTATTTTTAAATCATTTGTATAATTTTATGCCGAAGAAACATTTTAATTTTACGCAAACTTTGAATGCAAATTATCAAGTAAATCAGATTTGTTGTAATTACGATAACTTACATCCCCCCCCCCCGAGGCCTTTTACTATATATTAATCTTACTGAAAAAGATTTTTTAAATTAAAACTTAACTGAAACATGATATTGGATAGTGTTAAACAATTTTCATGCTATAATTGTGATATGTAGATGCCATGTTATTACCATTCACAAACCCAGCACTTTAGATATTTTGTAACACTTGCCACTCAAAATAGAAGCCATGTTAAAATATTTTTTTTAAGTGTGCACAAAAGTGCATTAGTTTTTTGGTAGCTGCTTACTTCTTTTATTTTTTGACATTAAATCCCTTTTCACAATTTCAGATTTTATTTAAAATTTCACAATAATAATCCTCTACATTTTCTTGAATATTTGTTCGCTGCATTTTATTTCCGGGATTTTACACTGCTTTTACGGCAATTGTTATTTTGTACCTTTCCAGAAATTTATGTCGGAATAAACTTTAACAAAAGTAAATATTACTTAAAAAAATAATTTTACACTTATTTTAAACCATGTTTTCCGAATAAAAGTATTACAATACACTGTATATAAATGGAGCCTAATTAAAGGTTTTGCTTGAGTTAAATAAAAACGCGTTTTTCCCCAACTAAACTCAATGTCAACCGAATAACATGTACATGTCAAAATTATTTTGGATATTGATGATTTATTCTATAAAGTCTTTTAATCTGCTTTTATTGCCAGGAAAGTACTTTATAATTAAAGTCGTAGAAATTAACTTTAAAATGTCGGAAATGAAACCATTAATATTTTAGAGGATTCATTCCATTTTTTCACTTTAAATTTTCAGATACTACTGGCTCTTCTGAAGAATAGATATTCAAATCACATGTAATACAATTCCTCTACTTTTAATAAGCTCTACTTATTTCTGCATATAAATGCAAAACCTAGACATGGTTAGATCACTTGATTCTTAATAATTGAGGTTTTTATTTAAGGAAATTATTGTTTTCAATAGTCTACTTAAATCTAAATTGAAATAATACTACAACACAATCTTAAAAAAAAAAAAAAGTGTCTCAGGATTACCTCAGTAGCCACCGTATTAAACCTCAGGGCTACTCAGTATCAGCTCAGTGCCCTCAGAGCCACCTCAGTATCCCTCAGTACCCCCTCAGTACCAACAGAGTAAACCTCAGTGCCTCTCAGTATGTCCTCAGTGTCCACAGTGAAAACCTCAGTGCTCCTCAGGACTACCTCAGTTTACTCAGTACCAGGCTCAGTACCACTCAGGGTTTTCTCAGTACAACTCAGTACTTCCTCAGGGTTTTGTTAGATTCTCAGTGCTTTTTAGTTACAGTAGTGCAGGGGTCAACCTTATGCACAAATCAATCTATCTCTTTGAACTTCATTTGATTTTGGTTTTGATCTAATGATTAAATCACCTAGATATTATTGTATTATTAAGTACGCATACCGTATTTACATTGAAGTTGAAAATTAAAACAGTTTTATTAAATTTAAAATTATGCCACGATGCCTCTTGATCAAGGTATAATTATTTGAAAGAGTCATTCTCTGTAATGACTTGAACATTCATATAGGAGCTGTGGCATGCATAGTCTCAGAATTTCTCCAAACTCTCTATGATAAAAGTCTTTGATTCCGTAAATTCAAATCAGGCAAAAGTTGGTTGCAACGTGTCATGGTTACCATAGCAACATGTCCTAAAGTTTGAAAAATTGCATTTTTCAACTTGTTCAGAGTCCCACAGTTAACGTTTGCAGCAAAGCAAACAGGTAGCAATGACTGTTTCTGAAAGTTGAAGGCCTGGCGTATTAAATGCATGATAAACATGTTTGGTAAAACAACTTTTACATATGTTACTATGGAAACAATACTCAGAAGTAATAATTTTGTTCATTTAATTTTTTGAAGTCATACACTTAAGAATAAAAATAATTATAGGTTGAAATACAAGCAAATAATAGACAAAAGATCCTTGTAACATATACCAAGGACGAAATATGATATTTCTTAGGTTGGCAATGGTTGCTATGGTTTTAATACTACGAAGGGATTTTAAATTTACTCTCTTAGTGTTTTAATCTTATCCATTGAGCGCCTAATAAGTATACAGGAGAATTTTGTAATGGACACAATCAACGGAAGTTGGTATAATATGCTAGCGCCTGTGATATATGTTTTAAATGCATTTTAATTTTTTTCCCTTTGTTTTTCCTTTTTTTTTTCTTTCTTGTCAGTTAAAAGTGTTTTATATGCATGGCGAGGCTGAAGCACCAGGTAGAAAAATACTTTTTTTCCTTCGGACGAATTAGAAATCTGTTCGGACGAATAAAATATTTGTTCGGACAAACTATAGAAATTCTTTCGAACAAATTAGAAACCCGTTGAGACAAATTAGGTATTTATTCAAGAAGATATTTATTTGTCCGAACGAGTCAGTTATTCCTTCGAACGAAAAACAAATTTGTTCGAAGAAATAAATATTTTGTTTACTCTATTTTTCCCAATATTTCTTTCATTTTGTAGAAGTAATTAGTTAGACCGCTAAGAGAGAGAGAGAGAGAGAGAGAGAGGTCGGGTTGGTTCTCGACTTTTTTGAAAAGTGAAAAAGGGGGATTACGTATGGATCAAGTCCCTTAGAACTGTAATTTTTATGCTATTGATTTTACGTAGTTTTATGTCACATTAAAAGAATTCTTGAAAAAAACCAACTCTTAAATCAAAGTGAAAAGATTCATCGATTATTAGGCAGACCTGAGTATTATACAATTATATAATACATAAGGGCACAGGATGGACCTTGAAACCGGACGAAATGAAAATATTTTGAATAAGTTCGATTGTATCTACCTACTATTTTAAACACTTTCAGTATTTTTTTATTATTATTATTTATATGACAGAACACTTATTTACTATTCACTGTATATATTGCAAAAAAAAAAATGGATTAACAAAGCAATTCTTAACTGTAATTTCAATGAAACCCCAGCAGTCCTAGAGAATGGAGTTGGTAAAGTAACAATTAATTATGCTGATAAAATCCCACCACACACCAAATGTTCATCCGAAACAGTTTACTTGTTTATCTGGACAAATATCTAATTTGTCGGAAAGAAATATATCTTATTTGTCGGAAAGAAATATATCTAATTTGTCCGAACAAATATCTCATTCCTCCGAACGAATATTTTTATTTTTATCTCGCACTCCAGCGGTACTTGGTTTTACGTCAACAGAAGATCCGTCATAAATATGAAATAAGGTTAAGCATTTTGATAAATTACTGGTTTATTTAAAGTGTTTGGGCGTTCTTCTGTCTATGCGAAGGTTCGCCGATCCGTTCTTTATAGTTAGGGGGAAGGAGGGTTTACCAGTCTCTTCTCAGCAACTCCAATTATACCACTGAATAAAATTTAATGAGATTTTCATAAAATCTTTATAACATAGTGCATTGTGTACCTCCTATTTTACGTTTTAATCAGACGTATATTTGAGGTTTCCTATAGCTGAAAATGGACAGCGCCGTTCATTCTATAAAAACTGGGGTACCCATCTCCTATCTGCAACAACTCCAACTATACCACTGAATAAAATTTACTGACACTTTTCCAGTATCTTTATTTCACTGTGTCATTGTGACCTCTTATTATACGATCCTATGATACAAAACATTGACTTTATCTTTATACTCATATGGAAAGTGGATCATGTTTTGAGTTCAGTGCTCACAGTACTTCTAGTTTTATACTTCCTTCACCCAACAAGCTGGTATATGATACAACATGAATCTTTTTCATAGAAACTGTGCTGTCAACTTGATCCCACTTCTTTACTCAACATTTGGCCCAAGACTATAAAGACCCCATCGATAATTTATAATCAACAATTATTATAATTTATTATAATTTAACATTATATTCATACATTTTCAATTTTAACATATCCAAAATTTATTGTATCAAATGAATGTGGTATACCAAATGCACATCAACGAAACAAGTTAAGGTTGTTTACACCGAAGGAAATATTTTAGGAGATTTAAAGTTATTTTTCCAATCTGTTATTCAACATTGAAACAAATCTTTTTTTCAACAATTGACCAAAATCTCATTTGATTTCGGTCAATAATCAATATTGGAGTCACCATTCAGCCAGACTTTAGGTGTTTAGTGTCCAAACTCCTTTAAGTTGCTATTAAACCATCTTTAAGCCACCATTAAAACGCCATTACACGAGCGATAGATGTGCTTTAATAGGTAAAATATTCTCGCAAATTATAAACGCCGGATTTACGCATCTCTTTAATCGTTAATTTGACGTCAACTGTGTTGAATTTATGAAGGAAATAGAAAACTCATATTGTTGACCAAATTTGTCTGAGACTTAAAGTTAAAACTGGTTCATGTATTTCGGGAATATAAATTATGCTACGAGTTCGATGTAAGATTGGCATTCAAGAGATATAAAGATTCAATTAAAACCGAATAACCCTCGAAAACAGAAAAGATAGAAAAAACAGATTAATCAGATTATAGTTTTTAATATATGTTAGGTGTTAAGGGTCAGAATAACCCGAAATGCCAGCAAAAATCAATCACACAGTTTAAACTTAACATTAATTTTTTTACAATAATATCAAAAAGTCAGAAAGTACATACTTACAGCAAGAATCCAAACATATATTCAATAGAGTGACCGTTGTTTTACACACAATGTCAAAGTGAAAGTAACCAACACCTATCTTATTGCAGTCTCTTTGTACTCAAGTCTCTTTGTACTCCGACCCTAGTCCATTCAAAGTTAACCATCTTTTGTAAAAGATTTGTAAGTGGACTAACTACTGAGAAATATTTGGACAAAATTTTCTGTAAAACCCAGCCATGCCCAAAAATCTCGTTAACTCTTTCTTGTTTGTATGAATCGGGAACTTTGCAATACCTTCCACTTTAGCCATAATGGGTATAACATGACCTTGACCTTTTTAAAGACTTAAACACTCTACATAAGCATTACAAAATTCGCTCTTTTCAAGGTTTACAGTTAAGTTTGCTTTAGCTAGATTGTCGAATAATGCATGCATGATTCGGAGATGCTCGTCCCATGTGTTGCTGTTTATGATGACGTCATAGATGTAGGCCTCACATCCCTCGAGGTTTTGAAGAAGGGAGTTAATCATCCTTGAAATGTAGCTGGTGCGTTTTTCATGCCAAAAGGCATTACTTTATACTGGTAAATTCCATCTGTTGAAGGAAAACCAGATATTTCTTTTGCTCTTTCGGTTAACGGCACTTGCCAGTAGCTTTTCAACAGGTCAAATTTACTGACAAACTACAGGATCTGGTACAACTTTTCCACCACCTAAATCGTTGCCTAGCAACGAATAAATGCCTGGAACGGGAAGAATAGGTCGAAAACATTTAGTAACAGGTCCAGTAACTAAATCTGACTTCAAACAAATTCTATGCAGGGGAACATCAATGACAGTTAGCTCCACACCCTATAATAAAACTGACCCGCCGGTAGAAGTCTGTTCAGACAAAGGAATCATGCCGTCTAATAACAAAGTCTGTGCAGCACCAGTATCTCTCAAAATCTAAACAGGTTTAATTTCGCTAGAGTCACCGAGTGAAACAAATCCTTAAGACAAAAAGGGCTTATAATCCTCCATAGAATCAACAGAACTGGACTTTGAACACTCAACATCAGGAGTGTCAGAACAAATCGAAACTAAGGCTCTCCTAACACCTCGAACTGCCGCACAAGCATATGGCTGAGTTTTGTCAAGGTCATTTTTCTCTTAAGTTTAAAGCATTCGCTGATCAGATGACCTTTTCTCTTAAATTATCTACAAGTAGGAAGCGACCCTATTCCATGGAAACCTTCAAAACGTCATGGATTGGACTTAGAACCGCCTGGCAATGGAGACTGGAGACTTGTGAAAGACTGAGACCCTAAACCACTCTTTGCATATGTGTTTGAAGTTGCAGAATTATTGCTAGTGTGAGATCTTGTAAGAAAATTCTTTTTATGAGACAGAGTATAAGTATTAGATATGACTGCTGCCTCTTCAAGAGTTTTCACATTCTTATCTTCTAGGTGTGTTTTCAAATCTTGAGGAACACATTCCTTAAACTCTTCTACCAGGATGACTTGACCTAAATTAGCAAAAGTTTTATCAAGTTTCTTGGATCTAAGCCAGTGATCAAATAAATCTTCTTTCTCTCTTGAAAATTCAACAAATGTTTGATTATCAAACTTTCTATATTTTTTCTGATTTTTTTGTCTATACGCTTCGAGTACTAATTCGTATGCTTTTAATATCGCTGCCTTGACCTTGTCAAAATCTGGACTCTCATATACCCCTATGCAGACCACACTTCAGCCGCTTTGCCAATCAGTACACTCTGTATAATAGTTGACCAAACATTTCGTGGCCATTTAAGATCGTCTGCAACTTTTTCGAATTGTGGGAAATATTTGTCCACAGATTTTTCTCGAAATTTTGGAACTAATCTGATCTTTTACGGAAGCCCATTTAGGACCTATCAAAAATATATTTAAATTCGATATAACGAATTGTCGAATTTTTTTTATAATGAATTTACTTCGTTATAACAATTTCTTTGAATTCGATGCAACGATTTGTTGATTTCCTTATAACGTATTGTCGAATTTGTTACAACGAATTTAATTCGTTTAAACGAATTCTAAAATTTGTTTTAACGAATTAAATTCGTTTTAATAATATGTAAAATTTGTTATAGCAATTTAAATTCTTATAATCAAATTCAACAATCAGGGTCTATAGAAAAATATATAAGAATTCGTTATAACGATTTGTCGAATTCGTTTTAACGAATTTAATTCGATACAAAAATTTCTTTGAATTTGTATAACGAATTTAATTTGTTATAAAAAATTTAAAATTCCTTATAACGAATTCAATAAAAATTATTATAACAAATTAAATTTATTATAACGAATTCAAAGAAATTGTTATAATGAATTAAATTCGTTATAACAAATTCAACAATTCGTTATATCGAATTCAAAAATAATTTTGATAGGTCACAAATGGGCTTCCGTAGATATTCTTTGCTGTGTCGAATTCAGACCTGACATATGACGGTTCTGTTTTATGCTGTAATCTTAATTTCTCTAAGTCAAAGTTCACTTCACTAATTTCACTAATTTATTATAACGAATTGAATTCGTTTAATCAAATTCAACAATAGAAAAATATATATGAATTCGATATAACGATTTTACTAATTCGTTTTACGAATTTAATTCGTTATAACAAATTAAAGAGTTTGTTTTAACGAATTTTATTGTAAGTTTTAACAAGTTTAAGAATTCGTTATAACGAATTTAATTCATTATAACGAATTTTTTAGTTTGTTATTACGAATTCAACAAATTTGTTATAATAGATTGAAAGCATTCCAACGAATTCAAAGACATTGTTATAACGAATTAAATACATGCTTGATGAATTAAATACTCCATACTAAAGATCCGTAGTCGCTATTTTGTAAATGTTCACCCAACTGAAAATGTCCATTAGGGCAGCATAAATCATTCTTGGGATTTATGTGAAATTGTTAAGCTCTGGTATAAATTACAATGAAGAATGGAAGGTACGCTCAAATGTATGGGTAATTTAAAATACTATGTTATATTTTGTAACTACACATATATTGTCTTCTCTCAAGGATACGATACGTTTATTTACATAACAAAATGCAATTAATGACTGTGTTAATCACTTGGGCCTACGCAAGTTATGTGCAACATTTGAAAGAAAAAAAAATTGACCGGCAGGTGATCAACTAAGTCATGTGATATCAAAACAAATGCCGAATTATGTACTTTGTGCAAATTGTCTGATCCGATGTCAATAGCCTTCATATTAAAACAAATCTGAACACTAAATGTAATGGTGTATTCAGAATTGATTTTTTATTCTTCGGGCAGCCTAAGCATAGCGGGGGTATCTACTTTTTTAAGGGGGGGGGGGGGATTGGTGTAATGATTCACTCTATTGGGTATGTCTAGATTTTGATTCAAAAACATAGCATCCGATATTTAAAATCACCTTGATAGAAAATGTGAATATAATAAGAGTGATAAGGTGCAAAATCTAATCTAACAATATAAAACCGAGGGTAGGTAGAACACAGACTCCATGCAAACTCAGAGTAGGATCAGGTGTCGTCGAGGATTAATCATCCCCTGTACGTGTCGACCAGACATAGCCACCAAGAGTCCTTAGTCATGTAATCCGGATAATCCTTACGCAGAGTACAATGGCTTCACGATTTGTATGGAAAATGCCAATCAACATGAGACCGAACAAATTTTAATCACTAGTAAGTCAGAAACGTACTGACATTCCCATTTTTTACTGACAAACTTAGATAATTACTGACAATGTGCTGCCTTTACTGCAAAACTTAGACAATTACTGACCTTTTTACTGCCGGTGCTGATAAACTTAGAAAAGTGCTGACAATCTTAGTCGGTGCTGATAAACTTAGACAATTACTGACCCGTTTTACTGTCCCTGCTGAAAAACTTAGACAAGTGCTGACTTTTACTGATAATCACTGTCCCTATTGTTCTCGCTCTCGGGGAGGTGCAGTGGTATGGAATTGATTTTTTTTTTAAATCTTAAAGTGGGTTTATGTGATTTTTTAAAAATAATTTTTATAACTATGCCCCAATGATATTTTAAAAGCTCCTACGATCAATTTATAGAAGAATTATTTGAAAATATTTCATAAGGAAAACATGTAAAACTTCAGAATCTTTCAGCAGATAAGCAATTTATAAGTTATTTTTAGAGGCGTTATTAAGGAAAAAATGGCGTTTTACAGAGATATTTTCCTCCTGATTATATACGGGGTTGTATTGATATTCTTCTATCCTTGATATTCTTTGATTAGTTAGTTACTGTCCATTCTACATCTTTTAGTTGATTTCCATATCTGGGATTACTAGATCCCTACATGAGAGTATTTTTTAGGGTTAATTATTACTGTAATGATTTGTAATGCACGGCAATTCATTTGATATTAAGTGATAAAAAATAAATAAATAAATAAATGAGCTATAAAAAACAAATTCAGCGGTTTGAGACAAAATATCGTTAGTTCGTATATTTTAACTTAATTTGGATTCAAAATGATACATATGTATTAACAATTCTTGCTTTCAAGTTAAGTAAAATACTCCTCGAATTGCTAATTTTATATTTTCAAAAGTTTATTTGTTGATGCGGCATCTTGAAATAGAATGTTGCTAGAAATCCATATACATTCTCTTATCAAATAGAACGTTGCTAGAACTTCATACCCATTTTCCTATCAAATTTAAATAGGTGGGGGGAGGGGGGGGGGAACGACACGTGCGATCTTTAATAAAGACGTATTATAATATAAAGGTAGCCGATTTCCTAATATAATAGCAAACATGCTTGAATGTTAAAATAATACTGTTGGGTTTAATTAGTACTTAAATTTTCGAGCTCTGTGAAAATTTTGAGCCAGAAACAATCATAGTATGTATTTTTTTATTTTGTGCGAACGATTGATATGTCAATAAAATCGATAGCAATGTCTGACCATTATCCTCAAAAGAGGTCAAAATTAGATATTCCAGAACTTCATACAGAAATTTCTGGAGAAAAACTGGAAAATGTTGAAGTTGAAAAACTCTTAGGTGTTCAGATAGATCAAACTCTTCAGTATAATTATCATGTAGATACAGTTTGTAAATCCTTATCATACAAGTTATTTACACTTCGTAAAATTACGAAATTTCTTCCATTAAGTACCAGAAAACTTTTCTATAATGCATACATTTTGCCTTCAATAAACTATTGTCTTACGGTTTGGGGTAATGCATCTAAAACTAACATTGAAAGAGTCCTTAAACTTCAGAAACAGGCTGCTAGAATTATTCTTGATGCAGCACCTGACGAACCATCAAAACCATTGTTTGAAAAACTGGGATGGCTAAATGTGTTTGAATTAGTCACGTTACATAAGTGTATTTTATTGTACAAAACTTTTTATGGTATGAGCCCTGAATACCTCCAGGACCTTTTTGTTTTTCATAGTCATGACTCATATTCCCTGCGTTCAGAATTAAATTATAATCTTCGTTTACCAAAACATCGAACAATTCTATTTACAAATTCGATTCAATATTCAGGTGTACATTTATGGAATAACCTACCATTAAATGTAAAATTGTCACCATCTTTACATATTTTTAGAAGAAATGTGGAAAAAATTATTATTAGCCAACGTCTGTAAATATATGTTTGTATATTTCCTTTGTACATGTTGTATGATTATTACTATTGTTTTTAAACTATGTCTCCTGAACTATAAATATTGACTTATTTATTTTGAGCCTATATTTCATTAAGTTGAATATTACATTTAATTATTCATGAATTAATGAACTTATCATTACATGTTTTATCTTTGATTGTATCATTTTATGTAATATATTGTTTGTTATTTAGAAGGCCCCGGGGAAGAATAGTACCTTGTACTAATCGGGTTACCTTCTCTAAATAAAGCATTATTATTATTATTATTATAGCATTATTTTGACACGTTCTCGCTTGATTGAATGGTAAGGTTTGGATGTCGCACTGAGGTGTGCACATTTTGTTAGTTTACACAAAGATGCATGGTGCATTAGATCATGCAAACATATAAATATTTATGTCTCTAATTAGATATTGTATATTAAATGACAAAATGTTTAAATCAAATCGTATTTACATGTGTAACTGATGATCTTCATACCCTCTATCTGTATAATTTTTTTTTTAAGTTACTGTATTAGAAATTAATTTCCTTTATCTATTGTAGTAATTTAAAATTTTATTTTCCGTAGATTTATTTAATGAATTACCAGCAAAGGTTTTATCAATCTCAACGCCAATTCATCAAAAAATAAATAAATAAATAAATCGTTCCATAGCGTTGTCGGGAACTTTGTTCAGTATATAAACAAATCTGATGTTACAGTAATACTGTGCTAATTATTCGTCCAAAATGATTAAAGTGTGTTAGCTGATAACCGGCAGAATTACAGAATTATTGAACACACAATCGGAAACTCTGTGAAGCACCCGCGTGTAGAAGAAATCGCCTGAGGCGATCCGAGTGTGTACGGTAGCGGAAATAAGACAATAGGTGTCACTGCTGAATTATACGGAGGGGCACTCGCCGGTTAACACAGGAAGTTAGTTACGCAACATTACGGAAACAGGTAGACTTCTCTGTTCTTCAACACAATTTTGAGCAATTCAACAAATACATACGCAATCTACAATCTCTCACCCTCTATTTAAAATAAAATAGAATATTCTAAATATATATATATATATATATATATATATATATATATACTAGATTTATATTATATAAATTAAATGAATGATTAATTAAATATAGAATGTGAAAATTCAATTCGGGAAAGACACAAACTTTTCAGATTTAGCTGCAATTTAAAACAACAAAATTAAATTGATTAACAGGGGGAATCCTAAAATTTTGCAAAAATATGGATATCAGGCTTTTCTTCCTAATATGTTCTGTTAAGACGGGGTAGTGTGCGATGTACATTTTAAGGGAAGGTAAAGTGAGAGAACAATAATGAATGTGTTGTCGATTGCACCCATGTAAAGTTTGTTTATCAAATAAAAAAAAACTAAGAATAATTATAGGCACATTTTCTAAACATTTAGTAAACAATTAAAGAATAATTATTCGACAATCTAATTAAAATTAGATGTTCCGAATCCGCTACCGCTTCTCAAACATCTAACAACATCCCATTCGGGGTCACGTCAGAGCGACCTTTCGATTACCCAATGAAATCGCCGTCTCTGAAATCTTGTCTTATAGTTCGGATCAATCTAAGGACGAAAGATAATCAGCTTAATAGAAAACGATACAGATATGGATCCGCGTTAATTTTGTTTCTAAGGAAACGATTTTTAATCATACGTCAATCTAATTAAAATTAGATGTTCCGAATCCGCTACCGCTTCTCAAACATCTAACAACATCCCATTAGCGGTCACGTCAGAGCGACCTTTCGATTATGAATAAACATAAAAATTTTGGCCAATCAGATTCAACCTTCTGTATACAATTCTAAAATTAGTTTCACGGCTACATCTTAACATTATTGATGCTCGGTAGATTGTCTTACGTCGAATTAAAGTAATTTTGGTATAAATTGAACGTATAGTCCGCCAATCTGGCATTCTTACCTACATGTAAATAATGCAAACGAAAATGCACAAACTACATGTATACGTCTATATATCCCGCACGTCACATTCATATTTAGCACGGTCTTTACCATGCATATTTTGTTTACTACGAAACCCCTCGGGCGTTTAGTTTTGGCAGTAAAAAAAGAAACACATCCGAACTAATTAAAATTAGATGTTCCGAATCCGCTACCGCTTCTCAAACATCTAACAACATCCCATTCGGGGTCACGTCAGAGCGACCTTTCGATTACCCAATGAAATCGCCGTCTCTGAAATCTTGGCTTATAGTTCGGATGCGTTTCTTTTTTTACTGCCAAAACTAAACTAAACGCAGAAAATCTGTTCCTGTTATAGCAGTATTTAAATGTCTAAATAACTGATATAAAATCCAAAATAGCATTGACACTAGTAATGTCGATGAAATAGACATATAGAATTTCAGTATTATCTTATAAGCATTATATTTCTTTTAATTTGTATACCTGTCACTTATGTTCACTCCTCAAACCTATTAAGAAGAATATAGGAGAAACTTCAGCAGTATTGCGATTAAATGTATACGCAGATCCTTATTTGAGGATATGTTTAAACTATTAAAATGATGGTTTACTTTTTACATTTTTATTTTGGTCTATTTTAGTTATACATGCGTAAAAAAAAGACACGTCATAAAGTTCATACCAAAGGATACGATGTTCGTTACAATATTTATCAACAAAGTTTCACGATATTTGTTACAATATATATCAACAATGTTTCATTTATAAAATATCAACTTTTTTTTAATATAATTTAATTATATTATTTTTCGTGAAGAATAAAACCATTCATCAGTGATAAACTGTTTTGCTATGGCCGCTTCTTTACGAATTTATCAGTCAACAGATTAGGAGATACTAGTATCTTTTATCATAAAAGGAGATAACTTTTATCATAAAAGGAGATATCTTAAGTTGATAAAAGGAGATATCTCATGTTGATATTTATGATGAAAAAAAAAACGAGTAAACACATCGTCTTTTAATATGCTGAAAAGAAAGAAAAAATGATGTCACTGTGTTTTTTCATCAACATTCACAAGTTTTATTTACGTCCTCTTGAAAACAGTGAGAATTGTATGATATGAAGAACAATTTTTCGAGAAGTACAACTCATTCACACTTTTTATTCTAGCAATTTTAATTTTTTTTTACTTTGATTTGTGTGGTTTAGATGTTTGGAAATACATATGAAACCTCTTATTTAGAGCTGGTTTTACATATCTGCAGGAAGGTATCGTACTCTCTATCTTCATAGAGACAAAAATTGTTTGTTTTTGTTTTTGTTTTTTTTTTTTCATAACAACGCACATGTAGGCTATACTGCTAATTACTTAATTGTTGCATAGTTTAGTAAATTTTATAAAACTGAATAACTTGGAGGATAGCTTTACATCCTTTAGTATTTACCCTTTTAATTTAAAATCATATCTCTTCATATTTTTTTTTCTTGTGTAGAAAGGGGACACTAATTTTACTTCCTTTCTTTATTTATCTGGCCTAAATGTACCTAAACATTACAAACTTCATATAATTAAATTGTAATGTGATTTTTTTTCTGAAAATTGACAATCATATCATTTATTGTTTCTTGGTAAATATAAAAAAAATCTACAAACTAAAAAAATTCAACCATCAACGGTAAGATTCGAACCCAAGACCTCTATATTAGATGTCTAGCTCGTAAATTTAAATTATTGATTGAAATTAAATACAGCATATAAATGTAAAGTTTAAACAGTTGGCAATTTTGATGTACTTTAATAAGCGTCTCATCTGTTGAAAGTGTGTATAAACCCTTGATGCTGAGTACATTTTAAAGAGAATTATCATAATATTACGCGAGTATGATAAAGTGCACATTTTCTATTATTTCCAATTTTTGGATTGTTGGGGAAGAAATCTATTGTTTAATCAATATTTGACTGATTTTCTTTTCAGCGAAGTAATAGTCCGGAACATAAATTCTTTTTATTTGTATTCAAAATCAAGCTCTCTAACATGTCACGTTACGACAACATAAATCATATATTAGTACTTTAAATAAAAATAGTTAATAAACAATTTTAATTAATTCATTGGTCAAAGTGTCTATGAGGTGACACCTTATGATTTAAGGATTACTTTCCTTAATTATATGTTATTCTATTGGTTATTTGCGTTTGGTAATAACTATAAAAGGCGACAGTCTCATTTGAAAAGTTGTCCGCACATCTGGTTCTAACGAGTAAGTACCAATTATACCATTAATGAACTGTTTTCTCAAATTTTTTAATTAGATATTACAGTTCGTTTACAACAAAGATATGTTCACGATTTAGTAATTCAAGGATGATTTTGAACTTGTTTAATACTATTAATTGCTAAGATGAGAATAACATTCTTGTTTAAAATATGCCATAATAAAGATACATGATTAGATATTAAAGTAAATATATTTTAATTTAGTTTGTTAATTTTTTTTCTTCTTTTTTTCTTCTTTTTTTTTTAAACAAAATGAATTAATATAGCTATCATTTAGCAAATTCGATTATTATTTTACAGATGTAAATGATTATTAGCTTGATATATGAAAATCATTATATTGAAAAATAATCCATAGGATTCAGAAACAAAAAATCATTAGCAATTCTTTGGCTTTCTTTTTTTATTGCACGAGTTAAAATACATATCTACCGATAAGTTTAACGTAAGCTTTAAATTCTTAATCTGTCCAAAATTTGGGAAACTGTTATTAAGATAAATCTAGTAGAAAAAATAACTTATCTTTGTAAAACTAAGACACGGGATACGTTGGTAAAAAAGAAAAGGAAGTTATAATTCTAAAAACGGTAGTAAACATAATTTTAAAAATATAATATGTTGTATGTTTTATTTCCTACTCACCTGTTTTTCAGGTATCCACGTAGTTGCCGCCATGATCAAGGCCCTTGTTTTGTCGTTGTGCATTGCTTTGGCAATAGCCGACTACGGAAAAAAGGTTCATAATCCGTGAGTAAAAAATTAAATACGTATTTTTAGTTTTTCATTCAAATCGTTAGGCCATTATTTACACACTTAATTATCGACGGAATTACTCCTCCAAGGCACAGGATCCCACCTCTGATGTCTTAGAGGTAGGTGTCCGCTCTGCTCCAAAATTTATATTGTTTAATGGACATTTGAGCTTGAATACTGTTCGTTATCTCCATATATTTCCATATTGCTGAGTATGATGAATTACCTATAATCCCTTATTCATCTAATACTATACTGTAGTTGAATAATGTCAGAAACATTTTTTTCAAGTTTCGGAAATATTACCCTATTCATAATTTAAAATCAAAATGCCTGATCTTTTAAACTGATAATTTCATTCCTGTATCTTGAATAATGATTTCTTGCTGGCAAAAACATTTATTGTAATTTGTAAAAATAAACTTTATTTTACGTATATAAAAAAATTATTATCGCGACTTTAATTAGAGGTCATGGATATTGAAACAATTTTTTTTTTTTTTTTTTTTTTTTTTTTTTTTTTTTTTTTTTTTTGTATGCAGTAACCCTTAGGTATAAAAACCTTAGGGACATAAATTCTGCTACAGCAATTAAAAATCTTTTTTATTGAAAATTTCAAAAGAAAATTTGCAAATTTTTATCTATCATATAACATTCTGCTTTAATATTAATTGCTTTCTAATTTATCATAAAATCCTTTCTGTTCTGTTTACCTTTTATTCATTCTTTTATTTATAATTTTATTTTTTTTTATTTTATTGTTCTATTTGATAATAACAGACTTGGAACTGTCATTTGTTTACAGATGGAAATTAGGTTATGGTAACGGACCTTACAACAATCTGCTAGGAAGCTACTATCAAGTTGGATACAATCAAGGCTATGGATATCCAGCTGGATATGGATACTATCCAGGCCTTTTCGGCGGTTACGGCAACAACTACTACCCAGGAAACAACTATTATGGATATTTGCCTTATAACAACTTTAACTCATTCTACGGATACAACAATGGATACTTTCCCGGTGGAGTTAATTTCCCAGGATATTATCCAGGACGAAATTTTCCTAATGTCCTGTATCCCGGAAATACCCTTACCACCTACCCATCTGTGAAAAGAGTTTACTAAAATGCTTTCTGCACCCGGCAAACGAAGGTACTTTTTGTGTTTTCTGCCCATTGAATACTAAATGTCATGTAATCCCATTAGTTTTATCTTTCTTCTATAATATATTCTGTGATATTGATAAGATTTTTAATCAAAAAATGTTCTTTTTCTTTCAGATTTATCCATAACGACTGATTCTCAATAAACATATTTTTGTTATTGTTTATCTAAATAAATATTTCAAGCAGTATTTTATATCTCTATTGCCTTTTTTCAACTGCAAATTCGGGCTAAAAATATTGGGAGTGAAAAGGTCTCACTGTTATGTTACACCTGGTACAATCAATAATCAATTCTGTTTTATGCTTAGTTTTATTTCATGTGTATTAGGTATTGTTGTAGACATTATTTCTGCGATAGCAAGTTCTTCATTTCGCAGCCCAGAAAATCAAATGTACAATGCAAATTGTTTGCACCGTGACAAAAAGTATTAGCATGCAAATGCTTCAAAGACAGATATCTAAGTTTAAACGTTTTTGAAATTTTTGGGGGTTGGGAATGGAAATTGGTGTAGTGCTTCACTCTACTACGCGATTGTTATGATATGATATTTATCGGGTAAACCGGACAATCCATACTCAAATTTAAAAGACAAAAATTACTTTACAATCTGAATCTTCAATATAGAAACGTCAGTGCACATAAGACCGAACAAAAGTTATGTTGCAAGAAAGGTCAACGTAAGGACGATAAAAAAGTGAACTTTAAATGAAATCCGAAATTCAGTTAATGTTGTTTATGATAAAGAATTTTTAAGCCACAACAAGTAGTTTATAATGTGGAAGGCAACATATAATATAATTGCCCTTTAATATAAACGTTATCCAATTTAAAAGATTAAAATGCTTCAATGGCGATAGGAAATTTCTCTGGCATTACCAGGCTAATACCAGCGTCAATGATAGCCCTATTATATTGACATTATTGAGTAATAATTAAAATTTCGTCAAGGCCTCGGGGAATAGTTTCTGTCGGGGGTTTGATAAAAGAGCTATCCCACTGACAGACATTGAATAAGTGTTCATATATATAATACCTCTGTATTGATCAAGTAAGGAATAGTAGTGGAATTTATGACAAGAACAATGCCATGGAAATTGGTAGTCAATCGTAATTCTACTTAACGATGAGTTGTACTTTTTGCAAACAAGATAATTATAGGGATCAAGGAATTTGCAAAATTCTGATTTTCAAAAGAAACTGTACAGTTCCCCGAAAAATCACCTTATTTGACAGTTTTCTGTCTCATTTAGAAATTATCATTACTGAGAATGTGTTATTGTATGAAGAATCAGTTGGAAGACATGATTACAATATCCAGGTGATTTTGGCACAGAACTACACAGGTGAATAAATGATAGAACACCAAAGTAATCCTGCTTGATGTATAATCAATAAAACATACAAATATGAAACAGATGTGACAGACTCTATTGTTTCTTTATTTCCATTCACTGGGCAATACATGTATCTAGTCGATGTATGAATAAAAATGAAAATTGTTTATTATGGAGTCATCGATTTATTTCAGGCCGTTTGTTGTAAATATCATTACATGTTACTGTCATTGAGCTTTGCAGCATAGGCAACAAAAATTATTGGGAATATCTCCGCCAGCCATGGAAACATATGCTTGCAAACATGAACTGTTTTTTCTTTTCCTGTAAAAATATGAAATGTCCGGATTGAAAAATTAACAGAATTGGAAATTAAAAAAATTGCATTTTTAAAAATGTTTCGTAAAAAAAATACACATTTTCTTCACTTCAAACCAATAAAAATTTTGATACATTATGAGAGATAAGGCAACATATTTTGTTGCAGGCGGAAAAAAGTAACGGTGGTCCACATCCTATATATGTGCTTCGTTTTCAAGTTAAATTGTTAATCCCTTATTCCCAGGTACACATTTATAATTTCATGTAAGTAACATCAATGAAATATATGGCGAAAACGAACAGAATTCAAGCTCAAAAGTCCATTAAACATTACAAAATAGGAGCAGAGCAAACACGGACCTCCAAAACATCAGAGGTAGGATCAGGTGCCATGGAGGAGTGAGCATCCCCTGCCGACCGGTCACACCCGCAGTGTACTCCTTGTCATGATCGGGAAAATAACGGGAAAACCGTCGACAATTCAGTGTGTAAATAATGGCCTAACAATTAGTATGAAAAACGTCAGTCAGCATTTGGCTCAATGAAAAATTGTATTTCCTTACAAGGTCATTGCATTAACCATAGAACTTACGAAATGATGACTTTAAACGAGACTGCTGATATTCTTGTTTCACCAACTTATTTATCAATAATTTACCTCGTTTTAGAAATTGTACAAACTTATAGCATGCTCTTGCGTATCGAATCAACTGAGAGATATAAACCCTGTTTGCAGATGATCATCTGTCTCAAAATATTGACGACTTTCATACAAAGTGTAAGGCCAGTTTTCTCATACTGTGTAGTCTAAGGATTTCGACGTTAACCTGAAAACAGAGGACTCACTGCGGGTCTGATCAGTTGACAGAACATTTTTTCACACCTCCATGACACATGACCCCAATTCTGACGATGGAAAAGGTTCAAGTCATCCCGTTTGTCATCCAGTTTATTTATTAGCTGGCCATTGTCGACTATGGTCAGTAAAATATCCAAAAATAAATAGTGAATATATAAAGCGTGTTTAAGTGAAAAACTGTTGTATAATAGTCGCTTTTTACAAATTTTGATAATTTTACAAAGAAGGAGACATCATGTCGATATTTTGATTGGGAAAAATAGTAATATAGTCTTCTTCATTAATGTGCTGAAAAAGAATGATAATTTTTATAAATACTTTTCAGTCATGAATATTTTTTCGTATTTTGTAAAAAAAAAATGTAAAAATTGTGTAATATGAAAGAAAGTTTTATCAGAAACTAAAACTCATTCACATACAATTATGCCCTGTTCACAGGGAGAGTTTAATTCGAATTAAACGTAAGTTACCGCGAATTAAATTTGAACCGCGTTCACACGGAGAATTTATTGCGAATTTGTTTAATTCGCATTAGTTTACTGCATATTAAATTACTTCGCATTAGCTCCGTGTGAACGCTAAGCGAAGTTAATTCGAATTAGATTCTGATGCATGCGTAATGGAGAAGGAAGTCACATGCCACATGTCGGTGGTCAGATACAACTACTTGTTTCATTTTTGAGTGAAAATCTATAGGAAAATTAAGTTAATCACTAAAATGTGTGCAGACACTATATGACATTATCTCAGATGGATCTGCCCTGCATAAGATGATGTGATTTGCAAGTGACGTCATAATAGCCTTACTGAATAGCCCTACTATAAAAATAAAATTTTAATTCGTATTAGTTTACTTCACATCAGTTGTCGTGTGAACGCAATTTAATTCGCATTAGTTTAATTAGCATTAGTTTACTTCGCATTAATTTACTGCGAATTAAACTCTCCGTGTGAACTGGGAATTATCTAGTGATTCTTTCTTTGGATATGAGGCGATTAGGATGTATTGAATTTGAGTCTCTAAAGACTTCCCTACAATCTTGTTTTACATAACAGAAAGGCATCGTACTCCATTTCAAAAGACAGAAAAGGTTTTTAAAAACAAGGATTATTGCTAATAACTACTGTACAATATTGTGATTTTAGTTGTTGCTGTTGCACACCTTGAAAATTTTATAAATTTGACTCTCTTCATGGATCGTTTAGCATCCTAAACTATTTTCTCCTCTAAATTTAAAGCAGAATTCTATAGATCTTTTTTCTTGTGTAAAGGGGAAAACTAATTATACTATATTTCTTTCTTTGCTTGGTATACCTCAACATAACAAACTTTATATAAAAAATATTTCATTTTTTTTTTTCAAATTGTCATTTATACCATTTATTTCTACTTGATAAATAACCAAAAATAAAAGCTTTAAACCAAAAAGAAAAAAACAGTACATCCACGGTGGGATTCGAACCCACGACCTCTGGATTAGAAGTCCAGCGCGCTATCCGCTGCGCTACGCGGACTTGAATTTAAATTATTGATTGAAATTACAAACTTAATGTAAATGTGTATAGACTTAACTGTTTTGATGTATTTTGATGATAAATTAAGTGATATGTCTTATCCGTTTGAAGTGTCTTTGAAGCTTTGATATGGAGTAAATTTAAAACACAATCATGACAAAATGTCCGTATGATACTGTGCAGGTTATATAATATCCTCTTTATTTCTCCAATTATGCTGGAAGAATACTACTTTTACTGATATTTGCTCGTTTTTCTTTAGCTTATTTTTCAGCAAAGAAATGTAAAATATTTCATAGAAATATATCATGTATTTGATATAACTTAATTTAATTATATATAACTTAATTTTTTTTCAACCAGGCTGCTCTAGACACCACAAATAGAGTGGCTGAAAATGCCTACAAAAATATCATTGAATTCAGAACGTAATGCTTATATTTCATGCTATTTTCCTCTCTTTAGCATTATTATTAGCCGGTTTCCTTTCAAAAAGTCATGTTTTAAAGAAGTATGATTTTAATTCAAAAATTGATTACTGTATGCATTCTCTAGTTGAATATTGATCAGTGAAGAAGGGATTGTTGTCTGGTTTTCCTAAATGAAGAATTCAGATTAATTTGCTTTATTGTTTATAATATTTTGATGTTAGGACTTTAATAAATCACATTTTTTTCTAATAATTGTACATCTTAACGTAAATAGAAAGGGTAATCTTAGTTTGACATTTAACAGGGAGTATATATTTTGCGGAGAGTGGTGTATGAATATGTCTTTCTGCTTTTTTAAATTTACCACAGAATTATGTATTTAATAAGCATGTTTCAACAATCAAAGGCGGATGGGAATTTTTCGGAAGAACTGATATTAATAATTTATGGAGTAAAATTTTTGAAATAATCAACCAAAAAAGACCTTCCAAACAAACTCAGATCTTGTTAGATTTTGAAAGCTTCCAACATAAGAACTGATTTGAACATTCAATCAAAAGGGTCATATTTTGGTATCATTTTGTATCTTCATATGACTACCTCTAGATATGTTATTCCCTAAAATTCTAAGACAAATGGAGGAAATCGAGGTTAGCAAATATTTATTTATTTGATTTCTCTCAACGTATCATCTGATAAAACCTATGTGATATGTTTCTTATGCAAAAAAATTATTCCTTTGAAATAAAAGTAGAAATAGGATGATTGGCAACAGTAATTCTTGATTCGTAATATCAAGGGGAAAGATAATGACCTGACCTTAACTTGCTCCTAAAATTGATAAAAAAAATTTAATTCACATCTTACAATGATGACTTCTTGAGTCTATGAAAATTTCATTTATTTTTAAATACAATAATTATGAGAAGAATTTCACTTTAATGTTATTTTTTTTATTAAAATTTGATAGGTATCCAGGCATACAGAACATATACTTTTTTGAGTTCATAACGCAGTATATTAGTAAATGTAAGATTTTAAAGGAAATTTCTCGAAATACGCCATTTTGGGGAGGGGATTTCCATAGTAAACACAAAACAGCTATACACAAAACTTTTAAAAACATCGAAACCCCTAGAATTATATAAAGAAGCTTGAGATGATTATTGAAAACGTTTCAAATTTATACTTCATTTTAATACATATTGAAATAAAACGAAACATGAAGAAAACGAAGTATTCAAGATCAAAGTTCATTTAAAAAATACAGATCGGGAGCAGAACACACACGTTCCTCAAAATGTACAGAGTTACTGTTTCTAGTTGAAAGATGAACATCCTTCGATAGGCTGGAGGCAAGAAATAATTATGAGAGGAATTGAATTATAAAGAGTTTGGTCATCAGACATGTACATGTACTTCAACATTTCATACTCCCATTAACCAATTTCTTTGAATCAGGAATGAAAACCAAAATCATAAATTGAAAAATGCAAAACAATTTATTTTTTCAGATATTACACAATTTCCCGTTGTCGTTGAGGTAAAGCCAGCCTTCTAAAAATAAAAGAAATTAGCTTTATTTTGATTTCAACTGAATTTTCAATTGAAAATCAATTCTACACTATGAAGAGCTTTTCAAAATCTTAATTATATCTTTGTGGAATAATCATAGTTATCGCTTGCTTTGTTTCTTGTTGTTTTTATTTCAATCCTTAAAGTTTGTCCTTTAAATTTCAAAATCCCGGACACATGAAAAGATCTACATTTGTCATATTGTATAAAAAAGTAAACTAATGTTTACTTATCGTTGTTTGAGTAAAAAAAAAATTCAATACTTCAATAAAAGTTTATCCTTCTAAAGCAAGTATATGTAACATGTAATCAAATATATGTACTCGTACAACTGTAGCTATGAATTCCATTTCCAATTCTATTTATAATCAACTACTTAGATTTCTAGTCTATTGATAATTAACAACTTCATCTTCCGGAATTCCTCTACTTTTTACCTTAGCGTTTATCCTAGTAAACCTTCTTTTTAGGGTATCCACCCAATCCACCAATTGATCCACCAAGAAGTCGGTCATTAAGTCCACCCAATTGGTTGCCGAGAAGACCTGACCCCAGGCCTGACTCAAGTCCGCTTAATCCTGAGCCTAGCCCATTTAATCCGGATCCTAGCCCATTTCATCCAGATCCTAGTCCATTTAATCCTGATCCTAGCCTGTTCAATCCCAATCCACTTAAGCCAGATCCTAGTCCAGGATAATAACCTCCTAGTCCATTGTAGCTACCTCCTAGTCCTGAATAACCACCTCTTAATCCTTGATTACCATATCCTAGTCCAGGATAACTTCCTCCTAATCCAGACAAGCCAGGTCCTAATCCAGGATAATAACCTAAAATGTTTTGATCGTTATAACAAATTCGACAACTCTTTATATCGAATTCCTAAAAAATAATTATGATAGGTCCTAAATGGGCTTCCGTAGTTTTATATTCTTTGAAACTATACCCGAGGTTTTGCGAGGGGGGTAAGGAACGCACTGCGTGTATGTTTTATCTATCTATTAGACAACTATTATATAGCGCATTAAATTACTTATTTTTGTAAATTACTCTTGAGATAGCTTTACTTAAGTGCATAAAATATAGAATTATGGATAATTTACTGCAAAATATAGCAGTAAATTAAAGGTTTAAAGATAACAATTGGTAAAGAAAGTTTAATTTATAAATTGTCCGTAAAAGGTTTTACTCAACAGGTAAGTTCTATGATCTTTTTAAAACTATGAACAGTCATACAGCCGAAGGTTCACAGTTAAATCATTCCATAGTTTGGCTGCATCTGCATCAAAACGCCTCTCCTGCAGGTTTTTGTGCGAACACGATGTCTCATTATTGTTAAAGTGCACTTTGAACACAGGGACCTTTTTTGGTGATACCCTTTTATTACATTCTCCAGATATCTGGTATAAGTAAATGTTTCACAAAGCTTACACCTCATTTCAAATTGCATGGTGGAATATTTAACGCTTTAATTTCATATCCAGCCATATGATTATGTTGCCAATGCACTGAAAGCATGAGCAGTATCACAAAGTTTGAACCTCAATGTTAACTGCTTGGTAGAAAATTTAACATTCTTTAAAATTTCATATGTCTTGACTGTAGATCTATACTTAAGGATCCTTTTTTTATTGAGTAACCTTAAAAAGACTACTTCTTTCGTTTCTCTTGATTGAAATTTAGCTTGTTTTATACAAAAATACCGAAATAACTTTGAAATAATCCGGTTAAAGGTTAATTTGTTTTTTATGTTTGTATTGAAGAAACTGTCGAAAGTGATAAACAAGGATTAACATAAAGTATTTTGAGAAAATCCATAAGAGGTGCACGCTCTCTAATGAAAAAGGTGAAGATTACAACCTTGATCAATCTCAAACATTTAGTCAACCAAACGTATTGTGAAAAGGGGTCAAAACATGGATTCTTGGAACTATCAGAGGTGGAATTAGATGCCTAGGAGGAGTAAGAATCCCCTGTCGACCGATCACGCCTGACGTATATATTGATCAGGTAGAAGGCGTACCCTGTAGTCAAATTTTATATAAAAGCAATGACCTAACAAACAGTATGAAATATGACAGACTAAATATGACCCAACAATAGATTGTACTTACAAACAAGATCATTCTTACCACTGTAGAATTAGAGAAAAGTAACTTCAAACTGGTTTGTTTATATCCTTGTAACAACAACATTTTCGGCCTTCCTCGGTTTAAAAACGGGACATGCTTTTGATTCTCGTATGAAAAGGACACCATAAACACCCTAATAAATCTTGCTTGGGGTTTATGTGAAATTGTTAAGATCTGATATAAATTACAATGATGAATGGAAAGTACGCTCAAATGTATGAGTAAATTAAAATACTGTTATATCTTGTAAACTACTCATATAGTGTCTTCTCTAAAGGATATGGTACGTTTATTTATATAACAAAATGCAATTAATGACTGTGTTAATCACTTGCACCAACACAATTTATGCGCAACATTTGAATAGAAAATAATTGACCGGCAGGTGATCAACCAAGGCTAGTGATATCACAACAAATGCCAAATTATTTACTTGAGGAAAAGCTTTGTGAAAATTGTCTGTTCTTACGTCAATTGCCTTCATATTAAAACAAATTCGAGCACTAAATGTAATGATGTGTTCAGAATTAATTTCACTCCTTGGGCAGCCTAAGCATAGCAGGGATATCTACGTTTTTTTTTTCAAGGGGTTGGGTTTGGGGGATTGGTGTAGTGCTTCACTCTATTAGGTATGTCTAGATTTTGATTAAAGAACAGAGCATCCCATATTTAAAATCACCTTGATTGAAAATGTGATCATAACAACAGTGATTAGGTGCAAAAGATGTTTTGGTCATCTGGTTTCTGAAATGTCTGAAAAGTTCCTAATACTTCTTTCAAGTAGAGTATCCTCGTTTGATAAATATTTTCAATTTGTTGGATACATATACATTTAATCGCAGTACTGCTGAAGTTTCTCCTATATTCTTCTTAATATTTTTGAGGAGTGAACCTAACGGACAGGTATACAATTTGAAAGAATTACAATGCTTATTAGGTAATACTGAAATTCTATATGTCTATTTCACCGACCTGCTATTTTGGATATTAATTATCTCAGTTAATTAGACATTTAATTACTGTTATAACAGGAAGAGATTTCTGCGTCCCGCTTGTCATATTGTTAAGTTTTAAAACATCCAAATATGAAACAGATGTGATAGATTCTGTAGTGGTTTTAAATAGATGTATGAATGGAAATAAATATTGTTTATTATTAAGTCGGTCGCTTTAATTAAGGCCACTTTGTCGAAAATATCATTTACTGTTACTGCTTTTGATCTAAGTTCCAGACGGAACAAAAATTATACAGGATTCATAGAGCATACACCTCTGCCAGCCTTGGAAACTTATGAATGTTAGCTTGAATATTTTTTTTTCTTTTGCTGCAAAAATATGGATTTCCATGATTAAAAGAATTACGGAATTAAAAATAAGTAATGATCCTTAAGTAATGTTTCAAAAAAATAATCAAATATCACTGACACAAAACACACATTTTAGCTTAAAAATAATAAGAATTAAGAAATGTTGATATTTTATGATAGAGAAGGCAGAAAGTTGCAGGCAGACAATATTAAGGCAGATCCATATCCGTATCGTTTTTTTGTTTTTTTGTTTTTTATTAAGCTGATTATATCTCGTCCTTTGGTGCATCTTTATAATTTCAAATTAGTAACAGCGAAGTATTCGTTGTAAAGCTCATTATAGCAATTGCATTTTCGTGGAACTTGGTTTTAATTCTACATCTGGTAATCCAACTTATACTCATAGTTTCATTTCTAAGGAAACGATTTTTAATCGTACGTCAGTTTTATATATTCTCCATATTCCAAACAACAAAGTTGAACATGATTTTTCGTATAAATTCTGAAAAATTAAAAAATACAAAGCGAGTTGTAGTAAATGTTCTACCCATACTTGGGTTCTAAATCTAAAAACATCAAAGAACCTTAAGAAAATTTTAAATCAGAAATCAAAAATTGCATGTAAATATAATCATATCTTTCAGGTAACAGTAATTTTTGTGTACAAATGACATTTTCCAATTTACTTAGATCCTTAATTGAGGATATGTTTAAACTATTATAGTGGTTTACATTTTTACATTTTTATTTTGGTCCATTTTAGATATGCGTAAAAAAAGAAAGACACGTCATAAAGTTCATACCAAAGGGCACGATGTTCGTTACAATATATTTTAACAAAGTTTCACGATATTTGTTACAATATATGTTAACAATGTTTCATTTACAAAATATCAATATCATTTAATATAATTTAATTACATGATTTCTTACCACAAAATCATTCATCCGTGATAAACTGTTTTATCATGCCCGTTTTTTACGAATTTATAAGTTAACAGAAAAGGAGATATTTTTTATCATAAAAGGAGATTTCTTTTTTCATAAAAGGAAATATCTTAACTCGATAAAAGGAGATATCTCATCTTGATATCAATGATTGCAAAAAAAACGAGTACACACTATGCTTAAAAGAAAGAAAAAAATGATGTCGCTGTATTTTCGCATCAACATTCACAAGTTTTTTGTTTGTTTGTTTGCTTGTTTGTTTGTTTGTTTGTTGTTGGGTTTTTTTCTTGCTTGTTTGTTTGTTTGTTGTTGGGTTTTTTCTTTTTTTTCTTTCTTTTTTTTTTCTTTTTTTTTCTTTTTGTTTATTTTTGTTTATTTTGTTTGTTTTGTTTTTTTTTTTATCTTTTTTTTTTTTAATTTTTTTTTTTTCATTTCGTCTTCTTGAAAACAGTGATAATTGTATGATATGAAGAACAATTTTATCAAGAAGTACAACACATTCACACTTGTTATTCTAGCAATTTTAATTTTTTTTATTTTGATTGGTGTGGTTTAGATATACATATGAAACCTCTTAGTTAGAGCTGGTTTTACATATCTGCAGGAAGGTATCGTACTCTCTATCTTCATAGAGACAAAAATTGTATTTTTTCATAACAACGTATATGTAGGCTATACTGCTTATTACTTAATTGTTGCATACTTTAGTAAATTTAATAAAACTGACTCTCTTAAAGTATAGCTCTACATTTTTTACTATTTACCCTCTTAATTTAAAATCATATCTCTTCATATTTTATTTCTTGTGTAGAAGGGGACATTAATTTTACTTCCTTTCTTTATTTTACTGGCTTACTTAAACATTAGCAAACTTCATATAATTAAATTGTAATGTGATTCCTTCTGAAATTTGCCAATCATACCTTTTATTTTTCCTTGGCAAATACTTAGAACAAAACAAACTATAACCAAAAAAATAAAAAATAAAAATAAAATAAACCATCCACGGTGAGATTCGAACCCAAGACCTCTATATTAAGAGTCTAGCTCGCACTCCGCTGTCCTACGGGGACTTAAGCTTACTTAAAATTTAAATTATTGATTGAAACTAAATACAACATATGCATGTAAATGTTTAAACAGTTGGTTGTTTTGGTGTACTTTGATAAGTGATATATGTCTCTTCTGTTAGAAGTGTGTATAAACCCTTGATGTGAAGTTCATTTTAAAGAGATTTATCATGACATAACGTCAGTATGATAAAGTGCACATTTTGTACAATCTCCAATTTTTTAATTGTTGGGGAAGAAATCTACTGTTTAATCAATACTTGACTGATTTTCTTTTCAGCGAAGTAATAGTCCGGAACATAAATCTTTATATTTGTATTCAATGTCAGGTCTCTAACATGTCACGTCACGACAACATAAATCACATATCAGTACTTTAAATAAAAATAGTTAATAAACAATTTTAATTAATTCATTGGTCAAAGTATCTATGAGGTGACACTTTATGATTTACGGATAACTTTCCTTAATTATATGTTATTCTATTGGTTATTTGTGCTGGGTAATAACTATAAAAGGCGACAGTCTCATTTGAAAAGTTGTCCGCACATCTGGTTCTAACTAGTAAGTACCAATATAATATTAATGAACTGTTTTCTAATATTTTTTTAATTCTTTCAGTTACAAGATATAACATCTAGTTTACAACAAAATTATGTATACGATTTAGTCATTCAAAGATGATTTTGAATATGTTTAATACTATTTATTGCTAAGATGAGAATAACATTAAAAGTCGTTTCAAATATGCCAAATCCCTGAAAAGATACATATTAGTCTTTGAGTTAACCGTAAAGATAATAAAACCATTATTGTTATTAATAATATCTTTTTTCAAGTATTCAATTTAACACAGGACCAAAATAATTTTTTGCAGTGCTGATGCAATATTCATGATCGGAGATTTAAGTAAATACATTTTAATTAAGTTTGTTAATTTTTTTTTTTAATAACAAAATCAATTAATATAGCTATCATTTAGCAAAATCGATTATTATTTTACAGATGAAAATGATTATTAGCCTGATATAAGAAAATCATTATGTTGAGAAATAATCATTAGGAATCAGAAACAAAAGCATTGATAACATTACTTTGGCTTTCTGTCTTCAATGCATGAGTTAAAACACATATCTAATGATGTTAACTTAAGCTACATTTAAATTCCTAATCTGTCGAAAATTTGAGAAATTTTTATCAAGATTTATCTTGAAAAAATATATTATCTTTGTAAGAACTAAGACAGGGGATTGGTTGGTAAAAGAAGAAAAGAAAGTTAAAATTCTACAAACAGTAGTAAGCATAATAATAAAAAAAAAATAATATGTTGTATGTTTTATTTCCTACTCACCTGTTTTTCAGGTATCCAAGTAGTTGCCGCCATGATCAAGGCCCTTGTTTTATCATTGTGCATTGCTTTGGCAATAGCCGACTACGACAAGAAGGTTCATAATCCGTGAGTAAAAAATTAAATACGTATTTTTAAATTGCTGAGTATGATTAAGTACTTATAATCCCTTATTCATGAAATGTATGGAGATAAGGAACAGTATTCAAGCCCAAAAGTCCATTAAACAATACAAATTTTGGAGCAGAGCAAAATCCGACTTCTAACACATCAGAGGTGGGATCAGGTGCCATGGAGGAGTAAACATCCCCTTCCAAACGGTTACACCCGCCCTGTGCTCCTTGTCATGATCGGGAAATAACGGATACATCCGTCGACAGTCTAATAATACTGTAGTTGAATTATGTCAGAACCATTTCTTTTTCAATTTCCGCACATATTACCTTATTTATATTTAAAATCAAAATGTTTGATCTTTTTAACTGATAATTTCATTCTTGCATCTTGATCAATGAATTCTTTGTAGCAGAAACATTTATTGTGTATTGTAAAAATAAACTTTATTTTTATATACAAAAAAGTATTATCGCGAATTATTAATAAGAATTAATTGATATTGAAACTTTGTTTTCCTTCTTTTTTTGCATGCAATAACCCTTAGGTGTAAAAATCTTAGGAACATAAATTCTGCTTCAACAACTAATAAGCATTTTTATTGAAATTTTCAAAAGAAAATTCGCAATTTTTTCTCTATCATATACCATATACTTTAGAATTCATTGTTTTCTAATTTATCATCAAATCCTTTTTGTCCTGTTTACCTTTCGTTCATTTTTTTTATTTATTTCTTTATTTATTTATTTTTATTTGATAAATACAGACTCTGAATTGTCATTTGTTTACAGATGGACATTAGGTTATGGTAGCGGACCTTACAGAAACCTGCTTGGAAGCTACTATCAAGTTGGATACAATCAAGGCTATGGATATCCAGGTAGAAACCTTTTAGGTGGATATGGATACTATCCAGGCCTTTTCGGCGGTTACGGCAACAACTACTACCCAGGAAACAACTATTATGGATATTCACCTTATAACAACTTTAACTCATTCTACGGATACAGCAATGGATACTATCCAGGTGGAGTTAATTTCCCAGGATATTATCCAGGACAAAATTTACCTAATGTTCTGTATCCCGGAAATACCCTTACCACCTACCCATCTGTGAAAAGAGTTTACTAAATGTTTTCTGCACCCAACAAACGAAGGTACTTTTTGTGTTTTCTGCCTATTGTATACTTAATGTCATCTGATATCATTAATTTTATCTTTCTTTTATAATAAATTCTATGATGCTGATAAGATTTTTTAATCAAAAACTGTTTTCCTTTCAGATTCATCCATAACGACTGATTCTCAATAAACATATTTTTGTTATTGCTTATCTAAATAAATATTTCAAGCAGTATTTTATATCTCTGCTGCTTTTTTCAATTGCAAATACGGGCTAAAAATATTGGGAGTGAAAAAGCCTCACTGGTTTGTTATACCTGGTACAATCAATAATCAATTCTGTTTTATGCTTAGTTTTATTTAAAGTGTATTGAGAATTGTTGTAGACATCATTTCTGCGCTAGCCAGTTCTTCCCTTTGCAGTCTAGAAAATGAATTGTACAATGCAAATTGTTTGCACCTTGACAAAAAGTATTAACATGCAAATGCTTCAAAAACTTCTAAGTTTAAACGTTTTTGAATTTTTGGGGAGTTGAGAATGAAAATTGGTGTAGTGCTTCACTCTACTATGCGTTTGTTAGGGTATGTCAAAGAAACCTGGATTGAAAGTGTTAAGATAACAAACAATATTGCAAAATCCATTCAAATAATATAAAAGGAAGATAGGGAAAACAGAGTCCGTGCAAACAACAGAGTGGGATAAGGTTTCATGCAGGAGTTAACATCCCCTGTACATCCGCTTTGAGTCCTCAGTATTTATCGGGTAAACCGGGCAATCCATACTCATATTTAAATGAAAAAATGACTTTACAATCTGTATAGAAACGTCAGTGCACATTAGACCGAACAAAAGTTAAGTTGCAAGAAAGGTCGACGTAAGGACGATAAAAAAGTGAACTTCAAATGAAATTGAAAGGCAGAAATATGGTCTGTTTTGGTTGTCCATTTTCGAAGAATCTCGTAAAGTTGAAGACACTTCTTTCAAGTAGAGTAACCACATTTGATATACACTTTTGAGTTGTCGTCTGACGCCATGAGTGTCAAGCAGATTAAGAATCAATTTTTTTTCCTTGTTGCAAAAATAATGATTGACAGCTAGCCAGATAATTTTCTTTCAAGCCGATTTGCATCGGAATTTGTTAACTGTGTTTTAAAAACAACAGTAAGCAGAAGAAACAATAATATTACTGATGTCAATTATGGATGTGTTTACTTCCATTACAATTTTTGCATACAAATGTTTATACGAACATGTCCTCGTAACCTTTTTTCTGCGTTTCTATACTACTGGATCAGTCAATTTGTCTTCTACGAAAGGAATGATAAAATCATTTCGTGCGAAATGTCAAGAGTAAATATTTTCACCTTTTCCTTGGAATGCTCTACTGATTTGTTCTGATAACTTCAATTAAATTGAATAAAGTTTGTTCTTTTAACTTATTCACATGCTTTAGCATTTTTATTTATGTAATTCAAAAAATAATCACAACAACACCGTATATAGGCACCGATAAATTTGCGATGAATTTGCTTGTTTTTTTTGTTTTGTTTTTGTTTTTTGTTTTTTTTTTTCTTCTTAGTTTATTTCTCAGTTAATACCATAAGTGTACATTTACTTGTCCAATATTTTTAATTCTCATAAACAAAGCACATTCATCACGACGATAGAAGAATTCTTATGAAGATTTAAAATACATGTAATCACAATGGAACAGAGAAAAAATTCTTAAGATGAAGAACTGGCAAAACCATGATAATTCTGATAATGACAGTTATCCAGTAGTGATGCATGTACATGTATAAACACATTTGCATGTCTATCATAACAAATACAAATCTCTTGGAATAAATTTCCATATATTGGACCATTTCTCAACAGATAAATGATTATTTTTTTTTATTTCATGACAATGAATGGAAAGATATAGTTTCACTCTGTGTATGAAAAGGCCCTGTGCTCATACCAATCATTGGCCTGAATTTAAAGAAAACAGGTATATTTTAGTATTTTAGGTAAAAAAAATAAATGAAATATTGGCAACCCCCCCCCCCCCCGATCCAAAAATCCTAAAACACAGTTGGAGATTGTATAACCTCAAAGAATACAATAAGTAAGCGCTGGTTACGTAAAAATACACCTTTGTTGAGATATGTTCTCTTTAACAAATTTGTTGGAGTAATAGCTTGTAGTTAAACTTCCTCAAAAGGTCTTTGTTTATTCGAAATAAGAAATAAGTCTTTACAAAATGAAAAAGTCTACAACCGGAGAAAAACAGATTAAAACATTTTTCAATTACTTTTGAACATTTCATAATACGCTTCTTCTTCAGCCTGTCATTAATTTGATCAAACATATTATTTTTTTGTTTTTTTTATTTTTAAATAAACCAAGACGCATCTACTTTCCTTCAAAAAATGCTTAAAGAGAATTTAAGCGGAACACGAGAATCCATAGCACATAAATAGACTTACCAAATATAAGAAATTAGAATATACGAGATGGTACAACAATTATCAATGCCAACAAGGAATCGGCATAGAAAGGCATTTAATTGACATAGCTAGCATATGATCCACAAAAACGGTTGCGAGTTAATGCAAATTAATGAAAAGGCGATCAGAATTATGAGGTAATACAGCTAGTGATAAATTGCATATCTGAACACATATTCGAATTATCAAATCCGAAATCCGGTTCATGTTGTTTATGATAAAGTATTTTTGAGCAAAAACAAGTAGTTATGTTTATAATGTGGAAGGCAACATATTATATAATTGTCATTTAGATGGAAGACATGATTATAATATCCAGGTGAATTTGGCACAGAACTACACAGGTGAATAAATGATAAAACGTCAAAGTAATCCCGCTTGATGTATAGTCAATAAAGCATACAAATATGAAACAGATGTGACAGACTCTATCGTGTCTTTATTTCCATCCACTGGGCAATATCTAGTCGATGTATGAATAAAAATGAAAATTGTTTATTAAAGAGTCATAGATTTATTTCAGGCCGTTTGTTGTAAATATCGTTACATGTTACTCTCATTAATCTTTGCAGCATAGGCAACGTAACTTATTGGTAATACCTCTGCCAGCCATGGAAACATATGCTTGCAAACATGATCTGTTTTTCTTTTCCTGTAAAAATATGTAATGTCCTGATAAATAAAATTAACAGAATTCAAAATTAAAATCTTGCATTTCTAAAAATGTCTCGAAATTTTTTTTTTTGACCTAATACATACTTCTCACCTCAAACCAATAAAAATTCTGATACATTATGAGAGTTAAGGCAAACTATTTTGTTGCAGGTGGGAAATATTAACGGTGGTCCATATCGTTATGTGTATCGTTTTCAAATTAAATTGTTTATCCTTTAGCCCCAGGTACACCTTTATAATTTCATGCAAGTTACATCAATCTGTTCCCAAATATTGACGACTTTCATGCAAAGTGTAAGGTCATTTTTCTCATATTGTGTAGTTTAAGGATTTCGCCGTTTGCCTGAATACAAAGAACTCACTGTGGTCTGATCAGTCGACAGAACATTTTTTAATCCTCAATGACACATGACCCATTTTCTGACGATGGGAAAAACTCAAGTCATCCCGTTTGTCATACAGATTAGTTATTAGCTGGCCATTGTTGACTATGGTCAGTAAACTATCCAAATATAAATAGTGAATATATAAAGCGTGTTTTAGTGAAAAACTGTTGTATAATACTCGCTTTTTATAAATTTTGATAATTGTGCGGAGAAGGAAACATCATGTCGATATTTCCGTTAGGAAAACAAATATAGTCTTCTTTATTAATGTGCTGAAAAAGAATGAGAATTTTTTTTTAATACTTTTCAATCTTGAATATTTTTTTCGTATTTTTAAAAAAAAAAATGTAAAAATTGTGTAATATGAATGAAAAATTTTATCAGAAAGTAAAACTCATTCAAACACAATTAATCTACATGTAACAATCCTTGTTTGGATATGAGGCGGTTAGGATGTATTGAATTTGAGTCTCTAAAGACTTCCTTACAATCTTTTTTTTACGTTACAGAAAGGCATCGTAGTCCATATCAAAAGACAAAAAAGTTTTTAAAAACAAGATTCATTGCTAACTACAATATCGTGAATTTAGTTGTTGTTGTTGCATACTTTGAAAATTTTATAAATTTGACTCTCTTGATGGGTCGTTTAGCACCCTAAACTATTTTCCCCTCTTAATTTTAATCAGAATTCTATAGATCTTTTTACTTGTGTAAAGGGGAAAACTAATTACTAGTATACTAATCTATCTTTCTTTCTTTGCTTGGCCTCTACATAACAAACTTTACATAAAAAATATTTTTTAATGTGTTTTTCTTCAAATTGTCCATTATACCATTAATTTTTACTTGATAAATAACCAAAAAAGCCTTATACCAAAAAGAAAAATAGTACATCCACGGTGGGATTCGAACCCACGACCTCTGGATTAGAAGTCCAGCGCGCTATCCGCTGCGCTACGCGGACTTCAATTTCGTCAAGGTTTAAATTATTGATTGAAATTACATACTTAATGTAAATGTGCATAGAATCAGACTTAACTGTTTTGATGCATTTTGATGATAAATTAAGTGATATGTCTTATCCGTTTGAAGTGTCTTAATTATGCTGGAAGAATTTTATTGTTTTACTTATATCTGTCGGGGTTTTTTTTTAGCTTATTTTTCAGCAAAGTATTGTACAATATTTCACAGAAGATTATGTATTTGATATAACTTAATCTTTTCCAACCATGCGGCTCTAGACACCACAAATAGAGTGGATGAAAATGCCTACAAAAATATCACAGAATTCAGAACGTAATGCTTATATTTCATGCTATTTTACTCAGTTCATCATTATTATTAGTCGGTTTCCTTTCAAAATGCCATGTTTTGAAGAAATGTGATTTTTTTTTTTAAATTCAATACTGTATGCATTCTCTAGTTGAATATTGGTCAGTAAAGGAGGAATTGTTGTCTGGTTTTCCTAAATGAAATATTCAGATTAATTTGCTTAATTGTCTATTATATTTTGATGTTAGGACTTTAGTAGATCACGTTTTTCCTTCCATCTAATAATTGTACAACTTTACGTAAATGGAAAGGGTAATCTTAGTTTGACATCTAGCAGGGACTATATATTTGGCGGAGAGTGGTGTACGAATATGTCTTTCTGCTTTTTCAATTTACCACAGAATAATGCATTTAGAAAGCATGTTTCAACAATGAAAGGCAGAAGAAAATTTTCTGAAGAACTGAATAATTTATGGAGTAAAATTTTTAAATAACCAGGTAAAAATGACCTTCCAAACAAATTCAGATCTTGTTAGATTTTGAAAGCTTCCAACATAAGAACTAAATTGAACATTAAATCGAAAGGGTCATTTTTTGGTATCATTTTGTATCTTCTTATGACTACCTCTAGATATGTTATTCTTTACAACTAACTGAACTGTGACGCAACATACACTTAATGTTCACGTCAAAGAAATATGACATTACCTTTTCTTCGCAAGCACTTTATAGCACGGTACAAGTTTCTCTAAAGTTTAGCGTTAATAACTAAGACGTAATATTTTAATTGGATTATAACTTTTCTTATTTTATGAGATTCTAGCAAGAATAAAATAGAAGGGAACTGACATTAAATGGAAGATTAAATGTACTTTTGAAAGTGCGTGAAAAATGCGTGATTGCAGGGAAACGGTATATTCGTGATTTTGCGTTAGAAATAGGAAATGGTATATGCCTTAAAATGCTTCTTTAACCTTTGAAAATTTCATTAAATTTTAAATGCAATAATTCTGAGAAGAATCCCACCTTAATATGCTTTTGATTAAAAGGTGATAGGTATCAAGGCATATAGAAAATGTACATTTTTCATGCTCATAACGTGGTTTGTTAGTATATGTCATTGTTTAAAGCAAATAGATTTCTCGAAAAATACCTTTTTGGAAGGGGGTTTTCACAGTAAGCACAAAAAAGCCATTTACAAGACTGTTTCAGACATCAAACTGCCTAGAATTTCATAAAGAAGCTTGAGATGATTATTGAGAAGGTTTCAGTTAAGGACAGACGATACGTTCCTCAGTAAAATATATTTTTTATAATATTTTGTCATTGAAGTATTGCTATTTTGATATGCTTATTCACAAAAAATGAGGTACCTTACCAGCCATTTGTGCAAAATACCGGAGGATGTTGTTTCCAAATAACATTTTGGAAAAAACTTAATTTGTCAACATCACATTTTTTAGTGTTTCAATTTTTTAAAGACAACAAGAAACCAGTTTAGAAATCAAAAAGTATTTAAAATTTTGAATATTTTTCATACAATACGAAGATAAGCAAAATAGATATTTGAGGAACGTATCATCTGACCTTAATATGCTTCATTTTGAGACATATTAGAATAAAATGAAACATGGAGAAAACGAAAAGTATTCAAGCTCAAAGTTCATTAAAACAATACAAATCGGGAGCAAAGCAAAAAACGTACCTCAAGAAGTACAGAGTTACTGTTTCTAGTTGAAAGATGAACATCCTTCGCTAGGCTGGAGGCAAGAAATAATTATGAGAGGTATTAAATTTTAACAGATTGGTCATCAGATGTATATGCACTTCAAAATTTCATACTCCCATTAACCAAATTCTTGGAATCAGAAATGAAAACCAAAATCATAAATTTAAAAATGCAAAACAATTTATTATTTTAGATATTACACAATTTCCCGTTGTCGTTGAGGTAAAGCCAGCCTTCTGAAATTAAAGGAAATTAGCTTTATTTTCATTTCAACTGAATTTTCAATTGAAAATTCATTCTACTTTGTGAAGTGCTTTTCCAAATTCTTAAGCAAATCTTTGTGGAATAATCTTAGTAATCACTTGCACTTTGCTTCTAATTGTTTTTATTATCATCTTTAAAGTTTGTCCTTAATGTGAATCCCGGACGCATGAAAAGATCTACATTTGTCTTATTAGTTAAAAAAAACTAAACTAATGTTTGCTTATCGTTATTTGAGTCAAATAAAATTTCAATGCTTCAATAAAAGTTTATCCTTCTAAAGCAAGAATATGTAACATGTAAACACTACATGTACTCGTACAAATGTAACTATAAATTCCATTTAAAAATCTATTGATAATTAACTACTTACATTTCTAGTCTATTGATAATTAACAACTTAAGCTTCCGGAAAACCTCTACTTTTTACCTAAGTATTTATCCTAGTACACCTTCTTTTTGGGGTATCCACCTAATCCACCATGTGATCCGCCAAGAAGTCCGTCATTAAGTCCACCCAATTGGTTGCCGAGAAGGCCTGACCCAAGGCCTGGCCCAAGACCTGACCCAAGTCCGCTTAATCCTGATCCTAGCCCATTTAATCCTGATCCTAGCCCGTTCAATCCCAATCCACTCAAGCCAGATCCTAGTCCGGGATAATAACCTCCTTGTCCAGGGTAGCTACCTCCTAGTCCTGAGTAACCACCTCCTAATCCTGGATAACCATATCCTAGTCCAGGATAACTTCCTCCTAATCCAGACAAGCCAGATCCTAGTCCAGGATAATAACCTCCTAATCCAGGGTAGCTACCTCTTAGTCCAGGATAACTACCTCCTAGTCCAGGATAATATCCTCCCGATCCAGATCCTAGTCCAGGGTAGCTACTTCCTAGTCCAAGGTAACTGCCTCCTAATCCTGGATAACCATATCCTGACCCTGGGTAGCTTCCTCCCAATCCAGACAATCCTGATCCTAGTCCAGGATAATAACCTCCTAGTCCAGTTAAACCGGAACTTAGACCAGGGTAGCCACTTCCAAGTCCACTCAAACCATATCCTAAACCATTGTATGGATCATTGAGTCCGTAGGGATAGCCATAAGAATTACCATATGGGTTGCCTAACAAATTATTGCCAAGTAAGCCTGTATTAGGATACAAGGTATTGAGACCCTGGTTTCCTAGACCAGTACCATATGGATTGTAATATGAAGGATCATTTAATCCATTATACAGGGGAGTCCCTTGTCCTAGGAGACCTCCTTGCAGGTTGTATCCTGGGTAGGTTGAATACGGATAACCGGAATGTGATTTGCCTTTGCTTCCGTATGTACCAGCCTGAACGGCGGCAATTGCAAGGACTAGGATCAGTGCTGCGAATTTCATGTTATGACCTAAAATTGAACAATAATAGTAATCATGTCAACAATCTTTCCTGATAAAATTGGTATCTTTATTTTTTTTCCTAATTTATTTAACTGGCGAGTTCTAGTATATTTTCTTTGCCAACTAGAAAGATCTTAATTCTAAATGGTAGAATACACCAAAGTATAGCACTGCGATTTTTCTTTTTATCAAATTAATTTATATGCATTTTTTCTAGAGAACATCTATCATTCCAACGCATTATCGTATCCAAACCGGCCTTATAAATAATATTTTTGATGGTTTAACAAGCACTTTTTAGATAAGCATCTCATAAAACTATCAGACGCCAGAGAATGAATATAATATCAACTAAGTCAAAGTAAATAAAAATTTATTTTTTATTGTTATAGTTTATTTAAAAACATTGTGTAGTTTATTTTTTGTTTCTGATAGGTGGATCCTAAATTTGAATAATTTGAAAATTTAGTAAAGATATCAAGCATCGACAATGAAGTAGATGCGAGGTGTTTTTTTTTTTTCTTTGACATTACTTTATCGATTTTAGATGATCGTTTACTTACTTTTTGTCTTTTGACTCCAGAGTGAAATTCATCGTTTCTAGCTCCCTTTATATATCTAGGCCTTCCCGACTAATGTCCAGTAAAATTTAAGGAAAAACCACGAAACATAATTAATTGATGGATTAGAAAATTATTGTTATCAATTACTTTTAGCAAACCACAGATGTAAAACTTTTGTCTGGAGACGTCATCGTTAAAAAACTTTCTGTAAACAAAAATCAAGTTTTTCTGTAACATTTTGCTTTCATTACTTCATTTGATTTTTAAATCTATGCTGATCGAGACGGGTATTCTAAAATCATATATTCTTAGATAATTGATCAATAATCTGGTTAAACGGTGACTTATTAAACAATAAACATGATATTTATACTATCATCAAAATATAGGATTACATTATTTGATGTAATTGTAATAAAAACTTTAATGATTAATTTATCTACTTAGTTAATTACTTTCTTACTTGCACATTACTTACTGACTAACATGCATGTACTTTCTAACTTACTTTACGTACATGCTAAATTAAAAACAATTTTGAAAACAAATAATTACATGATATTTTTTACCCATTTGAGTAAAACTTCCTGAATTTGGACATATGTTCATTGTTAACATCAAAAATTTCTAAAATCTGTTATGAATTATATAACAAAAAAATGTATGAATCTTATATACATACACTTATTTACGTATCATTGCCTTTGCATTTATTGATTTTTTTTTTTTTTTTTTTTTTTTTTTTTTTTTTTTTTTTTGTTAGAATTAAAAGGTGGTGCAACAGCATTGAAGTTTATTCATAATTGAATTATCCATCTAGTGGTTCAGATTTGAGCAGATTGTAAGAATATACCAAGAGGTCTAGAACTTCATTAAATTTTTATTATAAATATGCTATATAATATACTAGTATCCTGTTTAGGAAAAAAAAAATATATAATATTTTTTCTTTGTGTCAGATTATATTTTAACAAATAAATGTTTCAAATTTCACTCATTGTCTTTCTTTTTAATATATTTTTAAATTAAAATTAACATTGCAAGGATTTTTATCATGTCAATCATTTCAATGTCATAATATTCCTATGTCTAACAGAAAATTCTAAATATTTCTGAATTAAATAGGAATATAATTTTAAACCTCATATCTTTATCAAAACATTTTTTATATAGTTTTATCAAATACCAATTACACACTTCTAAACCAAATTTCTATTTTTTATATGTAATGCAATGTATCACGATTTTGAAAAATTTATACAAAAAGTTCATTTTTCTGTGTGATCTTTTAAATTGGATTTAATTAAAAAAAACGAATCTTTGCAAGAAAAATATTGAAATTAAATAATGTTCACCATACATATTTTTATTCCTAGAATTGAAACAATCAGTAATCATTCAAAACGATTGTGTATTAAATCAAATATCTACAGACACCGATCAAACATTTAACATTAAAAGCATTTGCAGAGCATGTCTGGTATTTTATGTATATCTAAAACAACTGTAAAGTTTAATTTCACCTGGAGCACGACAAAAAACCATCACTCATTCTGTCTAAATTTCTTTTCAAAGAGGCTTATGTGTAAATAAATCAACGTTTGGCTAGACCCTGGGCGACCTGTCTAATAAAAACGTAATTAGGGTCATTAATGAGCGTTGTTAATTAAAGAATTCCTTATTAGAATCTCTCATACTAAGTTACATGCAGTTGATTTATGCATTCAATTGACTGTCGTATTCGTCATTCAGAAATGATTTATATTCCTTTTTTAGTATTTTAAGGAAAACTATGCCCTAAATTATATCTTTTCTTCTTTGAAAACATTAAATACATTGCTTAATTATGTCCTAGGGGTTGCGTGGTTAAAAATTAAATTTTAAAGAAAAAAGAGGGGACGAAAGAAAAAAAGCATAATATTTCATTTTTTATTTAAAACGTTCTGAAATTTCACATTTATATGTATTTTATTATAGAAATATTGTTGCTCATAAAATTCCAAAGAGTTCAAGATCTTGGAAATCAAATTTTCTTTGTAAAGTTGCAAAATGGGTATAATTATTAATAAACCACAATGCTCACTATGCTTAACTATGCGGTAGTGGTACATTTGTCATGTTCACGCTTTTGTATCGTTTGCAAGAATTAAGGATTTATTAAATAGATCACTGTTAATTATTTTCACTTTTGTCATTGATTACTATAAAACTTAATAAGGGCACCACAAAGCGGAGCATCCCCTCGCAAAAGAGCATATCAATTCTTATATGAATTATTACTTTTGTTACGCTACCCCCCCTTCCCCCCCCCCCACACACACACACACATACACGTTTCTATATCCTCTCTAACTTCGTTGCAAGGGGATAATTTCATTTTATCTTATTTTATTTTTGCAAGGGAAACACAATTTTACTTTTTGTATTTTCCTCGAAGAATACTTTTATAATTCTGAGTAAATAAAAAGTTGGCACTATTGTTTTGAATATAGAGAATCCTGAGTTCTGATACTAGAATGTTCCATATCATGAGGTATGTGGTAGGCTGCTACAGTTTGGTTTATTAATCAGTCTAAATTTATTTGAGCAGTGATCATTATGATTCATTTCTGAGTTATATCTGAATGCATGTGCCATATTTTGAAGCTATTATTGTTTAACTACAACTTTTGCCTTGCTGCAGTGAAAAAAACGTTAATGTTGATTTTTGTAATTTTGGTACAGATTTTAGACAAAAAATTATTTCTTGACTAGTGTGTTTTTCTGTGCTTCAATTTATACAATATGGCATATAATACATACGAATGAATCGGAACTGAAACAACTCGTAACTGGAGTCTTCACTAAACTTACGTTGGCAAGCTACGTGTATGTAGTTAAATATATAGTGATTGGATTAGCGCTGTTAAGAAGTAAATGTTTACATGCTTTAAAAATACCGAAAATAATCGTGGATATGTAAACCTGTAATTGGCGACTCTTCTGTATGTAGATAATTCGGGGTACTTGGCTAAATATTATGTTAACAAGAATTTCAAACCCGATTGCAAACAACTCAATTATAATGTACACTAGGAGAAGCAAAATGCAGTATGTTATATTTATGATTCCCTCGTTCAGTTGTATTTATGTGATTGGAATATGAGAAGATCGGACAATGGATGAATATATTAAAAATATACATATATCAAGGCAACATTCGAATCCGTAGCAAATTACGTCACTTCCGTTTCGCACAGGACAAACTAACCCATCCACAAACACACAGTCACATACAATTCAATAACTATATCCCCTCTAACTCTGTTGCGAGGAGATAATAAGGGGTCTTTGATATTTCTATTCCGAGTCATAACAGAATCCGGAATACATTGTTATCTGATCATGGCCAATAAGTTATAAATAGAGATTGCATTCTGAAACCAAAAAAAACCGCTTCATTTAAATTTCTTCATTTATTCAATGTTTTACACAAAGAATTTTAATACTTTATATATAAAATGTTAAACAATATTTAGGAAATGATTATATATAAATTCTCAGTTTTGTGAGAATTAAATTGAAAATGACGTACGCACGATATAAGCACGATTAGTATAAAAACGAAATTCAATGAAAATGTTTATTTCTTAAACGTATTTATTATTGTGACTGAAATGCAAAGGAGGTTTAAAAGAGCATGCAAAACTCTGCATTATGAAGGAATCATAATTTGAAAGCTTCTTTATTCAGTATTGAATAATAACAGTTGAATTCTATGTTTCGATTTTTTTTAAAAAATGCACTGAAATAATTCCTCATAGCTTTCTTTTCATTTGTTCCTGCAAGTAAAACAAAAGAACAAAGTTCAATTGTTTTGAAAGAAAAAGGCATGAAAAAATATATCAGGTAATATTTTAGAATCGTATTATAAGAAGAATAATTTCAAATAATATCCCTGAGGTAATTCAATTCTCATTCACTCTTGTTAAGAAAAGTCAAATGTAGCACAATTTCTTTCTAAAGTTCTAGAACATATTGATAAATGGTTGACGAAATAGCTGATTGCTTTTACTCCAAAAAATTTTTAATGTAAATTTTAGTAGGAAAAAAAATTCTATATCTCACTGTTTTGGAGAATATGGCCCAGACATTATTCTGAAAATATATCATACTCATTGAGGTCTTTTTTAACAAACTAGCAACAGTTACCAAAGAGGATACATTTTAGGCAAAGTAAATTAACATCCCCAAAGTTAAAATTTTTCTATATTAAACTGAAAGTAATAGATGAATAACAATCTTCGTTGATATAATATGAAACTTGGTATAAACTACATATTTATGCAAGATTTTTTTTTATCAAAAATAAAGTCAGAAAGATTGCAATATCTCGTGATAAGATTTAGCAACATTAGCATTGTAGCAACCGCTAATGATTAAACGCCGCCTATAGCTAATGATAGAAATATCATTAAGCGTAGCAATGCAACGCTTAATGTCATAAATTATGACATTAATAATTGACATTCTCAACCGCTTAATGATGTAATTCTTTCATTAAGCGGCGTTTTATCATTAGCGGTTGCAACAAAGTATATCAATTTATTTTTTTTATTTAATTATGCTCTACTGTGTATTTAGAATACATAGAGGCTCAGTAGTAATGACTTGAGCGATGTTCATCAATACTCGAATTTTTATTTCACTGGAGACTAAGTGAAAAAATGGCAATAGATAAAAAAAAATAATACTAAAGGGACAAATATTAAGTTGAAGAAATTTAATGTAAAATTTGTACATATTTACATTTGAAACATTAATTTCAAAATTTCGTAATACACTGAAGGTTAAAATTTTACCAAGTTCAATGATTGGTTCTGCAAGTTTTGTTCTGTAGAATAAATAAGCCTACACAGGCAATTCTGTGAAATTTATCTAAGCATTGAATTCTTATTTTTGGATGCCGTCGGTCCTATAATAGCACCTGGCCTTGCCGACAAATATTGAAAAACGTGCGTTTGCGGGTGTGCTTAATAGATGTAAGAGCCGTGGTGATATAAAAAGTTAAATAACGCAAAGGAATATTGCGAGGGAAAAATTTTTTTTTTTAAAAATTAAACGTACAAAAGTTATAACTTTACAATAATTTTATAGTGTTATTGCTTTTAATTAAATTAAGCCAAAACAATATACATTTTGGTGTTCCTAGAGTATTGAAAATACATATACAATGTAGTTCCCACTATGTATTCTACGGAAGCCCGTTGAGGCCAGTTCAGAGAAAGATATATTTTTTTTTTTGCGTTTAAACGCAATAAACATTGCGTTTAAACGCAAAACATTGCGTTTAATCGCAATAATCATTGCGTTTAAACGCAAAAGATTACGTTTAATCGCAATGTTTATTGCGTTTAAACGCAAAACACTTTGCGTTTAATCGCAAAAGATTGCGATTAAACGCAATCTTTTGCGTTTAAACGCAATAACTTTGCGATTAAACGCAATAGTTTTTGCGTTTAAACGCAATAATATTTTTTCGATTAAACGAAATAGTTTTTGCGTTTAAACGCAATAATTTTGCGATTAAACGCAATAAGTTTTGCGTTTAAATGCAATAATCTTTGCGTTTAAAGGCAATAATCTTTGTGTTTGAAGGCAGTCATTTGTATCAAACCCTTGCTGAGTACAATGGACCCACGCATACTTATATCTTTTATCTCTTTCTCTTTTTACTTATTAGGAAATTGTGTATTGTCTAGCTCTATAGAATCAGATTTCTCCGAGCAAACGCTCTCTGAAAGGATAAATCACTAATAAGAATTTATAGAGAAGAAAAAAATGTCGGGTTGTAAAAACAAGGCAACCTTAGAACGAGACATGTCTTAAGCTTATTATTCTCTACATTCTTAATGAAGTTTGGTCAGTTACTCTGTTAAAAATAACTGTCCAATACGTTGCGGTCACAAGTTTAACCCACGTATAAAGGGATTTTTGGAAAGGACTGAGGAAATGTTGGAATTACGTACAACATGATGAAGTATTTAAACTTAAATGTACGCAGGTAGGTTAAGGCTTCCCGTTGAATATCACAGTGCACTCTCTGCCTTCACGTCTCTGAACTACAAAATATGACGTCATAATGGAAAATGACGTCAAGTCACTGCAAACTTGAGGTGTTACGACGGGGAGAGTGTCATGAACTTTACACTTTATTTCAAACTGCATGTAAAATACTAGATAGCTATTGGAAAATTCACGGGTCGTTAAAGGTTTTTACAGTCTTATATGTCCGAATATTTTAAAAATACACTGCTTACCTACCCTTGATTGAAATTCAGCATGTTCAAAACGCTTATGAAAAATATACTTTTGAAATGTACTCTGTTTTATACCCGTGGTTGGAGGTAGAATTTATTTTGTGTGTATAAAAAGAGTCTGGCGCAGGTGATTAATGAGGATTAATCTGAAAATTTTTGTGGAAATCTGTAAGAAGAGGTTGTTCCCCAACTGAATCTTGCTTGGGAAAAATGTGTGTTGGCTTTGTTTTAATACAGATTACGATATTGTGTGGAAAATACCCTCAAATTTGTAGGTAAGTTGAATTTCTCGGGAAATATTTTGTACCCAAGTAATACCATGACTTTTCCCAAGCACATTTCGGATACACAAGGATACGATGAGTTTATTTATATAACAAAATTTTAATAATTATTGTGTTAATCAGCTGCGCCGAAGCGATTTATATGAAACACTTCAAAAAATGATAAATGACCGTCAGGTGATCAACAAAGTCATGTGATATCATAACAAATATGTTAATATATAGCCGAGGAAACCATTTATATAAATTGGAACCACTAAATTTCAATACTTATAAATTAAAACCAAAACTGACCTCGCAATGACATATTATGTTTTGAGCGCATTTTAAAGCTTCGGGAAGCCTTAACATAGCTGCGTACATTCATAACCCTTCCTATGGTTGCATACAGTAAACACAAGAACATATGTGATGGATTTATATGAGATCAAAATCAAAATCAAATGAAAACAGATTGATCGATATGTACTACATGTATCAAATTGACAAGTTGCTATTAATACAACTGAAACATTCTCTATAAGTTGTGATATACGTAAGCAATTGATCAGAGACTTCATTAAAAGTTTTGGGTTCTAATACATTTAAGACATTCAGGTTGTTAGGATGCCATTGTTTTACTACAATTTTCAAAAACTGGGAAATTCTGCAAAAAGACACAGAACAAATCGGATCTTCTTAAAGTTGAAGTGCAGGATCCTAGTACATGTACATGTAATTATAAGCTTTGACTAATTCATGTTTGATTTTGAAACTACAGTATCATTGTGTTTAAATGCAAAACAAATCCTTATAAGGAAGGATTATTGCGTTTAAACGCAAAGATTATTGCGTTTAATAGCAAAAATTATTGCGTTTAATCGCAAAAATATCGCGTTTAAACGCAAAGATTATTGCGTTTAATAGCAAAAATTATTGCGTTTAATCGCAAAAATATCGCGTTTAAACGCAAAAAATTATTGCGTTTAAACGCAAAAGAATGCGTTTAATCGCAAAAGTATTGCGTTTAAACGCAAAGTGTTTTGGGTTTATTGCGATTAATCGCAATCTTTTGCGTTTAAACGCAATGATTCTTTCTCTGAACTGGCCTCAACGGGCTTCCGTAGTATTCTACATAGTGAGAACTATATGTTTATAATATATCATTGTGGTAAGATGGTTTAGACTTTTTTATTTCTTTGGTGCAACCACTCTCGACTTCACATATTAATGAGTCAAGAGATTTAATTATCTTAACCTCAACAATGATCACTGCACTACAAGTTACAGCCATGTTATAGCTACATTTCCTGAAAATCATTGTTAACATTGATTTAAACTTTCTAATGACGGAGTTTGTTGAACTTATATGACCTGTAAATTACAGTAGCGGGGGCAGGAGCAAATATAAACGATAAATTTTAAAAAGTTTACGTCATTAGAAGATCATTTAAAATGCTTAATATATTTATCGAAAGGTTGCATGATGGAGAGGTAAATATCTTCATTACTGATACTTGTATGTATTACAAGTTTCAAACAACTCTGAAGATTTAATTTGGAACATTCTGAGTCAGAACTTACGGTATAATGGTCTTAACGGAATAATTCACCTGACCAAGCAAGTTCTTTTTCTAGTTCACATTTTAATGTTGTTTTTCTTTCTTTCAATCAAATCCATATTTATGAGTGATTTTTTAAAAGACTAACAGGTTTATCTAATTTAGGTATTTTTTTGTCAAAATAAATCCCTCATGAGCACCTTACCTTGGAATTGAAGAAAGGCCGTGCTTGTTGATAAATTTTATTTTTATTCAATTTTATTTCAAATTAATAATTGTCAATAATAACATGGAGTAATAAGTACCTATAACTGTTGCAATGTACATGTACTTTGTCAATTTGTATTTGTAAAAATGCATATAGTCTTATGTTGTATCGCGTTGACTTGATTTAATCTTTATTATTGAAAATTATCAAAACAATTGGACAAAAGACAACAAGGATTGACCTCTGCAACACAGGGAAAACTGACGTATAAAGACAAGTATAATGTAGAAAACAACAGAAAAATAGCGAGGAAATGAGGTGGGAAGGGAAAAGAATGGACAGAAAAGGAAGAGAAAGGGGCTGTACAAAGTAGTAATGATTACTACTGGTCACTAAAATAATTCTACTTTTTATATTATTACACAGCTTTAACATACGAGGGTCGTTCGATAAATAATACGAAAGGTCATCTAAAAATAGGAAAAACACGTATGCCTGATTCTTAATACCTTCAATCCTTCAAAGCATTCGATTCCCTGTTAACATCTGCACATGTCTAAAGTTTTTGTACCCGTGATCAGAAAACCTCAGCATACTCATCTTTAGGAATGCCCTTTCCATGATATACCTAAAACTGTTAAGTCTTCCATTGATTGCTTTCATGTGTTTTTGAAAGAAAAAAATCTCACAATGGCTGGGTTCTAGCGAATATGGGGGATGGCTAAGCTCTGTAAACTTTCCTTTCTTCAAAATTTTATTTGTTTTTTCTATGCTTATTTGCTGCAACGTTGTCATGTACAGAAAAGGTATCGGTATTTGGACTTGATTTGCAGGAAATCTGTTAAACTTTCCTTAGTGCAATTTTAACATAAAAGTTACCATTGATGGCCCTTTCTTTGGGTGTATATACATGTTTTACTTGACCTTTTGAATAAAAAGAAAACTAATAAAATATATTTGGAGCCCTTGCTTCTTTGCAATAATAGGACAATAATAGGACGACATCTTTCTCTTTGATTCCATATTTTATTCTTATTCTTCCTTTTTGACTAAAAAACGTACAACCATGTTTCGTCATCCATCAATCAAGTTTATCAAATCCTTTTTTGTAAAAATGTTTATTTTTAAATAGGCTATGGGTACATTTAACGTGTGTTTTCTCTCAGGCATTTATAAGGAAATAAGGCACCGATCTGATAGAATTATTGTTAGGTTCATTTCATTTGTCAGAACTCTATAAAATGTTGTTACAATGAAATGCTTCGTGCCTTAGCAATATCTATCAATGTACATTTGGCATTTTAAGATATCATGTTGCTCACAGCATCGATATTTTTGGTGCCCCTACAGATTTCGATCGACTAGTTTGACTGCGGTCTTTTACACAGTCTTTACACAAGCCTTCATTTTCATTTTCTTGGCAGGGGTCATTTTCACATGGCTGTAGGAACCAGGAGGGGGAGGGGGTAATTTTTGTTAGTCCCCCCCCCCAAAAAAATGAAAATGTTTGATTCGAAACACAAATCGAAATTGCTTCCTACGGGCCTGCTCCGTAAATTTACTGTCATCACAAAATATTTCGTGTGTTCCTAATATATTTTTACTACTCCCTAACCCACAATGTAGTCTTAATTCATTAATATCACGTGCACTTAAAGAAGATGTCTTAATTTCAAACGTATACTGATCAAGAGTCATTGAATTTAACGTCATTTCTTTTCCCTTTTCTTTTTCTGAAATATAAATTTTGGCATATACATCCTGTTAGTACTTTTTTGAAAATATCTTTACCAAAGTCGATTGATAAAATAATATCTTGTTATTGTATGAGACCAAACGTTTCTCAGTAAGTAAATCTTTCGAAATATAATGCCTCTAAAATAATAGATAATTGTATTTCTACTGGACAATTTAGTTTTCCATGGTTAGAGATGTCATCAATCATTTGAAATTTTAAAGAAAGGGCTTTCTTCTTTCTTAGAAAATTTCTTTACACATGTTATTGGTTAACGTTTAAGTATTAAAAGCTTTCAAAATTACTCACACACAAAAAAACTCTCATAACGAGAGAGACTCTCATAAGGATATTTAATATTTCATTTAATGAGGACAAAGACGAATAAAACATTTGTTAATATGTGTTATAGAACTTCCTCATTTTTGACCAAACCTTCTGGAGGCAGTTGTGATGTTTATTAGGGAAAGAAAAATCCACACAAGATTTGTAAAAATTTAAGACAAAGGTACATGTATGATCCCCCAACTCAACCCCACCCCAACCCACACCTCCCATTTATATGCGTTCACATTCTCGTTTTTTTATGTTAAACAAAATATATAGACATGGTCTATCCGTCCACATTTTGGGAAGAATATCGGTTTAAAAAAATGTGTGTCTTTGACGGCTCTGCTGTAAGCCCATCGCTCTTCACTGACCTAGTCTAAATGATTATCAATTATACATGTAGTTCTTCAATCTTCAGGAGAGAGGTCATTAACCGTACCATTCATACCACACACTGTGAAATGACAGAACAGTTTATGCCTGAAGTATATATTTGTCAACTTCACATGGAACAATAATTTTTCAATGATTTTATGATCATTTAATTCAACTTGGAAATATAACTATTATCTCTCGTTTGCTTTGTTTTTGTATTGTAAATATATACATGTATATATATTATTGATATTTTCTTATGCCCCCGTAATCAAAGATGCATGTAGTTTTTCTCTGTCCGTCTGTCTGTCTGTCGGTTTGTCCATAAAAAAACTTTAACTTTGCTCACAACTTTGGTTAGAGCTATTGTTTTCATATTTCTTTTTTATTGAGCAGATTATATATTCCATTTGACAAGACCTTTCGTTGGTACCAACTCATTTTACCTCTTGACCTTGACCTTGGAGTGTGACCCACTTTTGCAAAATTTTACTAAACTTCAGCCTGGGTCATAACTTGTGAACGGTTGGTGCTAGGGCTTTCCACATATACATGTGTATTCCTTGTGATAAAACCTTTCCTTGGGTACAAATATTTTTTGACCTTTGAGTTAGACCCACTTTTGAAAAAACTTTAACCTTGAACATACTTTTTGAATGGTTTAAGCTAAGGCTTTCATATTAAACATGTGTATTTCTTGTGACAAGACCTTCCCTTGGGTACCAACAGTTTTTGGCTCTTTGACCTTGACCTTGGAGTTTGACCTACTATTGAAAAGCTTTGACCTTGTACATAACTTTTGAACAGTAAGTCTAGGGCTTTCATATTTCACAGGTATATTCCTTGAGATAAGACCCTTGGGTACCAACGATCTGGACCTTGAGTTTGACCTACTTTTGAAAAAAAATTGACACTGTCCATATCGTTTGGTTAGTGCAAGGGCTTTCATATTTGACATGTGTTTTCCTTGTGACAAGACTTTCCTTTGGGTACCAACAATTTTGACCCTTTGACCCCGACCTTGAAGTTTGCCCTACTTTGGGAAAAAATTAACCTTGGTCTAAACTTCCTAGGGCTTTCACATTTCCCAGGCATGTTCCTTGTGATAAGAATTTTCTTTGGGTACCTATATTTCTATCTCTTGACCTGGAGTTTGACTTGCATTTGAGAAACTTTATCCTTTGTCATGAGCTGCCATCAGTGTTTCACAAATACATCTTGTTTTAAATCTGTAATCAGCTTATAACAAACATCGGGTTGACGAACTTTTCATTACTTACACATATATTTGAAGTCTAGACGATCCATCAGGGACAATTTAGCACTTAGATGTAATAAATTTTTAATACAGTAAAAAATAAACAAGATGCCATGTTTTATTTTGGAATGAAATCATTATCGGACAATAAGCCTGTTCTAATGGTGATAATGTGGCCATGTCTTTATTAAGGCGTATAATTTATCTCCGGGGCAAGCCGTCTGCCCGACATCACGGTGACCTTTTAACACATAGTTGTGAGTAATTCTTCCGGTTTTTAAGCCACAATCAATCAGACTCTTCACTGCGTTTAATGCCAGGTTGTTTGGTGCATGTGAAGTGAAGTCTCCCATGACACAAAATCCTTAAAATGGTTGAAAAGAAAATACGACAGTTGATATTTATTAATGATTTAAAATGAATACAATGCAATCCGTTCACATTTTTTTTTTTTTGGGGGGGGGGGATATATTCATCATCTAACAGGCGCCCACGGTGCGCAGTGGTAAGAGCATTCGCTTTAGAGTCGCGGCATAAGGGGTTGATCATAACGTGGCGGGTTCGAAGCCGCTGTGCGACTTGGAGACCGGTTCTTCGGATAAGACCGTATAGACCGAGATCCCAGTAGTCGCAGTCGTAGTAGATGCTGGCACGAAGAAGATCCCTCACTGCTCAAAGGCAGTAAGTGCAGGGTACAGGTCTAAATTCGCAGTCCTCCATCGGCAAGTGCTGGTGTCTCAATATAAGTGAAAAATTCTCGAAGGGACGTTAAACAACCAAACAAAATAAACATAATATTATAATAATATAATAAAATTTAAATTGTACTCTTCTGTTTTTACAAACTATGCAGAAAGTTTTATATCTACTCAGATATAAATGTCAGTATTTCCTAAAGCAAACATTTAACCCACCTAGTCCATCAGTGTTATGGTGCAGGGTGTGGGCCCCAATTGTGTTCCATCCCCGACCCTCATAAATGTTTCCATCCTCCCCAATAACGAAACTGTAGCCTATGTCGGACCATCCTGAAAAATAATTCACCATTAGATTCCGATTGTATAAAGTACTTAATCAGTCCGTGAACACTTCTCGAAGTAGAATGTTTTCTGGTTGTGGATAACACCTGTCAGGCAATTATTCCAAAAATAAGGCTAACTATATAAAGCAATCGTATAAGGTATAGAAATTATAGAATTGACAAATTCACTTTCGGACAACGCTACCTCTACTTTACGGATATCAAATTAAAGAAATGATAATAACCTCGTCACCACTAAGATAATTAAAAAGGGATCTGATAGTCTTAACCATGCAATGCAATTGTACCGTGTGAATCCATGTGATAGTTCTGGTAAGATTGGACTCGTTTAATGCATTCAGCTTTTGTATGACAGCCAGGGGTGGCCCCATGATGAATATAAACGTGACCAGGAGTTGCCGGAAGTGCTCCGTTATGGTGGGTTGGAGCACGCGCACCCCACTCGCTACGACTGATGATGGTTGGGCAACCAGAGGTGGAATGAGTGCCCGTATTATGAGATGTTGTTACTAAGGAAACAAGAGAGAAAAAATATAATTTACTTTGTTGTGAAAATCAAGATTTTTATTACATAATCCATAAAGGGGGAGAAAAGATTGGATGAGAGATAAAAATTGAGGGAGGGAGAAAGGGGGAAATAAGGAATAAAGAAGAAGGAGATAAAGAGTTCGATAGGAAGGGAAATAAGTAGACTAAAGGGATGGCAGAAAAGAATGGGAAAGGGGGGCTAGAGAAATTATTCCTTTTGTCCACCTATACCACAAACACGTCAGAATTAAAAATAGGGTCCCTTTATTATGAATTAAAAGTAAATCAATTTTTCTTATATGCAAATAATACATCGCCTTTGCCTTGGCCTTACGTGAACAAGATTTGAATGTAAGGTATGTTGATGATATCCAACCATTCTGTAAAAAAGAAATCAAAAACGATATAATATCGCGTCATAAAGAGCACTCGCTACACAGGGTGCGGTAGGTTTCAACAAATACTGATTCACAATGCATAAAATATTTTGAACTATCTGAAATTATTATGTCCTTCTTGTGCTATCTTATCGTACCTGACCGTGATAGTCCACATTGGCCCAGTGCATGCCACCGGCTGAGTGCAAGTGTCCTTTGAATGCAAGACATGTTCCAGTAGGCAAGGTACCCAGTATGTGATGAGTTGTACCAGCCCCCGATCTGACGTGTACGTCATCTGTTGCACATGCGCACTCACTTGCGATTGAGTTTGTAATGTAGCAACAGAGAAGTAGTGAGGAAATTCGGAGAAATACAACAAGCTCCATATCTCACGTACATAAGAAATATAATTTTACACAAAACATCAATGTGTTATGATACGCAGGTTTTCTTCAACTAATTTCTGACACCAAAACTATGGTCCAAAACTTGTAAACACTTTTTGGTTCTATATATAAAAGAGCAATTATATACTTTGAAAAATACATATTTACATAACAGTTTTGATCCTTTAACAACCTGTAAACTATAGCTAGTTTCCATGACACCTAGAGTTTGATGCATTCCCCCATGCATCCATATTAACCATGGTGGCATATGATTACGTTTCACCTTAAGTTTTAGCATTAAAGGGGCCTGGACACAGTTGCATAGTTTACAATTTTAAACGTCTATTTTTATTCAAAAATAACTTCAGTTTAATAATTTGAACTTACATGAATATTCTAAGAATTCAATGACAACGACATTCTATATATATCATGTCAAATACCTGTGTTTGTAAACAGGACACAAGCTCTGTAATTATAAGTGTTTACGTTTTACCGGGTGTGTTCAATTTGTTTAGTCTGCATACATCACTGAGCACGGACTGTCAATACTGGTGAGTTGGTTTTGCTTTCTCGCATTTCTACTCTGAACTTTCTGGATTATAGTTTTTCATATTTTTTTCATTAATACACAACAAAATTTCTACTTTTCTTAAGTATTACGGATAAAGTTTACTTTGTGAAAGTGCAAAGATATTTGTCAATCAAACGCGTCCCGAATTTCTAATTTCAACAATTTCCAGATTAAAGAAGTTTCTAAACACACTTTTAACATATTTAGGTATGAAATGCTCTGGCAACATATAAGTCATGATATTGTTTAGAAAATTTTAGAAAATATGAGCTTCAAATCTGTGTTCCAGCCCCTTTAACAAAAATGTTACCTTACGTGCGATAGCATAGTCCTAATACGAAAAAAACGGAATCCTTAATATTTAACTTTCACGGAATCCCTCTCTTTATATAAAATTTGGTCATTATACACATCATGTATATAACAAGTAATAATGATTCTCTCTTTGCATTTTCTTTCCTTTTTGAAAACTGTATATAGATTTAAGATATTCACCATAGGCCAGGATCAAATGTCAGAAGCTTCTTGGAACAGTTTATGGACAAAATAGTTATCTGTATGTAACCTTATCAGTAAATGTGGCCCGAGATTCTAAATAGATCTACATAACTGCAGGACACACAACATGTGTGTTGGTTTAGTGAAACAGTACTATGCTGATAAAAAAACTCCAACATATACATTTCTGCTGGATATCGCAAAAATGTAGCTGTACGACTATACATTTGAGTATATTAAGTCCAAGATACAAAAAATCTTTTATTATATTAAGAAAATGTTATTCTATTATATAATTAATATATCTCGAAAAACATTAAATGTATACATTGTTTTATCATTGATCTGAAAAGTGACATGCTTTGTCAATGTCAGTGGTGGTAATGTGGCCAGGTCTGGATCAGGGCATAAAATTTGTCCCCCGGGCAGCTGGTCTGTCCGACATCACGGTGACCCTTCAGTACGTAGTTCTGGGTGATTCTTCCCGAGTTTACTCCGCAAGCTATCAAGCTCTTGAGAGCGTTTATTGCAAGATCATTTGGTACGTGTGAAGTAAAATCCCCCATCACACAGAATCCTAAAATCATTATTTGAAAAATCCAATTAGTTTTTGTATGATCACAGGTAAGGTGAGTGGTAATGGTCAATATAAATAAATAGTTCACCATCGCACCATCGACGTTTCGTTCGATAGTGCCATGGAGCAATAATGAGATGACAATAAAGCAATGGTGCAATAGCACGATGACATTGATGCGATGGCGCCACAGTGTGATGACGATGGCGCGATGGTAGGATGAAACGATAGCGCGATTACGTGATGGTGCGATTACGATGGAGCGATGGTGCGATGACGAGAAGCGATACTGGCTCTCGCTTCGGTGTTCTATTGCTCCGACGACATCGCATTATCGTGCCATCGCATCATCACGCTATCACTGCATCGCATCATCGTTATTGCACCATGGCGTCATGGTCATCGCATTATCGCGTCATTGTGCCATCGACCCAAAAGTCGATGCTCGACCGTGCGATAGTGAACTTCGTGGTCCCATTCGGATTCCGTAATCTTTGCCTCTGAAATCTGATATTGTGAGTACAATGTATATGTAGTTTGTGAACAATGATCCTCAAGGCAGCACGATTTGCCTACTGCTAGTTTTGAACAAGATTTTTGTTGCAGTGATTACTTTTCACTTCATTTTATTAATATAGTCCTTTTTAAAGAAAAATTTTAAAAAAACATATATAATAACATTTCGATCTGACCACTGATCAAAATGACATACCTAGACCGTCGTAATTATGACCGTATGTATGGGCCCCGATCTCGTTCCATCCACGTCCCTCGTAAATATTTCCGTCTTCCCCCACAATGAAACTGTATCCGATGTCGGGCCAACCTGATAAAAGAGACATACTTCAAAGACAAGTTTTTGTACAATACAATGACCCCCAATTCTGGCATTATAGTGAAACATTCTATTCTGAAATCTTATTTTTTTATACTCATCAAACTTTAAAATTTGTTAAAGAGATTGCTATGTTGCCAAAATGCTTGGCTTCACTGGGTTTTTTTAAACAGCATTGGTCGCAAAATAAACTATAAAATTAATTAAAAACTTTTTGGATTACTGTACTTCTTTTCTAGAATATTTCATTGATCAATTGTTAGAATGTTTAATTAATGGATTGTTACAACGTTTAATCAGGGCTTGCTAGAGTGTTAATTTTAGTTTGTTTGAATGTTTACCATGGGTATCCATGTGGTAATTTTGGTACGACTGTACTAGCCGTATACACTCTGCCTTATTGTGACACCCAGGTGTGGCGCCATGGTGGATATAAACATTTCCTGGCACCGCCGGAAGTGGACCAATCGGATGCTTAGGTGGGCGAGCATGCCACTCACTTCGGCTAACAATTGAGGGACAACCGGAAGTTCCAGAACTTGGAGTATGCGCGGTTGACACTACAATTTCAATACATAGCCACAGAAAGTAATTATTATTATAAGTGGATTTTTTATGCATTTGGTGTAAAAATAAATAAAACAAATTAATCTTTCTGAAAATTACCTGGGCGAAAAAGTTCAACAACGATAGAAAAATGTGAAGCCATTTTCAATTTTTAGTTGGCCTTTATTTTACTTACATGAACAGGTTCTGAACGTCAAATAAGTTGCTGATATCCACCCATCCTGAAGAAATATCTATTGGTTAAAATGTGTTGCTCGGCATGTAAAAACATGTAGATGACAGATGTGAGCCCTGCTGTAAAAATAAACTTTCTAATGAATAATATTATGCAGACAAAACAAAGTTTATCATATTTTCTTGACCTGAACATGAACCAATAAATTGCAGCTCTTTCCATTGATCAAATTTTGATTGTAAAAATTCCTTCGCCAAGCGCTCGCCATTTGAAGTGAAAGTTGCCGGTCATTCGGGCGAGACCTTAAAAACCGAGGCCTAGTGTCACGGTAGGCGTTGGCACGATAATAATCCTCACTGTTCAATGGCTCTGAGTGCCGAGTAAAGGTCTAAATTTGAAGCCTGTCTCTATATGGGTGAAAAATTCTCGAACGGGACGTAAAACAACATACAATCAATGCAATCAATCAATAAATGATTTCAAAAGCATCTGCTATTCAAATATGATTCCTTTTCTGGCACGTAGTATTTTTTGAAAGCGGGGGAAAGGGGGAGGGGGGAAGAAGCAGCCCAAAAATATATTTGACTACATACCTGAAAAGTATTTGAGAAGCAAATGCAGAAATAAAAAGCAAGACAGAAATTGCCCAAACCCAAAAATGGGTTGGGAAGGTGGGCTGATAAATTGCAACTTTTTTCCATAAATAAACTTATAATACATAACCATGATAAGATTTTACTGAAAAGCAACAAAAAAGGTGGACAACCCGTCTGTCAATCTGGCAATGAATATTTTCAAAAGTATAAGGTTATGTCTGGGAAAAAATTAGAGAATGAGGCAAGTAAAACATTAAAATAATCTCTTACATATGATAGTTATAAGAATCAAAAGTAAGTAAAACATAAACTATACTAAATTTATACACAATCCAATAGTTCTGCCTTACTTACCTGACCGTGATAATCAACATGAGCCCAATGTGTGCCGCTTACAGTTGTAAGATGCCCTTTGAATGCAAGGCATGAATCTGTAGGAAGTGTACCCAGAATAGCATGGCTTACGCCAGCACCGGATCTGATATGAACATTTCCTGTTGCGCATGCGCATTCCTCGGCATTAGAGTAGTTAATTTGGTAAATGTAGAAGAGGAAGAAGAATCTGACTAAAACGTTCATTTTGAAACTGTCACAATTTTTTTTAGAGATCCCTCGCTATAAAATCATCAATGAGACACTTCCTGCAACAAGAGAATTAATCAAACAAAGTACCCAAAAAGTTGTATGCTGTAATATGATTCTTTATTCTTTTCATCAAACTACAATGTATTAAATATAATATATCAACAGATATTTTTAAGCTCTTTCTTGTTTTTCCCAAAATAAACTCATTCATATGATTTAGGTTTATTTAAAGCTTTTATAGATACAATTCATTTTTACTTCTTTATTGGACTTAATCTCTCTCTCTCTCTCTCTCTCTCTCTCATATTCAGTTATCATAGCACGGTTTCTTCACTAGGTTTAAGGAATAACTGTCTTATTTTTTGGATTCATAATGTGATCAATCGAGTGGCTTGCGTGATAATTTGCATAAACGCCGAAGGCGTTTATGCATAAAATTATCACGCAAGCCAATCGATTGATCATCGTCATGAATCCAAAAAATCTGACAGTTATTCCTTATATTTACATGCTCCTGATTCTGCAAATTCCCGTGCTAACAGCCCCGCTTCTGTCTCTATTTGTCCTGCCCCGCACGTGATTTTTTTTAACCGCGCCTATCGATGAACCAGTAGATTTATGTAGAAATAATGTATTTTTACAATTTGTAATTTTATCTCGGACAAAGACATTGGAAATGTAAATATAATTGGTTATATCTCAATATTCATACCACCGTCATTTACAGAATGTACATGTATGTGTACGATAAGTTTCGTGTCACGTTTTCTGTCTTTGTAATAAAAATTGTATATTCTCTTATAGTCATTTTATCTGAAAACATTCAATATTGAAATTAACACAGCGATAAAAATACAGTTTTAATTGCATATTCTACCTACCCCAGTCTCAAATCAGCTGTAATTCCACAGCTTGTAAAACCCCTGTGACTGTGATCTATTAATGTGCAACCTTACTTATCACGTGTTATATTTCCGTTTAGCTCTCAGATAAAAAATTTTAATGTATATCATACGGAATCAAATCATGTGATATTGCGCTTATAATCGGTCATATTTAGATGATAATTATGAACAAAAATTAAATATCTTTTCCTTCCTCGTCTTATAGATAAGACCTCAAGAAAAAAGTTTTATGAGTTGAGTGTGCCCTTATAGTTTTTGTTATGTTGTTTTACTTCCGATAAGATTGTTTTGTTTGTTAAAGAGTTAAAAGATGAACTTAGAAATTATCAAGAGCAAAAAAAAACAAAGAATCATAGACGAAGAAGTTTTCACTTTTATATTTTGTTATACAGTTTATAAAGATAGGATAATGCGATATTATAATGATTTTGGGGCATCTTTAAAAAAAATAGTTGCTTGCCCCCTCCCGACTGAGGATAAATAAATTGTGTTGATAGGTAGAAAAAAAAATGTTCCAAAACATTGCAAATTTGAAGTTAAAATAGTTATTTACAGGCGAGAAATAAGTTTAAAAAATTGTTTCCTGGGGGTTAAAAAAAGTTTTGAGTCCGGCCGTTTTAGTCAGTCGTTCAGGAGAGGGCAAACAAACATTTTTTTTAAAGATGGCCTTGTGTACTTACATGTATTTTTATTTATATAATTATAACATAATTTTTTTGATAAGTAATAGCATTAGTAAACACCATCAAAAAATTTATGTTAAGTTATTATACATTGCATGAAAGATCTCACTACAATTCTGTTTTCATAAAGATGTACATTTCTTTATATCGTTAAAGTTTGTTTAATTAAGTACTTATCAATTTCAAAGCTGTCTTCCAGAATTTCTCAATAAAGAAGTAACTAGTCAAAGATTATGGGAAAACAATATCCTTAAAATTTGTATAAAACGTCAAAATTTTGGTGGCATATATCCCCTCCCTGCATGCATGATAAATTGTCTAAGCATACAAGAAAAGAATGTCAATTTAAGATAATTATGTCTGCAAGCAAGAAAATAATCTTATTATGCAAGGTAGAGAATCTGATTTATTTACTTACTAAATTTATTTCTTAACGCCAATATCTAACACCATATATGCAAGGTGCAACATAACTATGTTGTCATGCGACTTATTTATGTCAACATGCGAGTTAATTATGCTAACATGCGACTTATTTAAGTCAACATGCGAGTCAATTAAATTTACGTGCAAGATAATTATGCTCATATGCAACTATTTTATGTCAACATGCAAAATAATTATGTTGACATGCGACTTATTTATGTCAACATGCAACAAAGTTAATATGAAAATAATTATCTTGAATGTAAACATAATTATCTTGCATGTAAACATAATTATCTTGCATGTTGACAAAATAAGTAGCATGTTGACATAATTAACTCGCAAGTCAATATAATTATTTTTTGCATGTTGACATAAATAAGTAGCATGTTAACGTAATTATCCCGCATGTTGACATAAATAAATTGCATGTCAACATAAATAAGTCGCATATTCACATAATGATGTCAACAGAGACTGGCGTTAGTAAGTACATTTACCGATATTAAAATCAGATTTTCTTGAAAGATTTGTACTTTGCATGTCAACATAATTATCTTGCATGTAGACATAATCATTTTGAATGTTGACATAGCTTTCTTGCATGTTAACATAATTTATCTTGCATGTAGGGGCAGAAATATTTCACCATACAAAATACAATAGAATGAAAGGTAATATTTGCAAGCAGGGTCATTGCAACGACAATGGCGTTTGCGAAATGCTGACTTTAGACAAGATTGAAACAAGCCCTGTACTATCAACTAACTTATCAAAAGCCTGTCTCGATTAAAACATTGATCGTCTCTCCAACAAGCTCTCGTGTATCGAATCATTTGTACGTTTATGAAGACACGAACACCATATACTGGTAATAGTATTACATGTATACGATTAAGAGAAGTTAACGGTAGAAAAGTTGAAGACACCATGTTAGACTTTTATGTCAGTTGTTAATATTATTAGTTTCAATTCAATTTATTTATGTAACAACATATTTTTAAGAACATTCCAAACTTATCTATTAAAAAATCTCAATGTGTGCAACTTTTGGGTCACCATGGTAGCAAATACTCCTACGTGGTTTTAAGAGATGAGCGTTTTATTGTTTCGAGTTGTCCACTCGTTCATTTGTGTACTATCACTTTGCTTTTTATTTGTTTGTTTGTTTGTTTGTTTAACGTCCCTTCGAGAAGTGGGGTTTGGTCAAATAATTTATCTTCTGGTCCAAAGGCGCTCTACCGGAACTAATGTAATTTTTTTTATATATGCTGGTGTGATGTTTTCATCCTTTTTCCTCATCAGTCTCCTCGCTTGCTCTTCAAGCATCGAGAAAAAATTCGCTTATATTTGTAGCATCAGTTAAAGTCGTTTGAACTTCGATCGTAAATTTTCCTGCTACAAGGTACTGATCAATGACATACAAGGTCTTTAATAATTAGATTACCCTAACATATAGTGAAGTACCTTCTTTAACACTTCCCTTTGAGAATTAAATCAATGCATGAGTACAGCGCAGAGGATTTACTGCCCCTAATCAGTTACGAAAGTTTTCAAAACTGTGGCCTTCAACTCGACATAAAGATATAGCGACGACCTATTATCAATTAACAATAGTTATTTCCATTCATATGTCGACACGATATATCCTAGTGATTTTGAAATAAAAGATACCACAGAGTCTGATACATCTGTTTCACATTTGGATATTTTACTAGAAAAAGACACTGATGGTAACTTAATAACCAAACTTTATGATAAACATGATGACTTTAGCTTTTCAATCGTCAACTTCCCTTACTTATGCAGCAATATACCCTTATAACCTTCATACAGGATATATATATCTCAGCTGATTTGATTACGCCAGAGCATGCTCTACGTATGAACAATTTCTAAAAAGAGGTAAATTATTGACAAACAACTTGATGAAACAAGAATATCAGCCGTCTCGTTTAAAGTCATCATTTCGTAAGTTCTATGGTCGATACAATGACCTTGTCGGCAAATACAATATATCATTAAGTCAAAAGCTGGCTGACGTTTTCTATACAAATTGCTAAACCATGATTTATACACTAAATTGTCTACGGATTTTCTCGTTATTTCCCGAACGTGACAAGAAGTACACAGTGGGTGTGACCGCTCGGCAGGGGATGCTCACTCCTCACCTGATCCCACCTCTGATGTTTTAAAGGTCCGTGTTTGCTCTGCTCCTGATTTGTATTGTTTAAATGGGCTTTTGATCTTGAATATTTTTCGTTATCTCCATATATTTCACCTATACAGGCAAATTTATATCCACGTCAGGAGAAATCACTGTAATGTTAATACATCTATCATTCCTGTGAACATATAAACTTTCCTAATGTTGGAATGCAAATATAGAAGTCACCAAGACGACCATCCCTTTCTAATATGATATAGTCATGGCTCTTCTTTGTCGTCAATGTGTTCCATTTTGACATGTATTCATAAAACCATTCTCAGACTGTTCCCTTTGAACAAATGAGTGAAATGAAATGTAGACGGGGGTATATTTTCTGTGTTCCGATTTTTAAAACGTATATTAACTTTTTGTGATATTGCAAAACTTCTCTGTTTTCTTTATCTGGAAGTATGAATGCAAAAAAAAAAACATTTTAGAGAAATATTAGAATCACGACATTGAAACTGAAGAAATTAGTCAAATAATGGTTACGGTTGTGGGTATGCAGAAGTGGAATACTTTCTGTTTGCCCTTTGGCTTTCAATATCCCGTTGTCTAAAAGATTTTCAGGACATCCCTATTTTAAAAGGTACGACTTGAGACAGTGACAACTTTTCAGACTAGATGCATTGTCACCAAAATCAAAACTGTCTTAACTATCACTAAATTAATAAAATCCCATAGCAAAAAGAAATGGCATTTTTTCCATTTTATCTCCATTCATTCAGCATTTTCTACCCATTTTTCATTTCAAAAACATTTTTCCTACATTTCTCGATCTTTCAATTTTCCAAAACCATTTTTTCAGAACCATTTCAAAACCATTTTTGTTAGAAAATGCTTTTTAAATGGTAAATTCACACCATTTTCTCTCCATTTACTTGAGTAAATGGAAAAGAAATGCCAATTTGGTGATCTAACTTGCTTGAGCTTGCCATTTTTCTTCCATTTATTTTCTGAGAAATGGAAAAATGAAGAAATGGTTAGTTTTAGGCATACTCTTAACCCTTAAGATTTGTCAGCAGTTAATTGATGCCAGGTGCCAAATTTGTATAATGGGCCAGTGGCTATCAGATTTCCTCCCCAGCTCTGTGGTGACCGCCTTTTTCAGTTATTTTAAACATTGGACAAGAGCACTTCGACCTAGCTGGTAGTGATGGAGCTTAGATGGCTGAATTATTCTTCAAGGAAGATTGGGGTTTTTTTAGTGTTTTTGATGCTGAAAAAACTGTACATTGATGGTCAAAGCAGAATTATAAGATTACTAACTTCTTGGAGGATGATTATGTGACAGTTTTAATGTTTCTAATAATCGGGAGTGGTGCAGAAGAAATACAAGACATTTACCATCACTGAAAGGGTATTCTTTTTGAGAAGTAAGTATAAATATGTACATATTTTTATTAATGTCAACAACAGAAAAATGCTTTTTCCAAAGAAAACATGTACATTAGGAGTGTCCACTGATCATGTTGATGCAATAATTAATTTATAAACCAATCTAGTTAAAACTAATAGACTGAGGGACTCTATTGTAAATTCTTAATAACTTCTATTATAGTTATTTTGTAACTATTTTCTTGTTCAATTTTCTCAGGTAAATGGTTAAATTTCTTCTGCAATCTATTCAACCTATTAATTAAGTCATTTGTTTCTGATGAAATAGTGAATACAGGCAGGGCAATACTTGTACATGTTTACTTAAATTGTTCATGAGGACAAACTTTGTAAAAGTTATTGGATTAATGCTACAGGAGTAATGATCAGCTGCAGTAGTGAAAAAAAATGTGACAAAGCAGTTTTCTGTTCTTTTCTCATTATGCATTTTCTTTTATTTTTAGAATACGCACTGCTTGCATATGGAAACCAAAAGGAACGTGGAAACTGTAAATTGTCAAAGATGCAGACTACCATTATTCAGATCGAGTTTGGAGAATCCATCAAAATTTCTAGGAATGCAAAACCAAGTTTGTGATAAAATAAAACATTTGACCTTTGTTTCATGACTGACTCTACTACCAAGAAGATGGATTTTTAAAGTGCTTATTCTGTTGATATTGAGAACCCAGCTTTTTTCATTATTCAATTATTGTAAAAATGTTTTTAAAATGGATATTAAATGGTTAAAACAAAAACCATTTATTTTTCATTTTTCTTCTCGTTTGCATAAATGGTTTTGGAATGGTTAATTTGCATGTTACAAGGCCCAAAAAAAAAAAGGAGCTTGAATGGATGTTAAATGAGGTTTGAATGGAAATAAAATGAAAAATGGTTTTTAAATGATAATCCTTTCTGTTGAGAATTCTTGAAAGTGTCGACGATATAAAATGGCTCCCGAATGGTTTTAAAATGGTCAGAAAAGAAATGTCTTTTAAATGGTATTAAAATGGATTTCATTTTGATAAGGGTAATTTTCTTTCAATCATACAATTTGATAGTTATCTGAAAAAGAAACACGGGTTAAGATATTCACAGCAGTGATGTAATTTAGGCTGGTAACGACACGGTGATTAAACAGTGATTAACACTTCAGAAATTACCCAATTCATTTACCCCCGCCATCGCACTGCGGAGCAACTTAATTACCTGCAAATTTATAAGAAAGCGCTCACAGACAGATTTTCTAACCAATTTCCATCGTTCCGACCAAGAGACCGGTTAACCAATTACAGACTGCGATCCCTAATATATATAAGAAATCTTTAGAGTATCATCCATGTACTACATATGTAATATATTTGAACATATTTTAGACGGTATTTTCCGTAAATAATACTGGTATCGTTGAAATACACATTGGGAGCAGAATCTCCTCTCCTACAATGAAACATTTAATCTGTGTGTAATTATCTGAAGTACTTATTTATTGTTCAAATTAAATAAGATTTTCTTGAAACGCGTCCTGTGTATTACAGATAATTGAGTAGAATGAAATAAACTCATTTATGCTTTAAGTTTCAATTTATCAATAAAAACATGTCAAGAACACTAACAAAAATCATAACAATGCAACCTCTCGGTTACTTCCAGTCTGGAAGCAAATATTCCTGCTTGGTCTCGATAAATGCTTGCTTTATTTTTTCGATTTTGTCAGTTGTGTACTGCTTTTTTGAGAGATGATGGAATAATGTTCTACTTGCTTCGATGCGTTGGCGTCTGTGTTCGTCATAAATGTTATTATATTGTTCCTGATGAATGATATCGTCCTGAAGTAAGTGATCACAGAGTGGGAAAACTTCCACAGTTTGGATAAATTGAGCACAAGTTTTTTGCAAATGGGTTTGGAAGGAAACTGACTCAAACCTAGTCACTCTACGAGAGGGTTGTTGTATGCTAACGTTATCAAGGGAACTCCGAACTTTCTCAATTTTGGCTCGATTTGTTTCCAGTGCTTTCATCACTTCATCAAGAGAAGTTTGTCTTTCAAAATGGTGGGCTTTGGCGGTTTTTTCAATTTGTATTAACATCTGTTGTAAAGTTTTTAGTGTTGGTTGGTCACATGAATCAACATCATGCTCTATGGGTAATCTTCCAGAACTAGGTGAAGGTTTCATTATATCAACTGGTGTAAGGTATCCTTCTTTTTCCTCATAAATTTCATCGTCTGCTTTGGAAGCATTAAGAGAGTAAAGGTTTACATATTTTTCCAGATCATTTGTAGCATCAGTTAATGTCTTTTGAACTTCTACCGTAAATTTTCCCGATTCCAACTCCTGATCTACGCCTCTCAATGTCTTCAATAATTGGTTTACTGCAACTTTAGCATATGGCGAAGAGATGTCTCTGACACTTCCCTCTGTGTTTTCAATTGCCTCTGATTCATGAAAGCAGTGCAAACATTCTACCGTCTCTAATCGGATGCGAAAAATTTCGAACCAGACGTACACCGGCAAATTAATATCCACTTCAGGAGAAATCGTTTTTGTGAAGACACATTTGTTATCCTTATGAACATGAAACTTCCCTTTGATGGATATGCAGACATAAAAGTCCCCTATGCAATTGTCTCTCTCTAATTTCACAGCAATGCTTGGACAAAATTCCAAAGAGTTGGCCGAATTTGCATTGCTGTTGGAGATTCCTATTTTGATATGATAAAGCCTGGGCTTTTCTTTGTCGTCAATGTGTTCCGTTTTGACATGAACAGAATGACTTTTTTCCAGGCTGTTCTCTAGCACTGCATAAGCCAGAGGAATCGGGGACAGCAGAGATATTTTTAGTCTTTCTTTTTGTAAATCAATATTTCTGTCAACTTTTTCGTGAAATCGCAAAGCTGACCCGTCTTCTTTATCTGAAAGTATAAATACAAGCAATATTTTTGGAGCATATATTAGACACGCAACATTGAAAATAATGTACATGTGTGACTTTTTATTTTAGGAAAGGAAACTTTGTGAAATTTATCCGAAAAAGATATTTCTACTGATAGCTGTTCGGTCTTTTGTTGAATTAACTAACTTTGAAATCAGCCCATTAAATTTCTGAACTAACACAATTTCTAATGCACAAACTCCTGATTTCATTGTCGAAAACTAATTCTTGGTTGTTTACCTTTGATTTCTGCTGTCATGCCTTCTCCAAATTTTAGGTAAATGACTATCCATACTTCAGCACCGGGCATTAAAATCTTCCCTTGAGGAGGGGAATCCTTGTACTTCGTCTCAAACACGAATGTTCTTCTACTATCTGCCTTCTTAACAATATCTACCGTGCATTTTCGTTTATGGAACCGAACGTCGGTTACCAACACGATCTGATTATTCTTGACAGCTTGCTGTATATCACTCAAGTGGCTTGGTTCCGTCTGTGTAAGCCCAATGCTTGCATGGCCACTTCCGTGAAAGATGGCTTCATACTTCCGGTCGTCTTTGAGCGGAAGATCAGAGAATGCAAATCCGTCGGATTTTGAAAATTTCCATCTGGCTTTAACACAGTTATGGGCACCATCTTCTTCTATTGCGATATTCTCGCCAAGGTTTTCTGAAAACTGGGGTTTCACCCCCTACAATTAAATGAGAAAAAAATAATGTACCATTTACATGTAATGAATGATCATATAACTTGTAATATTAAAGAAATATTTCCGTTGCTTTTTTCTATAAGCATGCGAAAAACAAGTGAGGCTCCAACAGCATATAAGTTGACAGGAAAAGAAAATTTGAAGTATCAGGCGAATAGGACACGATTTCAGTTTTTTGGTAAAACAGAACAAACAAGATGTGTTTGTGAAACACTGACGCCCCCGTATGGCAACTTATAGCAAAGGTTAAACTTTCTCAAATGCAAATCAAATATGCTGGTACCCAAAGTAAGGTCTTGTACCGAGGAATATACCTGTGAAATGTGAAAGCCCTAGCAGCAACCATTGAAAAGATATGGAAAAGTTAAAAGTTTTTCAAAAGTAATTCAAACATTAAGGTCAAATGGTCAAAATTAATGGCACCCAAGAAAAGGCCTTCTCACAAGAAATACACATGTGAAATATGAAAGCCCCAGCAATAACCGTTTAAAAGGTATGGCCAAGGTTAAAGTTTTTCAAAAGTAGGTCAAACTCAAAGGTCAAGGTCAATGGGCTATAATTGGTGGTATCTAAAGAAAGGGCTTGTTACAAGGATTACATATGTGAAGAATGAAAGCCAAAGCAGCAACTGTTCAAAAGTTATGGCCAATGTTAAAGTTTTCCAAAAGTAGGTTAAACTCCAAGGTCAAGGTAAAAGGGTCAAAGTTGTTGGTATCCAAAGGAAGGTCTTGTCACAAGGATTACATATATGAAGAATGAAAACCCTAGCACCAGCCCTTCAAAAGATATGGCCAATGTTAAAGTTTTTTTTTCAAAAGTAGGTCAAACTCGTAGGTCAAAGATAAAAGGGTCAAAATTGTTGGTATCCAAAGAAAGGCCTTGTCACAAGAATTACACATGTGATGTATGAAAGCCCTAGCATTCGCCGTTCAAAAGTTATAGCCAATGTTAAAGTTTTTCAAAAGTAGGTCAAACTCGTAGGTCAAAGGGTCAAAGTTGTTGGTATCCATAGAAAGTTCTTTTCACAAGGATTACACATGTGAAGTATGGAAGCCCTAGCTCTAACCGTTCAAAAGTTATGGCCAAGGTTAAAGTTGGGAAAAATTTTGTAAAACTGGGTCAAACTCCAAGGTCAAAAGGTCAAATATGATGGTATCAAAAGAAAGGTCTTGTCACAAGGAATGTTAAAAGTTTTTGCGGACAAACAAACAGACAGACACAGACGGACGGACAGGGCAAAAACTATATACCCCCGAATCTTCGATACGGGGACATAAAAATTTCTTTGACAAGCAAAGTTAAAAAAAAACATGATGTGTTTGTGAAACACTGATGCCCCCGTATGGCAACTTACATGTATAGCAAAGGTTAAACTTTCTCAAATGCAAATCAAATATCTTGTCTCAAGGACAAACACATCTTGTTTTTCTATATTTCAGTATTTGTCAATGTTTGATATCACGTTCGATTCACATAAAAAGAGTACTGATATATTTGTAGAAAGCCCATATTCAATTTTAGTTATTTAGGAATTAAATCCAAGTTTCTGACGTAGAAGAATGATTTATGCGTCCAAAGTTCTCGTACCAGTGCAGAAAGGAAAGCGATGTGTACTTGACATAGTTTTTTTTTCTGTAGGACAGGGGTGCATTCCCTTTACCTTTGTCAAAAAGAAATCCAATTTCAAAGATTGATCAAGTACTTCTGTTGGACTTGCCTAAATGTATTCTTTGCTAACGTACATGTTTAAGATTTCTTTTTTCATTAGAAAACGGTTCTTAAGAGGTTTGCGAATTTGTAGCTGTGTTTTCCGGCATGAATCATGCACTCGTCATTTGGTTTACATTTCTTTTTTACTTTATCAGTAACTAGTACTTTTAAATTGAAAATTTAATTACAGAAACTCGGGATAAGATGTGATGCACATGTATATGTCCCTGTAAGCACGTGTTCTGCCTCGGATGAATTCATATATGCATTCTAAAAATTTTGGATTTATACAAAAAATAATAGATAAAGAATAATTTGACTATCTACAGAAATGCGACGGGTTGTTAAATACAATAGAAAAACTACAGCTATGAACTTTCAAAACCCAACAACAAACTTCTGATGAAAATAAGCAAAAAGTCTAATAAATTACATAATTAAGCTGGTTTTATCACGTCTGAGAGAAAGATAAATACAGGTTGGGTGGAATGGGAGGAAATTGTCAAAATCACGTGTGTTGAAGAAGGCAATAGATTGAAAGACTAAATAAATAAATTATCTATTCTTGTTTTTTTTAATTTGTTTACTTATTTGGGAAATGTTCAATGTGTTTGCCCACTCCTCGCCTATATATTTTTCTTTAATCCAACCGTGCTCCGAAATACGATCTTTGTATTTGGAATTTAAAATCACTTTTTGTATTATATGAAAAATACAAACTGCTTTGAGAATTAAATGATACCGCAAATAAATGCAATTAACTGAGCACGGCCAAGTACACATACATGTAAAAGGTACCACATCTTGTATGCTTGTATTGACTTATAAATTTATGTTTTCAAACATGCAGGACCAAAAGAAATGTCGTTATGACCACTTTTATTTTTTTTTTCTTCTTCCTGTAGAGATTTATTTGCCAGTGATAACTGAATTCTCTAGACCCGATACTCTAAACATTACGATACACTATATGAACGTGTTACTGTATTAATTCTACTTGTACACAGTATTTTTTTTCGAGTAATCTTTCTTTGCATATTGAATATTGCAGTGCATCCGAAATACTTGTGTCAAGTATGTAATATAATGAATATATATTTCAGTAAACATATCTCTAATCTTCCTTTTTTTTAAATCAAATTTCAAAGAAGAAATCGTTTGACAATAAAATAGAAGGGGGGGGGTGCCGGCACAGAATATCCCCACAAAACGAATGAGGTCGTGTCTCTTGCAGCTTAGTAATTTATTTTTATTTCAGAGATAAGGTGTGTATTTTTTTCTGTGAAATTCTGCACGGTCGAGTGAATCATTCTGGGGAAAAAAGTCAATTAACTCTTGAATTTTTAACTTCACTATAAAAGAGATGTTCTCATGTCTGTATGCCTGTTTTCGTATAGAGCTAAAAATATGAAATTTTACATGTTATGTATAAACAATGTAAAATATTCTATCACTGTAAAAAGCACATTTATATGAGTAAAGCTGCGAGGTTAATATTTCCTACAATCTTAATAAATACTTGAAAGATATAAATTATGTCAAGACATGTGTATAAGGAATTTTACGAAGAACAGGGGAAGGTGGAAATTATGATAAAATAATGGTCAACAAACATAGGAAAAAGAAACTAGCCCTTAAAAAATTATTTATCGATCAAAAAAAAATATCAGAATTGAAAAAATAAATATATAAAAACATAATACATGCATTACAAAAAATAAGCAACTGGAAATACTTTTTAAAAAACGGGGCGGGGGGGACATACTTAATCCTGCTTTAATTACCCTTTTTTCTATTATATATAAGACTCAGTGAAGATGGCTGTCAACACCCCCCCCCCCCACCCACATCCCAAACCACCCCCAATAAATTGTCAATAATTCTGTAATATGTTATCTATATCTAATATACCTGATACTCTGGATATCCAGCTGCCATTTCACTTCCTAGTAAACATTATCCAAGTTCTTCTGAAAGATAATTACATTGACTTAATGAAATAAAAATTATTCCAAACATTTAACAAAAAGAATTTGTTTTCAAAGTGACAAATTCAACATACACACGTATTTATTTTATTTCACAGTGGCGGATCCAAGATTTTTAAATGGAGGGGGACAACAAGTTGGGGTTGTGGGGGGAAGCCCAGGGTGAATGATTCAAGGATGGGAACGAGCACAATTTAAAAAAAACATAAAGAACGTGTATATAAAACAAACAAGGTAGGTGTAAAGAAACGAGTTCTTTACTCCGGGTTTCTCCTGAAGGGTGTTCATCAGAAAATTAAAAATGATTAATTTATATACATCTTAAAACTTGACAAGTCTAGAAAAATATCAAATTTCCTATCTTATATTGCTGAATGTCACGTTTAATCCGAGACGTTGTTTGAAAATAAAGCCCCTGAATCGAAAATGCACTTAGGAACGGGGTTTCGCTTGATTTTAATCTCTCTCTCTCTCTCTCTCTCTCTCTCTCTCTCATTTGAAAAACAATATTTGTTTTACACTATGCGTCCTATATATGACACCATATATTTGATATATTCTCTCTCTCTCTCTCTCTCTCTCTCTCTCTCTCTCGTGTTAATGTATTTCGTGGCTTCCAACCGTTACTACATATGTACGTTATGTGCTTAATCTACGTCAGCAGAGGTTTTTGCACAGACAAGATAAATATTTCTTATTTAGATGTCTTCAGCATTGTTTTGTTGCTAGAAAGAAGATCTGCAGGAACTTTCCTCTACCATGCATAACCCATAACAATTTTGTTTCACAGAAATATATATCTATTAAAACGAAAGTAGTATTGTTCAAATGACACTTTTCATTCTTCCTTTAAAATCAAGCAAATCACTGTGGAATGAATTTCAAAGCCGAGATGTACAGATTTTTTTTTTTAATAGAGATGTACATGTATAATAATTGTCTATATTCCCATATATTAAAGCGCACCCTTTCATGCACCAAACAAACAATAAGTGAATAAATAAAGAATAAATAAATAAACAAATAAAACATAAACGAATATTTAATATATCCAACCCACTGATCATTGTGTTTACAAATTTGTTGCGTTTTATTATATAGTACTTTAGGAAATAGCTGACGTTGCATATATATAGGAACTGAGAATTTTTCGGTCACACATATCGGGAGGTTGTACGGGTTTTTCCTAACTTGAGGGGTAGGTGGATTAAAGGAGGGTTTTATACCCACTCAAAACAAAACAGAAGAATGATTTTTTTTTTCCAATCAAAAGACAATAACCTTAACGAAAGAGTCCTCTTGGTAAACAATGTACTAGTAGATATTTATCTCTTATCTATGAATCATACCACTTTATCACGAGGGGTCCGTGTTGCCAGGGTCCGAAAATTTTTTTAGGGGGGGGGGGTTACTTTACACAAAAATTAAGTTCACTGAAAATTTTGCCCCCTCCTTAACAACCACCCCCTCCCCTTCCCGCCGAATCTGGATCCACTTATGCTAGGTGTATCTCTATATATACATATATATTCTTTCAATATATTTACTTATAATCAAAATAGTAAACTGATATCCTATATAATACCTATAAACAGTAAAACGTTAAATAACTGATAGTGTGATAAAACATACCCGATATCCTGCAAGGCTCTAGAGCTATGTAAATATTCCAATGTTAGAATGGGAAATTATTATAGTCGGGGAAATCCGCCAAGCACATACCGTATGAATCAGCGTTTTTAAGTACATGTTTTCCACACTTTAGATATTGGTAACTACTATCTGTCCCTTTTTGTACTCTTTATATTCATATAAAATCTTACCTGGGGTACAGAGTTATAAAATTGTTAGACAAATTAGTCCTGCTTTCGGTTTTGACTGACCGTGGCAGAGATTCGCGCATTACGGGTGCAGTTCTTCCGGGTACAGACATACCCGCCAATGGAAAATTAAATACCGAGCTTTTAAAAACCGCTTTATTAAAAACTTTGTCAGAAACAACTAGACCCTGACAAGATACAGTCAATAAAATTAATGATTTTTATTTAGTTCTTGTTAAGCCCTCCCCCCCCCCCAAAAAAAGCTCAATCATTAATGGGCGCAGGACGTGAGAAAAAAACACTCTTAAGCACCTGAGAGGCCCGTAGACCGGGGGGAGGGGGCACGGGGGAGGGGATTATCCCAAATTATTTTGCCACTTTACTACAAAAAAAAAAAAATACGCTTACTTAAAGTTGTGTCCCCTCAGTAAATTTACCAGTATTTAAGTGGTATCTTTTGCAATGCAAGGATTGTGTAATCTCCCCACGTTGCATTAGGATACACGGTAGTACCAGGCCGGTAGGAAGCAATTTCAGCTAGGGAGCACAACCATACATTTTCAGTTGGGGGGGGGGCACTATCAACTACCAAAAAATTCAAGCCAGAAAAAAGGTCATCCGACGTAATTATTGAGGGGGCACAAGCATATAGTAGCTTTGTTTTCTATTGTATTCTATATATTGGCAAAATTATTGGGGGGGGGGGGAGGAGGGCACGGCCCTACTAAATTTTCCAGGTTATGTAAAATTACACTTGCATTTGATCGATCGAAAAATTTTGGGCTAATATTATACTATAGGAAATATAGGAAAAGTTAAAACATCAAGTCTTTAAAAATCTATGTCTTTTACCAAATTTAGAATTTGTTCAATTTAAATTAGTATGTGATTGTCCAATTATACTTTAAATTGTACAAATTCTAAATTTTGTAAAGGTATCATATTGTAAATATTGAATTTACCGGGTGGCAGTAAAAATTCATGTTAGTTGTCATGTTATGAATTTTGTATTTACTACCAGACGGTAAATTCTAAATTTTCAAAATGACAGAGGACATACACTTACAAGATTGTCTTTGACCCAGATTTATCTAATTACATTTATGTGCAGTTGTCACGTACGCTACATTTTTTAACAATTAAGTTTAAAATTAAGGGTCAACGGATTCCTTTTACTATAGCGCAAGCAGTCGTGTGTACTTAAGTATGTTATAGCATCGAAATTATCAAAAGCAACCCCTATATAAAATGAAAAATTGATATTAATTGAGCAATATAGTATATCAATTTTATTAATGGACGGTTAAAACTAAAGTGTCTATCAAAGATAATGTTTAATTTTTTTAATTTTATTTTGGATTCAGTTTCTGAGTAAATATTCAACACAAGTAAAGCCGTTAAGAACAGGGTAATTTCAGACTCACACATACTATGAAAAAACATGTGTTCGTTTGCTGTGCATTGCATTCTTAGAGATGCAGTCTATTAAGATTCCGGGAGGGGGAGGGGGATTATTGGTTGTGTCACCCTATATACTCTCTAGAGCTTCTTCTTACGATCGAAGGCAGTGTTTTGACCATGAACGCATAAAATGAAGATGCTTTATGAATGGGAAAGTGTAAATAAAGAGATCAATAGGCAATTCTTATTGTATGTTTAAAAATTATTCAGAATTCTTTTCAAATTTATCATTTCAAAGCGTGATGATCTTCCACGGTCAAATTAAAGATTTGCAGCTGTGTACTTGTGTGTGTGTGTGTGTCCGGGGGGGGGGGGGATTTAATGACAACAAAAACTCTCAATACTTGAAGTTTGTATACCCCTAAATTTAATTGGCATATTTTGGGGGGGGGGGGGGGGGTGGTGGATGGGGGATGTATTTTCCTCAATGAGTGCACAGCTTTCAGATACATAGATGTCTCCCTTCAGAAATGACTAAGCCCTGAAATCCACAAAATGCTTGAATAACCCAGAATTGCTTTTTTTTTATTCTATCAAAATTCATCCAAAAAAGGGGTTGACGATGGTAAACAAGCATTGATTCCTCATCAAGAAGACAGATCTGAAATATTTCCCCTGTACAACTTTTTCTCCGACTCTTACTTCCGCATTACATATTTTGACGGGTGAGGGGGGAAGGGGGATATCTGGTTAGTTTCTTCCTTATATTCCTCAATTGCCTTCCACATCAAACTGTTATGCCATTTAATTGTACAATATATAATAAAATAAATGCACGTTGTACCTGTGAAGAGATCAGGAATCTCTATCTTATTGTCACGTGCTACAGTGCAAATTTTGAATTTACTGCATGGGTGGGAGTAAATACAAATTTACAACATGACAAAATGTTCTAAATTTTGTAGTTGCTCCCACCCGGTAATTTCAAATTTAGAACGTGACAATATGAACAAGAGTTACGCATGTTTTTCATGTGTTAAATTATACTTACCCAGGCGTGGATCCAGGATTTTTTCCGGGGGGGGGGGGGGGGTCCACCCCAGTCAAAAAAATGTCCAACCCAAAAATTTCTTGACATGCAAAATAAAAAAAAATACAATCCAGTTCTCAAAAACTTTGATGTAACATATACTTTTAATAACTCTGCAAATTCCAGGGGTGGATCCGAATCCCCCCAAACCCCAAACCCCCCATCCGCGCATGTTACTGTATAGAACATGTACTTGGCATGCAACACAAATCGAATTATATTGATCCTTGCCACGTCTTACCCCTTAAATATGTAGCTCCCGATCCCCTTCATCCATGTAGGCCTTACTAGGGCGAATGTACGTATAGGAATCAGGTGGCTTGTATTTTTTTCAGAAGCAGGGATCGGGGGCCGCATTGAGAACCACAGAATGTCTAGTGGGGGTCCGGGGTCCAAGCCCCCATATAAGCTCTTGAATTTTAGAAATTTTAAGGTTAAAATATAAACATAATGTGTATTTATAATTAGCCTATATGTACATATACATGTAGGAGTAGAGGGAGGTGAAGGTGCCTCCATTCCCCACACCCGGGACCCCTTAGTATTTACTTTATGCAAAACATCTCTTCCTTTTTTTCATCCTTTTTTGATTATTGGCATGGCAGGTTATTGAACTTTGATTTGGGGGTGGGTAGGGTGGGTCTGGTGGGGTGGGGTGGAGGGGGCTTTCCCTTTACAAAACATAGTATTACGTTTCGTCATGTGTAAAGACGGAGGGACTTATAATTCTTATCTATATATCTTATAAATATATAAGTTAATTTCTACTGCTTTCTTTTTCAATGTTAACAACATTCTGTGTGTTTTCCCTGAAAAAAATGGTTGGCAGGTCAGAGCGCTTCATTTGCAAGGTATTTTTTCTGCAGAAAAATGTGCGCTGTTTTTTCTTTACTTATTACATTAACTCTTTTTTTTTTTTTTCAAACAACCGATCAAATTATTTATACCAAAAAAGTCTTGGGTGTTTTGGGTGTTTCACTTTGGATTGATGTCCCCAGAAATTCTTTTAATTTTCTTCATCAGTCTAGATCTCGGACAGTGAAGTGTATTAATTTTTTTTTGAAAATGGGGGATCGCTATTTTTATCTGTAAAACCATTCTTCTTTTTTTAAAAAAAAATGAGACAATTAAAATGACAACTGCTTTAGTCTTCAAAACAGAATTCGGATTTGAAAAATATAATTTGAATATACATGTACTACCTAAGAAAAATCAAACAATTTTAATTAAATTCAGCAAATCATCGTCTCCCAGTTATGACTGGGAGATGACGTGGTTGTGGAATGCCGTAAAATATTAGACTTTGTAATATCTTAATAACAGACAAAGAGCAGATAAATATCACTACATTCTATAGAATGCCATTTTTTCAGAATGTAGGAAAAAGCGTCTGCCTATAAAATATTGAAATAGACCGAATTTTTACAATTCGCATAATTAATAATATTAGTCTAATTAAATTACCCCCTCCACTTTTGAATCTGGGGGAATATTTCAGATTTGGGGTATCTTTGTGTTCCCTCCGCACACTTTTTTTTAAAATTTGATTCCAAGTGGTAAATACATCCCGAGATTTGTCTGATGTCTTCCTCACACTTTCCTGAACAGTAAACAGTACCACTCCCCGACTGTCCAATCCCTCCCCACTCCCTCTTTGGTCGAGTGTGTAATATATAAACTACTGTAGACATTCTGTACCTTAAAGGGGGAGGGGGTAGTATAATCTTGCACAAGTACTGTCCAAATTAATCCGAAAACTTTTTTCACTTTTTTATTGGAAAGGGGGGAGGGTAGTATGACAAGTCGATTTCTTTCATATGTATTATTATGCTTCCTGTCAGTTTGTCACTATATAGTCAATACCCAACTATTTTCGCATAGTGGTCTAAGGATTTATATAGCGTAAGCATACTATGCCGAAATAGAGCACGGCTTCTTTTTCTGAAGAAAAACCGATAGCGCCCACGCCGGGGATCGAACTCACGACCCCGAGATTGTCAATCCGACGCGCTACCGATTACGCCACAGGAGATTGTCAATCCGACGCGCTACCGATTACGCCACAGACGCCGTTATCTATAGCACTGTATTATAATATATATAAACTTAGTTTCAAATATTTTACACTAAAAGAAAAAAAAAATAAACAAAATAATTTTTATAAAATAGTATATCTTGCAATTTTTTACCCTTCACACAACTAAAATTCTCTGAAACTATCTGTACATGGAACATTCAAAATTAAAGAAAAAAGATTATAACGTACAAGTAGCACAACGTGACGTCATAATAGGGGTGTACTAACATGAATGCAAGAGGTGATGAAACATTGGAAATGGAGAAAATATTGTCGTTTTTATACAACAGTCAGCATAATAATAACAATAGTGTTGCACTTTGCATGCAATATGCCTAAATAGTAGTCAGGGTTTGACACATAGTGCACTCGCCTCCGACTCGTGCACCATGTGTCAAACCCTGACTACTATTCAGGCATAGTGCATGCGAAGTACAACACTATTATATAAGTAGTATTGTATATTCATTATATTATATATGACTCATTTTACCAGGACCCTCTACATGTTTGATATCTCCCTGTAGATCTGTGTATATGATGCCAGCACATGCACAGTGCATCCATGCAGGGTACCCGAAAGAATGACGTTGACTGCCTTAAGGTCCCCAAGTGGATCCAATGTATAGAGTCCTGGATTTCGTTTCAAAAAAGAACTTACGACTAAAACCAACAAGTTTAGCTGCATGTAAAATCTTACAAAATTTTTCATTCATGTTAAACTTGCTTGTGAAAAAATATCTAGCTCTAAAAACACTTTGAAAATATTGTGTTATGTATATCTCTTATGTATATGTATATTGTATTTCGTGTGTATGATCATAATCATTATATACATTTTAACAATGTACTTTCTTTTTGTCCCATGAGGGCCCTTAATTGGTCAATAAACGAATTGAATATTGCTACCATTTTTTTTTTTTTTTTTTTTTTTTTTTTTTTTTGATTTATTAAAAGCGTCGTATATTCAACAAACTTATCTCCATATCTTAAAAAGGTTTTTATCATATACAGTAAGTTAAACAATATCGTTTCATAGATCAACAAAGAGCCTTTTAGCCCGTTAGATCCGTGCCACTTAATTATCCCGCCGCTGACATGCAACACTGAAAATGATTGGTCGGTTTTCCTTTATCGTTCACAAAGAAAAATCCTATTCCCCAAAGCGCTTATTGAACCATTGACTGATATCATTTTTCAAGCATACGGTTGACGCTGACGGAGGGAAAAAAGAAAGAAGAATGGCTTTCGGTACTGAACAACAGAAGGATTTCGGACAGGTAAATCGGTTTTTATTTTTCAATCTAAGCAGCATAAATTTAGGAAAACTTTTCACTGCACATGTTTGTTAAGCTACATTTGTTTTCTGTGGAGAGTATGCCGAGTATGTCCCATAAATGAGATCAACGCGTCATCGAATGTAAACATTTCTCCTAGGCTCAGGTGAATCACATGGCTGCATTTTGTGTACTAGTTACAAACAAAAATTGATTATATAGATGCGTCATTGATGACTCTTCCTATTCCTATATGCATTATTTATTTTTAGAAGTTAGCTTTCTTGAGAATTTTTATTTTAATTGACGTGGCCATTATCTGCGGTTTTGTGTATCGTAATCGTTGAACAAAGGTCGATGATCTAGAAATAAACAAAGGACCCCCACGTCAAGGTACAAAGACTGAAACTCATCCAGCGTGTTCAGTCTAGTTACAGCACAGTTGATTAAGTTACCTGAGAATTTACAATTATATACATTTTTTATTTTACTTTGAGTTAAACCTTTTTATGTGGGTTTTTCAAATGAATTGAATACACAAAGACAATTTAAACTTTTCCTTAAAAGAAAGTCTTAAAACATTTTTTTTTATTAATACACAACAAAACCACACATTTGCTGAAAACAGTTCTTCTTAGAAAAATTCTATTTCTAGTGTTGGACTATTTTTTGGGAAATACTCAATTGACAAAGCAGTGCAATACATGTACCAGCAGTACTTTTGAAAAAATGAGTTGATGCTCATTGTCTAAGTGACTTGGTAGCAGTTATATAGTATCATTATATAAAAAAAAATTATATTGGTAATGGTTGGGGTTTAGAATAGAGTTGCATGTCATTATGAAATTTTTTTATTACTTTTGTGTATTATTTAACAGATTAAGAAAGGCATCAAGTACACAAGTATACTGACTGATACATGTTCTTGTCATGTTTACCCCAGGTGTTTTATGTTCAAAGGGTGAATACATTAATCAAAATCCTGATGCTGTGCTTAATGTACACCCCAGGACCAATATCTAACTGTGACATATTTTAAAGCTCTCTTTGATACATTAATATTAATTATATGAATGATGGGGAAAGCTAGGGTACATGCACCTGTTACATTTTTCCCCTCAAAAAACAAAATAGTAAGGTGTTATTTCGCATGGGGTTAGTCATGTTAATATTTCTTTATTATATAAATAATGCATATGAGAGAAAAATATCACCCAATTAGTTTTCCGGTGTTTATACTAATTTTATAACAATGACAGTATTAACTATAAAAAAAAACTATTTTCTTAATTTTACACTTTGAAATAGATATATTACTGTCTTGTACTATCTTGTATGTGTCCAAAAAATATAAGTGAACGAAAATTGACCCCAATTTTTTTTTTTACAGTTTGAATTGAAAATTCCGAAAAACAGCTACAAGGAAAATTATCAATTAAAAAAGTCAACATATTATATAACAAGCAAATCCAACAAGTATACACAGAATGACTCAAAACCTTCATAGAATGGGATAATCTTATTGTAATCCTTTGACTCAGAATAATCCCAAGAAAAAAAGAAAAACAACAACACAACAATTATCTCCATACAAACAAAGAGACTAGGCCCCCTATTGTGTGTACCCAGCCTGGGGCCCCCTTGTTGATTAAACCTATTGTTGTTGTTCAATACATTCACAAAGACCAATGTATTGAGCTGCATCAATTAATGTATTTAACACACAGCTCAGGCATGTAGCTGTGCTTTTTTTCTTTTTCTAGGGAGCACCTGCTTGTATTTGCTAACACATGTATACACACACATGTCTTAAAGCTTATTAACACTTTTCCCCTATTCTCTTTGTGTACTTGAGTATTTCATCATCATGGCTTGATTTTGTAGTACCACTGATTTTGGGGGTTATGTAATTTTACCTAATAGAGGATATGGGGTTTTTGTACTTTACTTTTCTGCAAAGAGGTCTGGCAATTATTATTGTAAACAAAGACTTTCAGGTCTTGGCAATTAGCAATGTAAACAAAGGCTTTCTTTGCCTTATGTAACATAATACACTGAATACTAGAGGGGGAGATTTTAGAAGGAAATGCTCTTTGTTATGTGAAAATGGTGAAGTATCAATGAATTTTAAGTCATCAATTAACAATAACAAGATTTTGTGGTGGTACAATCTAAGTTAGGTAGTTAATCAGGGATTTATCAATGATGTCTTAACTACCGGTAAACGGTAAACATGTCAAAAATTCCCCTTTTAGATATGAAAATTTTCCGGATTGAAGATACATATAACATTTAAATACATATTACATTTAAATATGGTAAGAATTTTCTAATGCAATTAACTTAAAGTGTGACATTACAAGGAAAAAAAATAAAATAATAGTAGCCATTCGAATTTGGATAAAAAAAAAAAAAAAACTGTGTACACATGATATATCATATTTCAATTTTTAACCAGAATTTATCATTTTTAAGCAGAGGAAATTAATGAATTCGGAGCATGTAAGATGGACAATATTTTAGAATTGACATCAAATCGTCTTCAGTTCATTAAAAATCTTAATAGGAGATATATTTATCAAAAAACAACGTACTCTCAACTTTTAAAAAATGTGTACTCTTTCAGTGATTCATTTTGGTCTGCGTCCTGCGTAAATTATGCACAAATTTTGCTCAGGACACATTATTTCAATTAATGTGTATTCAAATGGAGGCAATAAATTTTTTTATTTTAGATTGTTTCCATATACTGACCCATTGCATATTTTCAACATGCTAAGCGATATGCATGAGTGATTATAACTGTTTACAGGTATATCACAATTCACTGTTAAATTGCAGACATCAGAAAATATTTAGAAGTAAGATAGCATAGTTCAATTATGCCTACTGTGGAACATTTCTGAAAAGTATACTATACCTTTGTATTTAAGATTAACCTGTGTATTTTAATTTTTTCCTTAGAAGCAAAGTAAATTTATAAAATTTGATAATTTTTCTCTCTGACTAGTTTTCATTAAAAACTTTCTTTACTTCATTTACATATAATAGAACAACTCATTACTGATCTGTTTCTGTGTATGACGATTGAAGATCGTATTTATGATCTAAAAATAGAAACAAGGTGCACAGTTACAATATATTATTATTATGCCACAGAATCATGTATTCTTACTTCCAATTCAATAGTCAAAGTATAGACCATTCACAGCTACGATATAAAACTTTTGCGCTTTCGTGCAATACCCTTTTATATTTCACCAGAATTTCCTCTGTAGTATATAATATGCCGTACCATTGGTTTTGGAGGCATTGATTTTGGCATGGGACTCATTATTTTCATTAAGAGGGGTCCTTTGGACCCATGATAACCATTTTAAAAATGAATCACTGCTCTTTATTTGTCATCTATTTCTCTATTTCAGAAATTCTTTTAAAATAAAGTTTTCTCTACTTGTTCTGTCAATGTTACATGCAGATATTAACAGGATAATATAACCGGAATGATCTTTATGAACATGAAAAAGCATTTTCCTTTGTGTACCCTCACATTTAAAAACTTCTCCTAGTATTTCCACAACTTTCTCTTTTCTATCCAAGTAGTGAAGCATATATATGTTGCATGTAACATGGTCACAAAAAGTATCAATATTAAACCATGCCAGGAATGACTTTAAAAGAAAATCCCTGTTTTTCATGAAAGGGTAATTTGATTTCTACTTATATGATACAGTTTAATAGGAAATTTTTTAACATAGATAATCAAATTTGAAATAGATATTTATACCCCTGCTTGAAAAGTGGGGGATATATAGGGGTAATTTGAAATAGATATTTATACCTGTTTGAAAAGCGGGGGATATATAGGGGTAGTATGTCCTTCTGTCCGTACTTCCTTCAGCCTATAAAACTTTCGGGTATACCCATCTCTTATCTACAACTCTTATACTACTAAAATATTTTAATGAGACTTTTACAGAATCTTCATTACATAGCCCCACTGTGCATCTCTTAATTTATGTTTTAATCAGACATGTATTTGGGGTTTACCGTTATAGCAAAACATAGAAACAAGGCATTCTTTCTGTAATATTTAGGGGTACCCATCTCTTATCTGCAACTCCTTCTATACCATTGAATAAACTTCAGTGAGACTTTCACAGATTATTTAATACATAATGCCATTATGCACCCTTTTTATATTCTGATTGGACAGATATTTGGTGTTTCTCTTAGCAAAACAAGGACACTGCCATTCTTTCTATGATACTGGAGATACCCATCTCTTATCTGCAACTCCTTCTTTTACCACTGAATAAAATATAATGATACTGTAACAGAATCTTTATTACGTAGTGTCAATTTGCATCACCTATTTTTTGTTCTGATTGGACAGATATTTGGGGTTTCCCAAAGCAAAAAATGAACATATGAGATTACATTACATTACAATTACTTTTAATTGAAAGATGGATCCATTACACGTTATATCCCATTACTTTAAAAAAATGTAATGATTACCCGGGTACACTGCATTACCATTACACATTACCATTACCCCAGGTCTGATGAGATATGAGAGTGTAGGGTATCATTTTGCAAGTTCAGTGCTCACAGTACCTGTATATATTAGTCATATTTCATATAGTTACTTTTTGATAGTTTTAAAATATTACCATTTCTTTACAAGATAGTGAAAACAGCATTTAAAACAGAACAAAAATGAATAAATTTCCATTAAATTAAGATTTAGCATACATTGATCATAGTATGTAAAATTCAATACTAAGACTTGTATAATAAATGAAAACATACTGATAAAGATTTGGACACAAAATTTGACCTAGATATTAAATTTTGATAATTTCTGCCCAGAAACTTTATCAATTGACATGAGGCAAGGAAATGAAAAATAGACTTTGAAGTGAATCTAAACATCTGTAAAAAAAAAAATCTACTAAATTGGCAGGACTTATGCCCCTTTCCTGTAGAAATTTCATAGAAAATCATGAACCCCAAATATTGGCAAATAATGCTTTCCCCTGATCTGATTTTGTAATTTTTTTTTCTTACTGTAACATTATTTTGTGCATTCTAGAGTTCAATACTCATATCAAAGGAAATTGTGTTGCATTTAGTTTGATAATATTTCATGATAAATAGAATGGAGTAGAACAGCAGAATGTGCCAATATACACATGATATATAAGAAAAGTAACAATGTTTTTTTTTCTATTTCCAGGGATGATGGATGCAGTGTTGGGTGGGACTATGGGCGTGCTTAAACAAGAAGTAACCATGGTGACAGACATGATTGACAAGCTCAAGGGTAGAACTCTTCCGGAAAACAACCTTACGAGAAGTCTGGGCAATGAAACTAACAGTAAAAATGGTATGTTTTTAGAATGCTTCTACTCCAGAAAGCCTTTATATCAAAAGATTTTTATTAAACTGTTAACAGCTGAGCCAGAAATGACAAGACAAGCATTATTTGAAATATTTATAAATATACAGTAAACATACTTCTTTTCTGGATGGGATTAATTTAGGTTTAGTGATGCAGTCAAAAAATTTCTATCAAAATTTATCAAAACATACTTAAAAAGCATTTAAGACGTGAATGGTAGGGATGTGTGATTTTATTAGTATACCGGTATATCGTGATTTTTAATTGCTTGATATGTATCATGATACGGAGAATAAAATACCAGTATTTAAGTACATAGTTATAAATTCCAGAAATTATTCATTTATTTGTTCAAACTTTTTAAATTATAATTGCAGGAAGTGTTAAAAAAAAAATGTTGAAAACGGTAAATGAACGGCATCCTAACATCCAAACATGCTTTACATTATGTATTAAATAACAATTGAAAAAAAGTGAAGTTATGTTTTTTCAGCATATTTATAGGAAGAATTATGGATATTCATTTAAAATTATTGTAAAAATTGTGTGTAAAAATATCATGATATTATTGTGATAGTTTGGGGGAAAATTGTGATATACAGCGATATAAAATTTTTGGCAATAGAATATTGGTTTAAAATAAATTGTAATGTAGGGTAACTGTTCTATATACCGGTATAGACATATATGTATACATGTATGTCCTTGATACAGTGCAAACAGTTCAAAAAGGGATATTAAGATTCACAGAAAAAATAATTTTGTTTTCAAAGATTTAAAAATTTGACATTCTCAAGGTCTAACATACATCATAGTTTGACAAACCTCGCCTTTCCCCCATATCAGGCACATGCCAGACCTTCTTTCTTCTCGAACAGATCTGCGTGAATGTCCAAATTACTGAATATATTTAAGATCCCTTTGTGATTTAACCTTGGCATTGAACATTTTAAATAAGTGGACTGACAGGATGTTTTAGAGGAAGATTTTTGGAAGATTCATAGGACATTTCTTTTTAAATCATGCAATCTCATTTATTTCACTTTTATAGCTCTTGATGATTAATGTGCAAAAATGGCAAGTACGAGTCAATAATTCCTTACAAGAAATCAGCATTAATTAAGATTTGATAAACTCTTGGTTGTTAAATCATTAGAAATTGAATTACAGAAAAACAACAACAGCAGCAACAAACCTTACATGTACATAGATTTTCTTATCATATGAGAATTAATTAATACATGTTATTAAAGCAAAATGAGACTGTTGAATTATGATCAATTGTCAATTTGAGTATGTAAAAATTCCTATATCTCACAATGCAATAGAATCACCTGCTGCTTATTAAAGATAGAAAATTAATTAAATTTACACATTTCAGAAAATCGACCAAATAATGAGAATGAGTTACTTTTTGTACTGAAATCAAAAATTAGCAAAATAACCTAAATGAATTTATTCCTTTGAGCAGTGAGAGATCTTTATCATGCCAGCACCTATACATACTGTGACAATGGGACTTCGGTTTATATGGTCTCATCCAAAAGACTGACCTCCCTGTCACAGTGGATTTGAACCTGCAATGTAACTAAAGGATCAACTCCTTACTCCCCGGACTCCAAAGCAAATGCTCTAACCACTGTGCCGGGGGGGGGGGGGGGGGGGACTAATCAACTAATCACAATAGTTGGAACACAAGTATATATATATATAAATATATATAGAAGGGGGGAATACATCATGTATATTTCACATTCCCATGCATATCTCTTACCAAGGTTTTCCTTGTGTTTCAGAATCCTATGGATGTCGCCATTGCCAAGAAAAATTTTCGACTTTGCTAAGTTTACAGCAACACATTGTATGTGATCACACCGAAGAACTCAGGACAGAGCTAAACCAATACCAGAGCAAGAGGCAACGACCCATGGATGACGGTAGTGCAATCCATCCAAAGAAACGCAAAATTTTAGAAGCTGTGAAAGCTTCACAGGAGTGTACGCAGGAAGGCAAGGAGAGTAGGGTTAAGAATTTGGAGAATGGATTTCAGAGTAATGATGAAGATGACGATGATGAGGAAGACGAAGATAGGTTAGTCATCAGCACCTCACCCCCACCTCCAGAAAACACCAGCAATGATTCCTCAACTGTAGAGGAATTTATGTCATACAGACATAAAAAGTTGAAGAGGAAAGATTATTTTGAGACAAAAGGTGAGGTGAAAAAAGAAGAGGAAGAGCTGGAAAAGGAGTATGAGAAAATCATCAACAGAGCCAAGAGGGAAATTGACCAAGAAAATCATGAAATTCGGGAAAAATTAAAAAAGTCTAAGTTACTGTACACCACTTCAAAGTTTCCAGGACATGTCCAAACTGATACATCTCCTGAGCAGATGAATACCATTCAACCAGGTCACATGTTTGGTGGCGCATATAATATGTCACATCAAGAAAATAGGGTGCCTTATCCACCAGTGCCAGCAAATCCAGGGACCCAACAGTCAATGTATCCAGCCATAAATATGAATATGTATGGAAACTTTGCCATGCCTATGAATTTTCCTCATCACCCTATGATGTTTATGAACCCTGGGATGTTCATGCCTCCAATGACCTCAAGTCAACCTACAAATTATATTCCACAAGCAAATCCAATTCCAACATCTCCTTTGCCTTCTAAAGTTGATTCTGTATCAAGCCCAAAGATGTCACCAAAAAGGCATGAGTCTCCAAAGCCGGAGAAACCTAAAACAGCACGCCAGTCTAAACCAAACCGCCGAAACCAGAAAGTAGAACGAAAGGGAAGTTTATCAGATGATAAAAGTCAATCAGATGAGAAGAGTGAGGTTGTTGAGATTTATGAATGTAAAGTTTGCAGTAGAAAATTTTCACAAGTTGGAAATTTTCACAACCATATGAAACTCCATAATGAAAAATCCTGTAGCTGTGGTATCTGTAAGGTTGAATTTAGTGATAGTTATGAACTACAGCGACACATGAGGACCACCCATACTGGAAGCATGCCGTATAAATGTAACGAGTGTGATCGAGAATTTAGCCAGTACAATAACTTGAGAAGACATCTCCGCGTTCATAGCGGGAAGTCGTACAAGTGCCATATTTGTGGAAGAAGCTTCAACGAAGTTTTTTACTTGGAAATGCATATTGGTTCTCACACAGGAGAGAGGACATACAAGTGTGGGGTCTGTAATCTGACATTTAGAGACAATGCAGAGCTTCAGAAACATGTAAAAACTCACAGTGCGGATGAACTTCATACTTGTGATGTTTGTGGAAAATCCTTCAGCAAAGCCTGTGTTCTTCGCCAGCACAAGAAGATGCATTTGGGAATCCGTCCATACAAATGTAATATTTGTGAAAAAGCCTTCATTCATCGCCATCATTTAACAATTCATATGCGCATGCACAATACTTCTAAGCCATACACTTGCAAGTTTTGCCACAGGGAATTTACCCAAACTAGTCACCTGTATAAACACATTGAAAAACAACATGAAGAGGAAATCGGGAAAGCTGTTGATCTCAAATTGAAGAACGGAAAGAAAGGCATTCCATCTGCAGCAGAAATTGAAGAATTATTCTGCAAGATACAAAGTCCGTCCAATTTGTCATCTGCGAGCGTTGATAGTGGAAATATGGATAATGTTGGGAGACCGAGAAGTGACTCCAATGTCAGTCAAGCAGATTCAGCCATATCACTGCCAAGATCTAATGTGAGTCAGATCTCTGTAGAAACTCCACCTCCTCATGAATATTCATCAACTCCTCAATATTCACCCATATCTTCAGCATCTAGTCAATGTGACAATGAAGTAAGGTCTCATACGCCAACCAATGAATTTCTTCAAGTTCATTCAAAATCTGGAAGTGTTCAATCCATGGAAACACATTATGATGACCAGTCAGCAAAAGATGTTAATAAGGACCTAATGTCTCATACAAACACTCAGGAATACTCCACAGGAAATCCCATGCAAAGCAAAAATAATATGCTTATTACAAACGAAAGCCAGAATGTCCCCAAATATAATCCAGATAACATCAAAAGTACATGTTTTAAAACAGAGAAGTTTGATATTTCTCTAGATGTTGGTCGAATAACTGACACAGACCAAGTTTCCCAGGATTCAAAGATGTGTGCAAAGAATTCAAGCCTGAAGTCTGCCTCATCACCTTGCTCAAGTTTGTCATCTGACTCAGCTGTAGGAATTTCTGATCAAGCAAGCCCGCCTTCAGCCATTTTAAGTCCTGACAGAATCAAAGATGAAAAACATGAAGAAAAAGAAGAAAAACCCAAAAAGAGAAGAAGAAGGAGAAAGAAAGTTGAGATGAACAATGAAAGTGTTCCAATCAACAATGGTCAGGCACCAGCTACAGACAACCAGATTTCTAGCATGCCCTCCATGATGCCAAGTAATCCTACCGATATGCAGCAAATGTATCTCCTACAGATGCAACACCTACAAGGCATGCACATGGCATTGTTTGCCAACGCCATGGCAAATCAGACATATCCAAATGCAACGGGGGCCAAATACAATACTCCTGCTACAACTTCCAATGGGCTGCCCCCTACCTTTGGATATGGAAATCCAATGAACATGTTCCCACGGGCATCTCAGCCACAGGTGTTTCCCCCTGTTTCCCAGAGCGGATTCCTCAACCCAACCATAGAGACGAATAGACCCATGGACTTAAGTGTGGAAAAATAGTGTTGTTTTTTTTTACCCCTCAGCAGTTGAAAATTGCTTGCTCAGAATATAAGATTCCACAACACTGCTGTAGAGGCGAACAGACCCATGGACTTCATTGTGGTAAAATAAAGTGTTTTTTTTTTTGCTCCTCAGCAATTGAAAATTGTTTGCTCAAAATTTAGGATTACATAGACAAATATTTTTATTGTGCTGTTGCTCTGTGCACCATTATGTAGCTGATAAACATAATTATTTATTAATTTTTACTTACTACTGCAGGTCAGCCAGGTTCGTTTAAGTGACGTGTTCATGCATTTTATGTAATTGCATTTTATTATTTTTCCACTAAGGAATTATCTATACAATTTTTTTGAAAAAATCTTAATGCGATTATCAATTACTTTGCCAATAGATTTATAAAAGTAGGTTGTTCAATATTCTGTGTTCAATAAAACATTGATTTTTACCTGTAAACAAACCAGCCATTGCTCAAAATGCTTATTAATATGCAAATTGTATAAGTGTGTTCAGCCATATTGCCTTCCAAAGACAATTCTTTCATATTGTCAAAATGTATGTAGTTAAGATTTAAATCAATCTGTTCATTCCATTGAATTATTTCACACATTCATTAATCATTTGCAAGCTTTGAAACTCAGGATTTTTACACCATCTTTTCTTTATTAAAAGAAAAATATTTAATAGCAGAACTATAGCAATATTTTATTCTTAACACTGTGTGCCATAATGGAGAATATATTTGCCTTTACATTCCTATAAAAATTGTTTATAGGTGAGATGTGTAGAAATATTTAGAGGAAAAAATTATGTATGTGTTATATTTGAAGTATTTTCTTCCCATGTTGTACATGTATGTAAATGTTTGCAGCTACTTTTACTTTCACTTTTGAAAGCTCAAGCATATTGGAAGTGTCAAGTTACACAATCTTCAAATTTTTTTTATCTCTACAATTTTTAAGAAAAATTACAAATGTGTTCAGAGTAGAATCACTTGGACATGTTGGAAGATGCATGACTTCCATAACTGTAACCAAAATTTTTTTCCTAGTCAGGAGTGTGCCATATTCACACATTTTGTTCTGCATATGATAGCCATTTTTCTCTTTTCATAGTTTATACATTTTACCACCATATGTAAAACAACATCAAAAATTTTCATTTTTAATTTTTTTTTTCTCAATATTTCATGGTTTAAATAGAAGTTTTGGCCAATAAAGGAAGAAATTGTATCATTTTTAAGACACATTTTTTAAGATTTTTACTATATAATATATGTATATTTAAGGGACTCTCTCTCTTTTTGTGTAGCTTCATCTTGGAGGTAAAAAGAAAATGTTTTTCCTATACTACTCAGGTGGTATGTTTTTTTTTCCTGCCATAGTTTGTCTGCAGTGTGTCATGTATTTGTTGTATATGGTTTGTCATTTGTTGTTTTTAAACTGCTGAGTAATATTGCTAATTTTAGTGTGAGGAAGTTGTTAATGGTGAATGTCCCCTTCCCCCCCCCCCCCAATTTTTTGTAAACTTTGTCTTGATTAAGCAAGGGAAGGTGATGAATACTTAACATTGTGAGATAGTACATTTTTTTGTCCTTTTGTTCTCTAGCCGTGTTAAACTGTTCATACAGTGTGGGAGTTTCAGTCCATGCAGATTTTTGGAAATGATTTATATAAGCTATAAATATATTATTATAAAATTTTGCCCTTTGAATACCAAATTTTTATTTGCATTTATAAAAATTGTATTTTTTTTTTAATTTCTCCCTTTTTAAAGGCAAATATACCTTGTAATGCAATTGAAAAATATTTTTGAACATCCATTTTGCCATTTTGAAATTGACAGGTGGTCTTAGTGGTAAAAAAAACTTAAAATATCCAAGCTTATTGCATATTTTTATTTTTCAACAACTCTCATATATAAATTGAGTGTGATACAGAGATGATTGAATAATTGATGATATGTATTTGATTTATAATGTATTTGATTTATAATGCTTAAATTTATTTTTTAAAATTTTTATGCCCCTCTTCTTTTTGAATCTGACTCAAATGAATATGTGCCAATAGCCAGTGAGTGTCATGTGTCATCGTTTATCAATTGATCTCAATATAAATCCAAGTACGCAGTCTAGACTTTGTAAAAATATTAATGGGTAAAGATTTCGTCCAATCGGAACCACATTTTTCATATTCATCATTCATCAACCACGTTTAGCCATTTCCTTTGCATTCCATAATGAGTTTTATATGCATTTTTTTTTTATCAAAATGTATCTATGTATAATATTTTGTACCAAAATATTCATATTGTAGTTAGTAATTCGTTTTATGATCTCAAAGGTTGAAACATTTTATTGTTCCGAATGTATTTGAATGAGTGTAAAGTGTACACATTGAAAATGGACGGTCAAATATTTCACTTTAGAAAAAAAGAATAAAGCCTTTTTTAAGTATATTTTTTCACAGAAAGGGGGATGGGTAGTTTTCCAATATTTTGGGGGGATTTTTTTTTTTTTGGTGACATATAGTTATCTAGCTAAAATAATTAAGTAAATTAAGTAGTAAATGTTCTTACATTTAATATCAACAAGGTGATTTATCATGCTATATTTTCTCAGTTTGTAAACTGTCTCAAAAATATTTATGTTTGATTGGCAAACTATACATGCATGTAGTATCTTAACCGTAAAACTTACTTCTGAAATGCTCATATTTATTTTTTTTTTTAATCTCAAAGATTTTTTTGTTTTGTTTTTAATAAATTTGTAGATTAGATGTCAGTAGTGTAGATTTTAGTTTAGTTTTTTTTCTTTTGGCAAAGTTTTTTCCCCTTTTTTAATATCATCTTACAGTTTTGGAATTAAAAAAATTCAAAATGTGTATACGCAGGCATTATACATTTGATTTTTTGTAATTTTTTTGAAAATATTTACTGAATAATTTTGTATGATTATACCGATGTTTAGTGCAGGTGCTTAATACACAAGAACTTGTCTTAATTTTCAATGCATTCATCATTATCAGCTTTAGGTTCATTTATTAGGATGTTCAAAACAGTCATTTTTTAATAGAGATGCGCAGATTTGTTCATCACATCATTTCAAACATTTTTGGGGTATACCCATTGAAATCAAAATTTTATACTTGATTTTTCATACAGACCGTATTTCGAAGTATTTATTGAAATTCAAAAACTAAAAATAGATTTATACAAGATATTTGCATTTACTTGTAAGCATATATACATGTATAGGCATTTGCAGTTAATGCTGAAAAATAAGATTTTGATGACATTTTAAAAAAAAAAAAATATTTATTTTGTAAGCTTATGCTCCAAACCACAAATTCATTCATTCCAAAGAAAAGTTCTGTAAGAAATTAACGTGTTGATTTCTGTCCGATGAGACTCTACATTTGTGCAATTCTTACTCAAAAAAATAAAATTTTATAAGAAACTAGAATATTTTTGTATTTATTTTCTCTTTCTCTATCAGTTCAGAGAGAGAGAGAGGAAGTGAAGTTAAAACACCGGAAATATAAAGTGTTCTATTAGTGCGCATGCTTCGGAATCTTGCTGTCATAGATGATATTTTTTCTTTTATAAACTTTATAGTGTATGAAACTTGTTGACTTGTTAGATAATTGTCGATTTGTCAGATAATTTGTCAACTTGACAAATGTCAGGTCCTATTGTGGACTTGTCAGAAAAAAATATGTTGCAACTGGATGGCACAAAATTGGCATGGACAAATTTTTATGTTGATTTTTTTTTTAACAAGGGTCAAAATAAAGATATAATGACATGTCGACATAATTATCTGACAAATCAACATAATTATCTGAGAAGTAGACATATTTATCCGACATTTGTGACAGAACTCTGCCACCATTGTTGCAACCACTATTGAAATAACGTTCACTATTGAAATAAATAATTATTTCAATAGCGGTTGAAAGTGCATTTCAAAATCAAACACAGGTTGCAACCATTATTGAAATAAGGCTCACTCATCCATGGAATCTGATCCCACCTCTGATGATTTGGAGGTCCTTGTTTGCTCTGCTACTATTTTGTATTGTTTAATGGACTTTTGAGCTTGAATACTGTTCGTTATCTCCATATATTTCATTCAATAGTGGTTGAAAGTGCATTTCAAAACCGAACACAGGTTGCAACCATTAGTGAAATAACGTTCACTACTGAAATAATTATTTCAATAGTGGATATTATTTCAATAGCGATTTACACTTCTAACCACTTTTGCAATAACAACCTCTATTGTTAAAACGCTTATACTTGGTTTCCCCGAGTGGTAATTTTAATGTCTTGACGAGTAGAAACGTTGGATTTTCATGTACTTTCAATATTGGTTACAACACACCATATTTATAGATGAGTTTAACAGACTTAGATCCGATAAACATGTGTATAACCTTCAAATTGGTTGATTGTTTGTTTTAAGTCCCTTCGAGAATATTTCACCAACTGCAAAGGCTGCTGTATACAATATATGGCCATTAGTGGGTCAAACTGTAACAAATTCTGCATTCAATGATGTTGCATATATTTTCATTAAAAATGAGCAACAAACAACGTTTCAATAGTTTTTTAAAAGGCATTTTTCAGTGAAGTATATAGTGAAAAAAAAATAATGACTATCTTATGGTCAGGTGCCGTAGATCTAAATGAAGGATAAAACCAGAGACCTCGGAATGGAATACTCGGAAGTCTCTGGTTTTATCCTACATTTATAACCCCAACCGGAAGCTTTTGTATCCCATTCAAAGTCTTATTTTGTATCGAGGTAATTTTCGAGGAATAAATGAGTGGTTTACAATAAAGAGGCTCGACCAGAGACGTCTGAAACGATTTAATTGACAAGAAAAAGGTCTCTTGAAGGGAACGATGTCATTTTAAAGTAGGTTATTGATTGATATATTAACAAAATATGAGCTTGAAGCGGGGTGCCTTAAATTGAATTAGGTCCCTTGTGGTAAAAATAAGTAAGGGGTGGCCCGTATACGAAAAAAGTGCCTGTGCTTGTGTCCCCTTAATAATAACTTAGATGACTTCGTAATATTTTGGGTTGTTTACGTTCCTTTAGAAAATTTTTCACTCATTTGAGACATCAATATATACGGCGAAGGGCTTCAAATTTAGACCATTTTCAGCACTCAAGGTCATTGAGCATTGAGTGAGGGATTTTTATCGTGCCAACGCCTACCATGACAAGGAACCTGGGGTTTTTTAAGGTCTCATTCGAAAGACCCGTGACTTTCTCTTCTAGTGCCGGACGCTTGGCGAAGGAACAGTCACTGCGTCTTAGGTTTGACGCGGAGCCGGGAACGAGAATCGAGGCCGGTACCTCCCGATCACGAAGCAAGCGCCCTACCACTAGGCTACGGGTAAGGGTAGTGTATGACCATGAGGTGTACTGAACCAACAATAGAAGGATTGGTTTTAATATGAGACTAGCATCCATGGTGCAAAGAATGATTCTTAAATGTGGGTGCTGCATGACATTAAATCTGCCCCCGCTGACTATCCTATAATTCTGCACTTGAGTCTTTCTCCAACTTGACTACAGGGTTCACCATAGATAGGAACCTGGTGCAGACGGTCTATGCTAAATTTCAATGGAACAGGTCGCAATAAGATAAGACACTTTGAACTCGAGGCCAAAAGACCGTATATGATATAGATATGATGTAAATACTTGTGGGGGAACCATGCACTCCAATGGCGGCGGGCAGAGAATAGCGCTGATAGTATTGTACTGTGTTGGGGTGCTACATCTGGGAGCTTTTGTCGGAGTTACTGTTTACAATGAGTTACGGATAAGACTCTTGGAAGTGAGTGTAAAATTGTCTAATGATATAAGGGATGAAAGGAGTCAACAGTACACGTGACTATTTCCAGCCTGTTCTAAAATGTTTAATATATGTTTTGAAGATTAGTTTTAACAGTAAAATTGTGATCATGGACATTTATGCATGAAGTAAATGTGAAATTGCGAAGGGTTTGCATTTTATATTCTTTTTCGAAGCAGCTTAATTATTTGTATCGTACATACATGTACAATGCACCTTTGAACCAATTTCCTTCTAATCTGTGTAGAATTTGTTATTGTTTTTTTTTTTTTCTTTTTGGTTAATAACTTGTAGCAATTTCAAATGCCGGTAAAAAAATTAACTTCAGTCGCTCATTGACATTTGGTTCAGATCAAGATCAGTCATAATTCAGAGTTCAAAGCGGTTTAACACAGAAATAATATGGTTAATTGATGATATACAGTATATTTACAAAAACTGCTCTAAACAGTACGAAAAAAAATTCGCGAGAATGACATTTTTGCGAGAAAACAGGCTCGTGGAATTACGCGAAAATAAAAGAAAATGTCGCTGACAAAAAGTGAATTACAGTAAAATAAAATGCGTGAAATCAGGTACATGTGTAATAGATAAATCAGTGTGTTCCTCAAACGAAAATATTTCTCATTGCATATAAAGGTAATGAACTTTTTTCTTTATCCAAATCATTAGATAGATTATTTCTTCCAAATACATGTTAATTACAAAAGTTTCACACAAAGACTTTTTTCATTCCCCTCTACAATACATGTATATGATAAAATTGTTATAATGCTTCAATAAAATGGAGTGAAACTTAAGTTGTGCTTGAAGTTTGTGCTGTTTGAATTCCAGTACATTTGCTATTATTTGAAAGATATATCTAATGATTTAGATATATACATGTATATGCTGATTTCAATTTATTTTAGCATTGTGGCTCATTTTTAATGCATTTTTTTGTAAAATTGATGCAGTCTATAAATCAAGTTTCGTAGCGATTTACACCAGTACAGTCTGATTTTGCACGTGCTAATTAAAACATGAAAATTAGAATATACAGGTAAACATTTTATTATCTAAAATTTCTAAGTATCTGACAATAAAAAATACCAAAGTTTCAAATACTTCATTCAAAGACTTTTTGAAGTATAGGTCCTCCTTATAAATACATACATATATATATATATATATATATATATATATATATATATATATATATATATATATATATATATATATATATATATATATATATTATCACAAGTTCATACTATAAAAGGTTGTGAATTTTAAAATAGTATAAGAAAAAAACCCTTCGTCTGATTAAGAAAAAAGCTAAAATTGTACATACTATAGTTGTAACATAAATTTTTATTCATGCTAACGTTGGAAGATTTATCCCTCATGCAAATCTATTTTAAGCTCAAATGACTGACCAAAAGACCTTAACGCTTTGATATGTTGTCTGTCTGTAATCATTTTTTTTTTAAAAAACAGAAATCCAATTACAGTTTTAGATCAATTTTGATAAGATTTCACACACAAGTAATTACTAGTAAACTTAACCAACATACATAATTCTGTTTATCAGAATTGTTATTTTGACAAATGATGTTGCTATGGTTACTTAAAAAAAGAAATTTCTGTAAATAATTTCAAAACGCTGCTTTTCCTAAAGATTTCGTCTGATTTCAATAAGGCATGGTCCACAAGTTTACTACACAAAGATAGAGAATTCTTATATAGGTTTTTGATTTTCAACAAAATGTTGCCGTGGTTACCTGAAATACAAATTTCTGTAAATTTTTAAAACACTTCTTCTCCTACAGTTCAGTTCATTTTCAGTAAGACTGGGTACACAAGTAGATTATCCTAAGATACATTTTTCTTTTTATTTCGACGAATGATGATGCCTTCATGTAGGTTTCCAATAGATTTGTGTGGCATTTCTCTATATTAATGCATCTCTTATAGTTATGGTCCGTTGCTTTTCCTACAGATTTTGTCTTATTTGGTACACAAGTATAGACTACATAAAGATACACCATTCTACTTATCGGTTTTTGATCTTGACAAACGGTGTTGCCATGGTTACTAAAAATAGAAATTTCTGTGATTTTATTTTTAATTTTGTTACTCATTATACTGTTTTGGTCTGATTTCAGTAAGAATAGACTACTCTATTAAGATATATGATTTTATTTATCGGTTTTAATTTATTTTCACAAAGGCTTGTGCTATGGTTACTAAAAATAGACATTTCTTTAAAATGATTTCAAAATGCTACCCCTCCTACAGTTTGGGTCTGATTTCAATAAGACTTGGTACACAGGTAGACTATATTAAGATACTTGACTCCTAGCTCTCACCCATTTTGGATTTTTCAGTTTTGTTCTAGTTACAAAATTTTTAAAAGTTGTGAAATTCTTTTGAAATGCTACCCCATCTAGAGTGTTGGTCTGATTTCAATAAGACTGGTACACAAGTAGACAAACCATAAATTCATAATTCTCTATATCAGTTTTTGATTATGTTAAAGGCTTTGTCATAGTTACTAAAAAAAAAAGAATCTGTGTAATTCTTTCAAAATGCTGCCTTTCCTATACAGTTTCAGTCCAATTTCAATAAAACTCTACATATAAGTAGATTAAACTAAAATAAATATTTTTGTAGGATTATATACATCAGATTTTGATTTCGAAAAAAAAAAACCAGCGTTGCCATGGTAACAAAAATATTCATTTCTGCATTTTTTCATTCATACCAATACTCCTCCTACAGTTTCTGCTAGTCTCAGCAAGACTTGGTGCATAAGTAGTTCAATGAGTATGCCATAAATTTGTGCAATACGTACTTTTTTTAACAGCAAAATGGACTTATGGTTGAAACAATCAACAACGACGGATTACGTTTACGGAGAAACGTTAAGGCAAGTACATTTACCTGAAATTGAAGCTCTTCAGTTTAAATATGAATTCTTTTTTCAGAAAATGATTTGGAACAAAGATTTTATAAGAAGTTTAAGAAAACTTACTATGAAACTTTTGAACAATTTTAACTCGCTTAGTTCTAGGTTTATGACTACAACAAAGAAACGTATATTTTTGAAAATATTTTCGACAAAAATGTACATAATCACTGCAAGAAAACTGATAGAGAAACTTTGAATTACACCAACTCTTTTATAAATTAATGATTATTTGCGTTAAGGACAGTGGTCTACAAGGTATTTTGTAAAATCTATTCCCTTTCAGACAAACGTCGAAAACGACATTGATACTATAAGTAATTTTGTGAGAGAGATTACCGATTTCCTTAAAGCAGACGACACAGAACGAGCGCGAAAACTACGCCAAAGCACCACTGGTAATGAAATGGCGCAGATATTTGAACAACTTGCAAATTCTGAGGTAGGGAGTCAAATATAAATAAATGTAGATGCAAAGCTGCAATGATCCAAAAGTAGACGAATATAAAATGATTCACTTTCAGCTTGCCATTTTCAACAAATATTGTGGACAGAACAGCACAATATGCCTACCAGGTATGTTTTTAACTTTGTAAAATTCTACAAAAACTAACAAACTGTTATTCATTAAGATAATATGGTCGGCTATTTTGCATAAATTTCGACACCAAGAAGTACTTGGCATGCATTTTCTGCAAAAGTTGTTATTCTGAAAATTGCACATCATCTTTCGACAACTAAAAGTTGGTCACAAGTTGCTGCGAATGTCAACAGCGTATATAGGCTAATCAAGCACGTAGCTAAGAGATCCTTTGGTGGCTGCTCTCAATGTGATTGTAAAACGGCTCTACAATGTTAATAGCAATAGATCTTTGGAAAAACTTAAAGTTGACCAAAAGAAGCTGCACATATGTCAGCAGTTAACACTGTGCATAGGCCCACATAGGCTGACGGTGATTGATAAATGGCTCTACATGTACAATGTTAATTTTAATAGGGCCCAAGGGTGAGAAAGGAGACGCGGGGCTTGCTGGAACTGCGGGTATAAAGGGGGATACTGGTTCACCAGGTGAGAAGGTATGGCCATGTCTTCCCTCCCTGAAACATAAGAATACCTGGTCCATGTTGATATATACTTACTCATGAAAAAGGCGTCGGTTTAAGAATTTTTTTTCTAGTTCTGAGCGGGGGTGCAAGTGGCGATATAAAATGTTTATATTAGTAATGATTTGTAAAAGGATGTTTGTCTCTTTCACTCCCTATATGCTACATGAATATCATGTTGTACCCTATTAATAGGCAGTAAATGCAAAATTGTATCAAAGTGCACAATTTTGTTATGGCATTTTAGTATCCTTGCATTGAGACTATTGCCTTATTTAAAGAATAAGTAACAAAAAAGTATTTATGAGGAAGTTTTGAATAATGTAAGACATGTTTTTAAAAAAAATTAAATATTCATTCAACCTTTAGACCAGAATTCAAGGCACAGTTTGCTTATAAACATATTTGCTTATTTTTTAGAACAGTAAAATAACTTAAAGGGATATAACTGCTGTCTCTTTAGTTGCATTATAGGGAATGTTGCTTTGTTTCCTCCTAATTACTAGTCTGTTTATTTTATAAATTCTTTAATCATGTTCAACATTTTCAGGGGTCAAAGGGCGATTTAGGTTTACCCGGCCTTAAAGGTCTAAAAGGAGAACCGGGATTGCTCGGTTTCCCAGGGGTAAAAGGTGACAAGGGTGAAGCTGGTACCCCGGGGAGGAGCGGCCCGGCGGGAATAAAAGGTGACAAAGGTGATAAAGGAGACATGGGCTTAGAGGGTCCACCTGGAAAAGACGGATCCCCAGGACAACCAGGGGTCAAAGGTGAAAAAGGTCGAGTAGGTGACCCTGGCATGTTAGGACCCAAGGGAGACCGAGGAGATTTTGGTCCACCGGGAATTCCCGGGGCCAAGGGAGCTGCAGGATTCCCAGGGTTAAAGGTTAAATCATGTTTGTTTGTTTGTTGTTGTAGTTGCTGTTGTTGTTATTATTTTTTTTTTTTACCACATATGTATCTTGGATATTAAGTGCCCTCTATTTTTAATCTAAATATATTGCAGGTTTAGAAAAAAAATCCGGTATTCACAATATTTCATATAACATGCAAAATTTCATTCCGATACTAGCTTCAAAAATTTTGATAAGCATAAATTGAATGATAAAAGATTTGGTAAAAGATTCAAAACTTCTTTGCATTCAAAATATACAATGTATGCATCTTCTTTTATGTTTAAGGGTGACAAAGGAGAATCAGGAGCATCTGGGGCACCTGGCCCTCCAGGGGTACGTGGGGAAAAAGGTGACCCAGGGGTCAACGGTTCAAGTGGTCCTCAAGGTCAGAAAGGGGAGGCGGGAGCAAAGGGGGATCGTGGAGAGGTTGTGACTGTGCAGTCTGCACATCCAGTATCCTCATGTTGTGATAGTCTAGGTAATGAGTGCAGGAGAGAGAGAGAGAGAGAGAGAGAATTTTGTATCCATGCCAATCCAGCTTCTCATTCTGAACCTTGAAGGACATATATTTATATTCTATAGATTATGCTATAGACTAGTTACTCTGGAAAATCATTTATAGAAAAAAAATATAATTGTGTGGTAAACAGAAATGAATAAGCATAAGCTGGTTGTGTGGGGATTTTTAGTCAGACAGACACCCAACCATTGAGGCACCCACCTCAGAGCATTCCTAGCTCCTAATCATTGAGGCATCCACCTATAGCATTCATAGCACCTAACAATTTAGACACACACACACACACCTCTACACTCTTGACTGTCTTTTGATTTTTTTTTAATGATATAGTTTATGATTTTTTTAAAAAGAAAAGGTTGCCTGCGTCTCAGTTGACACTAATTTACTGGGGGTGAAAAATATCAATGTTATCCTCATGTACATGTAATATTTTTATATTCATTTATTTCAGAAAGACCATATTTCAATCAAACAATAGAAGAGATTCATGCTCTTGAGGGAACAACCATCACTTTGCATTGCAATGCTCATGGTCACCCCAAACCAAAAGTGGAATGGATATTAGCCTCCAAAAATGGATCATCAAGTGTTTTACCCTTTTCCAGCGCAGAAACTCTTAATTTGGCCAATCTCGATCCCGACAAAGATTCAGGAACCTACATGTGCACAGCGTCCAGCGCGCTTGGTCAAGCCTCGAAAACAGTGCAACTAAATGTATATGGTATGTTTTTTCTTATTAAATTATATTAACTGTCTATATCATTTTTGAACTTACATACATCTGTCACCGAGGAACAGGCACCAGTAGATAAGGGGATCTAACTCTGACACTGCGCTAACTAAGAGACAGGGGGTCAGCCTATGTTTAGGCTTAACAACACCAAGATCGAATATGCATAGGGCTATATAACTCGAAGGCAGCTAGACAGTTTTTTTTTTTAATACAATTTAGTAGGTTACAACTTAGTTCAATTACGGTATAAACTATGATCAAATAAAACAAAGCCAAAACAAATAAATTGAAGTATGAATTGGGAGATTTTAGTTGGTAGATAAAATAAAAAGTGAAATAAACTTTTAAAATAATAAAATAAATTTAGCCGGCACACTACTTAGTCTACTGGCAGACTGGTGGACAGTCTCTTAGATAGCCAGTGTAATAGACATATAAAGCAGTGTGTCGTAGAATGTTCCAAAATATTCTGACTGTAGAATAAATTTCTAACAGTATATTTACAATGAAGGGGTTAATCAAGTATAATTATAAATAAGACATAGAGTCGCTCTTGATGACTACTCAGATAATTATTTAAGCTTAAACGGAGCTCGAGTGACCATATGCCATTAATTACAGATATTTATCTTAACAGATTGAGTTTTGTCAAATGTTTGTCATAACACATATGAGTATAATTAATTAATTTTCTTTCAAAGTCAAATCTTAAATATCAATTAAACTTTAAAGTCAAATCCTAAATAGTTAAAAAAAGATATCTTTACACAAAATAACACACTAAATAGTTAAAAAAAATATCTTTACACAACATAACACACTATGACACATTGTATTTTAAGTATTGCACGTTTTTAAAGCGTAAAACTAAAAAGAGTTTAACTTTAGATTTTTCTTTTCATATTCGATGAAAAAATTCCATGAAATAAACTGTCCACTACCAGATTAAGATTTTTTAATTTGAATTTATATATGACAATTTTTAGTCATATACTAATTTAAAGTTAAAAGAAATAAATTTGGTAGGGAGCAAAGGATGCACATATACATGCATGACATAACATAGAAAAGATACGTTATTGGATAGAATCATGAGATGTGTATTGCAAGATATAAAATGGAAAATCATTTACGGTAAATAAAGTTTTTGCAACAAATGGTGACGATTCTTTAAAGTTTTCAGCCAGAAAAAATTATCTACGTTTAAATATAAAGGAAAGCCTTTTTCACTAAATCTTTGTCACAAGGTGAAACTCATGACCCGAAACAACTACATTTTAGTCATTTCAATACAAAAAAACACCCTTTTAAATTTGTGAACTCTCGAATGTACTTGGAGTATATATTCATTTTATTATTTTACAGAACACATCAAAATAGTGGACCCCATTTCAAACCATACTTTACTCGTGGGTCAGAACGTCGTGTTCGAATGCAAATTCGGCGGTGAACCCAAACCTGCAGTTTCATGGTATCACGTAAATAAGGACGGTACACGAACTAAGATCACGGACGGCGTTATAGAGATTCCTGGGGGTTCCCAGTTGGGGATTCCCTCTGTCGGGTTGGGTGACAGAGGGGAGTATGTATGCGAAGCGACCAATGGAGTGGAAACTATTTCTGAGCATGCGTATCTGATGACACAAGGTTTGTATATGTCTGTTTCCATTTTATATGGTTTAACGCCCTCCCTTTGTATTCAGAGAATATTCATCTAGATCTGGGTAATACATGTAGTTTGCTAAAATGGCTCTTGTTGATCAATCAAGGAATCAGCAACCATAGAGGATAAATACTTGAATAAATACTTCTATGATGTCTTTCGAATGTAAAACCTCGGCTTATTGGTTGGTTGACTTCATTGATGGTATTCGATGTCTTTTATCTAAGTACCTGTACATGTACTTTAGATGGGGATATAGGTACCCTCTCAATAAATCCATACGAATAGCAAATAATACTCGCTCTACCGGAAACGTTTGCTTTCTTTCAGTTTACATTGTTCATGTTGTTATTCCATTTTCTTAGGTCCACCTTCAATAACACAACCAGCCCCGGTGACCGGACTTGTGGGACACAATATCACACTTCACTGTGACGTACAGGGAGAACCAAAACCTATAACAACATGGATAGCGCCAGTTAGTATCAAAACGTATCCGACTTAGAACCATTTAAAGATGTGTCAGTCGATGACATAAAGTTTACTACTCTATTTTTAGGAGTTAAACGTAAAATTTAATCTCCATAGGCCATTATGCCTAACGTGTATATATTTATAAAGTGTATCTTTCAGATTTATCTATTTAGTATCATAACTTTTAACTTTCCTGCTCTCTATCTCTCTCTCTCTAGCCAAACGTCAACAACGCCTACGAGGATAAGAAGGGTGACCTGGTCCTGTTAAATCTACAGACGGGAGACGCTGGGTCCTATATCTGTTGGGCCACGAACTCATTCGGAACCGTCAGCTCCGTGGTCTCTCTGGTGGTACATGGTAACTTTTATTCACCTTGCTTCATATAGTTCCCATGATGATTGCATGCCGGTTCCCACTTTTCTATCTTATACGTCGATTAATCAGACAAGAGCGCGTACTCCGAATGTGAACACAATAACTATATCTAAATGAACCTGTTACCCAAATGTAGTTCCGTAGTTGTACATGTACTTGAATGACGAACACTCTGACTCTAGCTTATCATTTTCATTTTACTTTGAAGTATATGTGCTGCATGGTTCTTAATATCTTGATATACAAGAAGGGTAAGGCATTTTGTGTAGGTGCATAATAGGCACTAATGTCAGTAAGGATTCTATATTTGTATTTAAATATATAAACCATGGGTTAATTAATTAAAGGTCCCGGAAAGGTTGAGATAGCCGGTAACCACAAAATACCTGTAAAACCATCCACCACTAGCTTTGCCATCGACTGCAAAGCCACTGGAGAAGCGCCACTGAATGTTCAGTGGTACCATGATGGTAAACCTGTGTCACCTGACCCTACCCACGTGGTTCTACCAGACCACACCCTACTTGTCCTGTCAGTCAACCGGCCTGCAGACTATGGTCGTTATGTGTGTGTGGCGTCCAACATTTACGGCTCCGACAATGCAACTGCTTTTGGTAAGGATAAAAAAGAATTCTATGTAAAGTTAAAGAATGTGTGACCTTTTATTTTGGTAAGATTAAAAAAAATTCTGTCTAAAATTAATTAAAGAATGTGTGACCTTTTTAGGATTGAAAAAGGTTGGTAAAAGGTCAATGTTTTGAAAAAAAGACGAACTAGAAGCGGGGCAGGGTAAATGGGAGTTGATAATGAGAAAAGTAAGAGTGGTAGGAGGGGCTTATGGAGGGGAGTGGTAAGGAGGATGGGAAAAGAAGGTGATAAATAATAAAAGGAAGAGAAAAAAATGAAATAGGTGAAGATAACGTAACAGTGACCGATTTCAGAAAACCTACAAACAATAAAAATCTGTGAACATGGCATAAAACATTGGCTTCTGAAATTGCAGAGCTGGGATCAGGTGCCTACGAGGAGGAGAAAATCCCTTGAAGATCGGTCGCACCCGCTATGAGCCCTATGTATTGTTCAGGTAGAGGGAATAATTCGTAGTCATATTGAGTATAAAAACAAAGGCCTAACAATTGGTATGAAATATGTCAGTCAAAATACGACCCGATGTTAGGTTGAAAAGAGAAAGGAATAAGTGGAGGTGAAAGAAGGGAAGGAAGATGAAAGAATGGTATACTACTGGTTTCTTACCACATGCAAACTTATTCCTTCAGATGTACATTGTATCTGATTCATTAGTATTATCATAAATAGCTACACGTCCGTTCATTTACATTACATTAAAAATTATGATTTTTTTCATGAGAAGTACTTTTGCAGTGTACGAGGACAAGGGAACGGTAACATGTGATGTTCCTTTTACACAATGTCCTGGTAAACTGTGTGGGTAAGTTATATGTTATTACAAATTCTACAAATGTTGGACAAAGGATTATTTGAGATTGGAATTTTTAGACATCTGTTAAAAATGAAATAGGCCTGATATGGTTCTCACTTACCAATCAATTCAATATAAAGTGGACAAAAACATGTACCTGTATACTTGAGGTTGATCCTCGTTTAGATTTATAGTAGAATTGTTGCTTTACGGTTGCTGAAGATTTTCGTTTTTGTTTCAGGGCGACGTGTCCCTCTGGCTGTCAACTACGAATTGTTGATGGAACTCTTTCTTATCCAGCGGTAATAAAATTCTTCAGTACTAAAAAATCACATATTTTCGTGGGATCAAATTTTCCTGGTGTGAGGAAAAAATATTAGTTCGTGGGGATTTGATTTTGTGGTTTATTTATTATTTATTTCGAATTATATATTCTGTGGGGGACTCGAATTCGTTGGTCTCTGTATATATACCACGAAAACAAAAGAAAAACCCACAGCAAAATTTAGTGATTTTACAGTTTATTGCGCATAAAGTACATACATTTACTTTCACGATTTAAAATAGCCTTTATCAAAATTATTTAGATCCTACTGGTAAGATATTGACATCTACGATTTCAAGTTGAATCAAATTTGAATTCAATATACAGTATACAAAAATTCTACAACAAAAAACGATGCAAATACATGAAATATATGGAAATAACGAACAGTATTCAAGCTCAAAAGTCCATTATACAATACAAAATAGGAGCAGAGCAAACACGGACCTCCAAACATCAGAGGTGGGATCAGGTGCCATGGAGGAGTGAGCATCCCCTGCCGACCGGTCACACCCGCCGTGTGCTCCTTGTCATGATCGGTAAATAACGGAAAAATCCGTCGACAATTCAGTGTGTAAATAATGGCCTAACAATTAGTATGAAAAACGTACATGTATTGAAATAAGAATATGTACTTTATGTAAGTAATCATTATTGAATATGTGTTAATGCAGGGGTTTGTTTCCCCCCCCCCCCCAAAAAAAAAAACTATAAGCCTATACGCAAATACACAAGTGCGTACACATCATTTTCAGAAAAAAAGATAAGAAAAAGAGAGAATTATTTGGAGAAAAAAATCTCAGTACCATCTGGACAACAAATATATGTGTTTCAAATTATTCTGTGTCATACTGTGTCGATTTAAATTTTAAATTATTATGGCTGTATGTTAAAATTTGAAATCTTTTATTGATTTATTTAATAACTACCAAATCCAAATAAATCATTCATTATTTTGTCATTTTTCTATCATACATTGATATTTTATTTATAGATGTTTGAAAAATTAAATTTCAGCCATATTGTTGAATGCTATGACCTACTAGTATGATTTACAATACGATATTTTTTTGTTCATAATTAAAATTTTGTATACGTGTTTTAAAACGTTAAGAATGATTATATGATACCAATTAATATATCGGTTAAAATTTTAGCCTCAATTATATGTACAATAAGTTTCCATGGAATATTAAATTTCGTTAAAACAATAAATATTACTATGTCTTTTATTTCCTAAACAAAAACTAAATGGCATAATTTTTATATATTTCAAGAAAATGAATGAAATATTTGGTAAAACTCCGGAGCTTCTGGGCCCTCACCAGCAGGCACGTAGTATCAGGGGAGCTACTTGTTCCCAAAACCTAACCTTTTACTATTGAAAATGTACATTGAAAGGGTGGACCCCCACTGTTTGTTGCACAATTGTTAAATCATGGTAATTTGGTGATGTATTAATAAAAATTTGGTTAACTTTGTGAAAGATGGACACCCCCCCCCCTTCAACAAACACACTCGCACAAGAAATAGGACTTCGAATTTTGACAATCTTCCTTTTTCGTCCTTGCTTGACAAAATTTTTAAAGTTGTAATTATTTCCTGTCTGGCAAAAGCTATATTACGTGCCTGACCAGAGCCCTTAAACACTGGGGGGGGGAGGGGGGGGGCTCAAGACCGCCCCCACTCAACCCCCTGTCGTTCTCTGCGTACTCATTATTTCTATTCTGGCTACGCGCCTGCTAAGAATATTAAACTCTAAAAACATGTTTTTACCGATGAGAAATTAAGATACTGAAGTAAAAATATGCCTAGTTTATTAATCATTTATTAATGGATACATCTATATACTTACATTGTAGATGTACCAGGTGCTCTGGCCTTGTACAGGCATTGTAGAAGTGTCGTATGTTGCCTGTTCTGTCTCTTGAAATCGATATATAGCTTCAAGAGACATAAGTAATTCAAGTTAGATACTTTACGTACTGTCGTTAAAATGTAATTTACTATAAGAAATTTATAAATGTAAGGATCCATCCGTCTCGTATACACATCTTTTAGCATTTTTGGCTTGCAGGAATGCATTTGTTAGTCTTTGCTAAGACCATATGATTCAGAAGGGAGGGAGGAAGGGGGAGGGCAGGCAGATTTGGAAATAAATAATCTGTCCTCGACTGGCAAGAAAAGAAAACCTGTCCTTAATCATCTTGAAAATAAAAAAATCTGTCCGTAACTGGCGTGAAAATAAATAATCTGACTCGAAAAATTTTGCTACCCCCATTTTTCAAATCAGAATCAAATGGTAGTCCCCTTATTTGCCTAATACATCTAAAAAAAATCTATAAAAATCCCATTAATAGTGTATACACTTACATATGTTAATTTTGGTTAGCATGAAGGATAAGACTTCCAAGAAACATAAATATATTAGTTGGATTGGAAATCCCAGAATATACTCATAGCTCCCTTTCTAAGGAAGAGATCCTTCAAAATCACATGTCATTTTTAAATATCTTAAATTTTCTCAACATCCAAATTGATTTTAATTTATCATGTCTTAATACATGGATTCCAAAACTTCATAAATATCTTTACAAACAAAGATACATAGCGGGTTCTAGTAAAGGTTTTATCAAGCCTCTTTCTTTACTCTTCACGAAAATATTAACAACTGTTAATGAGAAACTTCTACTGTACTGTATAACAAACACATTTGAGAAGTGGTTTTAATCAAACGTGGAAACTGAAAAACGCAAAAGAACTTTTAGAAAATTTGAAATCACAAACGTTTGCCAAATTCATTAGTATCAAAACGTATGCTATGATTTTTCAACACTATACGCAATCATTTCCCACGATTAATTACAGACCATTCTCTTTAATATCATAAACACCTGTTTCTTCATGCTTTGCCATTGGTCATCAACAGACTTGTCAAAATTAAACCATTCTGATTCTACAGAAAGGTACTCTGAGGTGATTTTTTGAGATATAGCAACGATGTTTTATCATTTCACAATATAGATTTTGATTCCTACGTTGATTTGAAAAAGAAAAAAATCGAAAGAAAAGACACCAAAGAGTCGGTCAAATCTGTTTCATATTTGGATGTTTTACTAAAGATATTGATGGCAAACAAAAAAACTATACTTATAATAATCGTAATGACTTAATTCAACTTTTCTATCGTCAACTTCCCTTATTTATGTATCAATATACCATTATCACCTGCATATGGTATATATATCTTCCAGTTCATTCGATATGCAAGAGCATGTTCTACATACGAACGATTTCTAAACCGAGGAAGGCTACTGACCAATAATTTGATCATACATCTCGTTGAAGGTCAACATTTCGCAAATTCTGTGGTCAATATAATGACCTAGTTTACAAGTAAAATCTGTCATTAGGTCGGATATTTACTGACGCTTTCCCTACAGATTGTTTCTATTATTTTCATACTGAGTTGTCTACGTATTTTAAACATAAACAACCATAAACGACATAGGATTTTGGTTCAATATTCATTACATGTATAACATTTGAAATTAACAAATACAGTGTCTAAATATTCAAACATATTAATTTTAAAAGAAAGAAATTAATTAGGAATCTGTTCCTAACAAAATAATATTTAGAGCTACGATAAAGTTTTTGAGTGTATTTAAAACATTTAACGATTTTCACATTTGATAAATGCCCTAGAAATATTATATTTCGACACTGAATAAAAAACTTAAACAGAAATGAAAATTCTGAAGAACAAACAGAGTTCAAAACAAACGGAAATAGACGATTTTCAGGCCCGTAGGAAGCAATTTCAGTTTGGGGGGGCACAGCCAAACATTTTTCAGTTGACAGTTGAGGGGGCACTACCAAAATTTTCTGACAAGCAAAAAAAAAAAAAAAAAAAAAAAAAAAAAAAAAAAAAAAAAGGTCATCAGGCTGTTTTATTGAGGGGGCACATTCGCTTATAGTATCTATGTTTACTATAGTAATCTATATATCGGCAAAATTATTGGGGGGGGGGGGGGCACGCCCCCCCCCCGGTTTATACGGCCATGATTTTTTCAAGTGACACGTAAAAAATGACACATTTGATCAAGTATTTATTTACCACTCTTAGTTTATATCTATGTAATTTTTAACTTGCTATAACGGTTCAATTTTCTCCAATCCGGATGTTGTCTAATCCGGCCAAACATTTTGGAACCACTGGTCGCCGGATTAGACAAGTTTTACTGTAATTGGTACAGGGTATAAGGTCAAGCCCAATTAATAATTTTCCAAACAAAGTCCAGTAATTTGATGGGTAATTTTTTACAAAAACAACACAGGCAGTAACTGACATATACTTCCCGCGGTAGTGAAGCACTAACAATTACATTACTTTCTATAAGCACATGGAAAGTCAATCGTTTTTTGTTGAGGAAAATTAAAGATGAGAATTCCATCTCGTTAAATCACTCTTTTATTGCATTTATTTAATAATAATATTCGAATGTCGTTTCATTATTCGATCGTCTGTCCATTCGACTGATAGTCGAATAGTCGACTATTCGTTGACATCCCTAGTATTTTTCTGTTCACCCGATAATGATAAGGAGCTCTCGGCGGATGTGGCCGGTCGAAGAAGGATGCTTACTCCTCTATGGCACCTTATCCAACCTCAGATATTTTCAGGGATCCGTGCTTACTCAGCTTTCAATTTTGTAATGTTTAGTTGGACTTTTGAGCATTATTACCGATCGTTATCCTCATATTTCTTTAGCAAAGTTTAAACAGAGTTTAGAAAATTACTTAGAGTTGAAGAAAAAATTCTGCATTTGCCATTTACAGTCTGAACCGCTGTGTTCGAGTGCAATACAAAGTGGGGCAATCAAAAGCAACGGCGGGGTGGTCACGTGGCAGACGGCGGGAAACACAGCAACAATACAGATGAGATGACAGACCTATGCATAGTAAGTGCTTTTAACTTTGTCCATATATTTTTTCAACAAAGTTTCTGCCCTCCAGAGGTGAAAAAGAATATAGGTTTTGATTTTACTAAGCTACGTGAGAATTTCATTTCTTTTCAAAGTTACTACTTAGGTCATGTACGTATTTTAATTTTCTTATTAAAAATCAGGTAAAGACAAAATAATAAATCAAAGAAAGCCAGAAAAACGAATTTTTGTGATATTTTCATATTTAAAAAACTTTTACAAACTAATTAATGAAATTTAGGAGGAAAAGAGTATATATTTTGAGTCTGTGAGAATAAAATGTATTGTTTCTTTCATGGACGAAAACAAATATGAATTTGAAAGCAATAATATATTTTTATTCAAGAAAATCCGGACTCATTCAATAAATTTTGATTATTTTCGGAAATAGATGTAATTTTCTTTTCTCTTTACAGACAATTGGGTGTGAAGAAAAATATATGTGGAGGAGAATAAAAACTTATTTATTTGTGTTTTATTTGAAATTATATTTTTTTGTATACTGTATAATCACTTATTTTCGTGAGGTCATTTTTGTGGTTTATGCCCCCCCCCCCCCAAAAAAAAATATGATTTGGGGCGATTTAATTTCGTGATTGGTAGACGAGGTAATGGTCTTTTTTTCTTTTTTTTTTTAATTTTCACAATTCGTGGAGGACATGAATTTGTGGATCTTCTCATATCAAGAAAACATCGGATACATGAAATTTTAACGCTAAAATACGGCTGGAATATTGCCTCGGCGTTTAATAATCAATCAATCAATCTATCACAAAAACAAATCTCCACGAAAATTAGTACTATAACAGAATATTTTTTTTATCCTTTTTTCATCTATTTAAACAACGATTTTGTGTGCATTTTACGATGCTAGTATACTAGTTTACTATGCATGTATAAAAATTGAGGCACTGTTGCGGGTAATTGGAGACACTTTGACAAATGGGTCGGAGCCTGTGCGTATTTTTTAACGTTATCGATAGACGCCCCAGACTGTGATTTTTGACTACAGAAATGTAGTAACTTGTGTGTCAAGGGGCAAAAGTGGGATACATTTTTATCCATATGAAGACAAGTTTTCTGTCTTTATTTTATTTCTTTTTGCTTGTAATATATGTTAGTAAAGTAAATTGTCTCATCCAAAAGAATTTAAGTCTACATATGGACATCTTTCTTGTTCCAAACACATGGCATCAGAATTAAGTACACTGGATACACTATTTCCCTCTTATCGGAAACGTTGCTGAAAGGATCGATTTCAAACATGCCCTAATCTAAGGACTTGTTGACACGAAAATACCTCTCGTCAAGTTGTTAATTTTAGCATGTTCAATCAGATTCTCAGCTTTTACCTTGACCTTTGACACAAAATCAAAAGGTTGCCAAGTCATTGACCACCTACATGTGTACAGTGTATCATTAGTGTATACATGTACAAATAGCAGAGATCTATTTTTAAAAACATTTTTTTAACTTTCCTGCAATGTTAACCTTATCCTGGCCAACTGGCATCTTTCATCAAAGGAAATGCAAAACTGAAAGACATAACATCTCGTTTGCAATTTAAATTAAGGTGTCTCTGACCTTGACATTTTGACACTAAATTCAAAGAATTTCATAGATTCCTCAATCTGTTTGCCAAGTTTCTCGGTACCAAGTATGCTCACTACTTTTTGCAAGTGATATATAATTCCGAGTTTTTATCTTTAACCATTTCTTTACTTTATATACAGAGGATCTTTCAATCCTTATTTCATAAGAAGAAATTTGATTTTTTTTTCGGGAGGGGGGGGGGGGCTAACATTTTTAATTTGGGTGCTCACTACCAAGAAAAAATTCTTTGACAACCTCGAGAAAAAGGTCATCAGACTTAATTATTGAGGGGGCATACCCATGAAGTAGTTTTTAGTTTGTTTATTAGTAATCTACATATCGGCAAAATTATTAAGGGAGCACCCCCCCCCCCTTTCAGGTTCCTACAGCCACTTATCTACATGTATACTGTATACTAAATGAAATCTGGCTTCTTTCTATAAAGGTGGGTTATAAAATAATATCCCATTGACAACAGTAAAATAATATCTCGTTTAGGCAGGACTCTAATTGGCGACTAATTTAGTTTCCACGGCGCCTACAATTTTAATTGGCGCCTAAAATTTCTCTATAAATCGCCAAAAAGGGGACCATTTTAAATTGACTTGGTGATTATCAAATTACTGAACTATAAACATTTTCAACATTTTTTTTTTCTAAAGAGCAAAAAAGAAGTATAAAAGTAAACAATGGACATGTCTACATACATTGACAAGTTTTTTAATTGGCGCCTAAGAAAAATTGCCCGGCGACTAATTTTTTTTTAATCAGGAGCCAGCTGGCGCCTAAATTTTTCTAGGTCACTTAGAGGCCTCTAAGGTAAAAAAAAATATTCCATTAACTAGGGTAGGAAAAGACAACCTTAAGACTTGTTTCAATTAATCAGATCTAACTTTAATGATGTACTTTTAAGTACAAGTTTCTAACAATGAAGCTTAAAACATCAATATATATATATTTAGCACCAAGAAAGAAAAAGCATTTCACAACACATCTACTAATAAGTATAACTAATACAACAAACGAGGTCATGTTAACATGGCCAACAAATCTAAAAATAATATACAAATCTACATGTGCTAAATGGAAAAAAAAAATAAAACTTGTCAGAATCTGTCAACTCATAGAAATTATAATTATTTGGCTCTTTTTCCAGAGGCTCAAAAAAATTTACACAAAACATACTTTTCAAAACTCTTCCGCACATCTCATTTTAGCGGTGAAATATTGTGTGTAAAAATTTACAACAGGTTTACATAGTTTCCTTTTTGCTTTCTTTTAAATTAAAAACAGAAATTTTGGAAGAAGAAACAATTATGCACTGAACATATTCTTTTTCACCTAAGACAAAAATCAGGAATGGATTTTGTCCCAGTGAATTAATTTAAGAAAATGCCATCTTGCAAACTAGATGAAATTTCAGCACATACTCTGTATGTGAGGATCGGACATGTTGAATCGGTAAAATAATTTTGTCCCGCCCAACAAGGTTACATGAATACAATTCTGTTAGTTGTGTATATAAATTTTGTTCAGCTTTAAGTGTAAAAAATAAAAAGTGTGAGAAAAAGTTCTCCTTTATGGATTCATTAATTAGTGGTCACTTGGTAACGACTTTTGACCTTTGACCTCTTTAGATGTGAATCCAATAAACAAATGTATAAGTTCTTTAAAAAATACAAAATAAAGGTTAAAAAAAAATGTATAGTAAATGCCGTCTTTGATTACAAAAATCGTAAGCAAAATTATGTTTGGTATAAAGGAGAAACAAATTTCTTGAATGAAATTTAAATTTCTTAAAAGAAATTTACATATATTGTCGAAAAAATATATACTGAATTTCTAGAAACACATTTTAGAAGATGACAATCTATAGTTGTTGACAAAAAAAGCCATTGCTTCTTTTGGAAAAAAAAAAGTAATATCAGAATTTTACCAAATTTCTATGACTAAATTTAATAAATGCACTCAACTACATGTAACATGCTGTAAACCAAATCTCAGAAAGAGTTAAATATTACCATTTCAATCCAGTCAATTTACAGTAAAAACAAACAAAAAACCAAACTTGTGCTCTAATTACTCTAAAAAAAAAATTTTTTTTAAGTTGAACAAAATTTAAACAATTACCATTTTAAAGTTTCTTTTTTTCTTTCTTTTTTTTTTTTAAACAAAAAAATGATTTTACATTACTCCATTATAACTATGAACCAATTTTGATAGATACAAAACTTTTAAACACATACCCTTAGCATTTGAAAGTGGACTTTTTGATAGATAAAGACTGAAAATTTGGCTTACAATAAATTTCCTTAAACAAACTAAGGCAAGTTTTTGAAAATACATTATAAATGAATGATACATGTATATATATGTACATAACAATTTTTGCCATAACTGTAACACAAAAAAATATATATCTATATAAGGGTGATTACATACAAGTTTAAATACAGTTAATAATTATAGTATCTAAAAATGCAACATCTAACATATGAGGAAATATTGCATACTTGTCTACTAATGCACCAAATGTGTATTCATCACAAAAGTTGTATATTTTTTATTTATTTTCAATGATAAAGTAAAATGCCCCTCTGGAAAGAAAAGATAACTGACATTTAAAAATTACTAAATATTCAAAACTTTCAAATTCAAGAAAGACAGAATTTATGATATTTTTTAAACAAAAAAATTCTGATATGCCATTTGCCTTATTAACTTTCATTGAAAAATTTGTAAAATTAAAAGAAAAAAAAAATGAGGAAAAAATGGTTAAACAAAATCAACCATAAGTAAGGAGGGACATTATACCATGAAGGAGTGAGTTTACGTATCACAAATCATCACTTGTACCAGTAACAACCAGATAACCTTCACAACTTAGAAATACAAGAGACAACAGAAGGACCTGAAAGATCCAAGTACCAACTTCTAAATCTAAACTTAGATTTTGTCATATATGGAGTTTTAAATACAAATTGATCCTCTAATCTGGAGAACCCAAAATATCCCCCAAAATCAAGGTAAAAAAGAAATCAATGAAAGTTAGATGTAAATTAATTAGTCCCAAATTAAATGAGATATCTAGACAAGACACAGAGACGCCTATCACTTGTACATCAAATGTTTGGCTGCAATATATGGAAATAAGCAAGCTTGCTATACAGACCCCTGTAGTACCCTGTAGATATAAATAAAGACATACGAGAAAATATACACAATATAAAGCTATAACGACGAGGCTCTCTCCAGAGCACACACTACACAGCATTTGGTGATGTCAGCAGTTTTTGTATAATTATTAGTAAGAAGTAGTTATCAATATTTAATTGAAAGCAAAAAAAAAAAAATGGTGGACTTAATCACATTCTAACAATGATGAATAAAAATTGTGTCACATGATGTAAAGTGAAAGTAAAGGCTTAACAAAATGAAAGTAAACGATAAACTTTGGCATCAACTAATTGTGTCAATCCTGCAATTAAAACCAAGTGATAGCCTTGCAGTAAGAAAAAAAAATATAACGATAAATATTCCACTGTTACCATGATGATTAAATACCGTGTATTTTGTTTTTCGAACTTAAAGTTCATAGTAACAGCTTCAATCGTTTTTAAATTTAAAGATAGATTTAAAAAAAAAAGAAGACCTATGACAACTGTGTAATAAAGTTTGTCTATGCTGAAAAGCAAAACAAGTAAATAGAAAAATATTTCTCTCATGAAATTTGTACTAAATATTTGGAAGCAGTAAATATTTCAATAAGAAAATAATTATGGTCCCAACTAACTGAACTAATATTGATATGTACTATACCACTACCCTTAAATATTTTATCTTTTTTTAAGTTGCTGCAGTAATGTAAAAAAAAAAAAATAAAACCATGAAACCATCAACTTTAAAGGGGGGGGGGGGGGGTTAGATTTTTTTTTTATCTTTTCAGGAGATACACAAATACCAGAAAATTCATAACTATCAAGTAGAATAAGTTAGGTGTCACTTCTGCCAATTAAGTAAACCACAGATAATACAACAAATATTGACATATGCCATTTGTAGGGAGAAGATGGTAGAAGTAAAAACTGCAGCAATTCAAACAAAGATAAAAATCAAACAAATTTGGTCAACTACTGTACAAAAATAGCTCATAACAAGAAGAAAATGGAGTTCTGTGCACTATGTTAACAAAATGCAGTTTTTTTTTTTAATATGGCTAAGTAAAATTAATGAAGCTATTGCTGAAAAAATATCTCTAAAAAATTTCTAAATGTTAATTAATATAATTAACAAAACAGATGTTAATTTTTTTTTTGGCTGATGTAAAGGAAAATACAAGAAGTTTAAAAACAATTAAAGTTGCAATGAATAATAATGATATTGCTTAATTATAGTACAATATTAGATATTGCAAACAACAACAAAAAATGTTAACTTCCACAAGATACAAGTATTTCAACTTCAGCAGTTACAGAGTTAGATATTTCCTAGTAAACAAACAAAGGTTACATACCAGAAATGTACCATTAATCACCAAGTCAGAGAGTTTCTTTATTGGCTTAACATCTCAAGAAAAATGAAATTTTATTTGGCAAGTTTTTTTTTTTAACTGAAGAATATATTTACTGTAACAAAAATTTGATTGAAAAGTGAGAAAATGGCATCCAAAGACAGATAAGTTAATCTTGAATTAGAATTTTTCTTCAAAAATAAAGAAATATTAAAAATGAATTTTTAAAACTGAACGATGTTTTGCTTAAAGATATCAGAAGAAAAAATGTATTACGGCTTCCCCTTATATTAAAGAGTGCGAACAAATACAGTGTATGAAGAGGAAATACTGTTACCCTCAACGCTACCAAAAAAAAAAAACCTGTTCAATATCAACAAAGAAGGGAGGTAACTTTGTTTTACAAGATGCACACATTATGATGTGCAGAACGAAAAATATTTTGAAAAATGCAAATTAAATGATCTAAATGCATACGATATGATAAATAATGTAAATTCAATGACAAAACAAAAACATGTACAATAAAATGATATGTTTACTACCACAATGGACAATCTGTACTTCTAACATGCTACAACATGGCACAATGGTGTTTATACAATTTGGTTCAAGAAATAACCTTGGCCATTTTTTTTTTCAAAAGAAAAAAATAAGTACCTGTATTACAATAACAAAAAATTCTAAATGCGTAAGAAGTTAAAGGATTACAAAAACCTTGGCAATTTTAAAACTGGAGGAAAAAATCTGTTTTAATATACTCCGAGAGAGAAGTTTCATGTTAGTCAAAATGATTTAACTTTATGTTTCAGCTCACAATAATTTATTTTCTTCCCCCCCCCCCCCCTTATCTAAAAACTTTTTAAAAACAACCAGGAGAGATATGTTAAGATGAAGGTAGAATTTTTTCATACCCCCCCTCCCCAAAAAAAAATAAAAAAACAGAAATTTGATATCGCACAAATCCACAAAAACCTTGAAAAAAGTTAATTCTTCCCAAACTGAAATGCACAATAACAGCATAAACTATACTGCTGCAAATACGTTATAAACATTGCAGGCATAACCTGCCAATAAAACAAAGGGCATTCAACTTAAAGACAACATGACAATATAAAATATCTACTACACTAATGATACAAAAAGACATATGCAACAATAATTCAAGTTGTTCCTAATTCATTGTCCAAGAGTCACAGAGTTGGAAAAAAAAAAGTTTGGTAAAAAATAGATATGTCTTGAGTCGGATGGAGCTCATTTCAATATCAAACCTTGTTCCATATTTTTTTTCTGTAGCGATTATTTGGGAATTATTTTATATGAATGAATGACAGCACTAACCTTGTATATAATTACTTTAAAACGAAGAAAAAATAAACAAAAATAAACAATATGTGCCATAGGAATAATAAATAACTATAAGCAAAATGTACACATATAATTACACCCAGTGGGTTAATGAGTGAAACAGATCTAAACTAAGTGAATATTGCAAAAAAAAAAAAACAAACAAACAAACTAAAATGTAAAACTACTATCTAAAATAATACAGATCTTTTGTTCAACAAAACAAAAAATATGTGGAAGATTCAAAAAATCACAAAGTAGGCAAGTTTCGTATTTCCGACTTACCATAAACATTTTATTTCAGATCATTTAATGTGTATAAAAGATCCCAGGCCAAAAATAGACTGAGATTTCTCTACTACATACTGACCAATTACAAATTATCATTTGGCATAAAAATACTTTGTATCAATTGTGTCCCTTAGTTTTTTGGACTTTGCTACAACCACATTGTAAAGTTTTTGGTCATTGCTTTAACCATGCCATTAGACATGTCAACAGTATTTTACACTGTATAGAAATAAGTACTTCAATCAGCAAAAAAGATTATTAGATGACAAATGAAAAATAATTTTTCAAATTGTTCCTATACTGAAACAAACATGTCACTTGCAAAACAAAAAAAAAATATCCGTTATTTCGTCACACCAAAAAGAAACACCTTTAAAACCAAACCTGAACGTTGTATTTTTCCCTTATTTGATGTGGCTGATCAGATGACAATTGAACTCGATCCGATCGCGGCAGGACAACCGACATATAACACACTTGAATGGATCTGCGTCGTGCGAGTGAAAGCCGTTGTGTAGGAGATAAAGTGTGCAGTCCTCGAAGAGAATGCGGCAGTGTTCACATCGATAGAGTTTCCCAGTGATGCTATTTATATCCTGGAACTCTTCGATGCTCTGGTCCCCGGAGTAGATGCTATCTGATTCATTTAGGAGGCTCTGAGTGACATGTGTAGATGTGTCCGGGTCTACCATAGAGGAAGCAGCTGGTGCAAAGAAGAATTTCAAGAAAAAATTATCTCTAGTCTTTGAATTCTGTAGCGGCAAAAATATTTATTAAATAGTGAAGATACATACATTTTGATGACATCCTTCATTATAAATAAATACAAAAAATTTACCTAGGTAGTTTTTTTTACAGATATAATGAAAGTCATTTTGTTATACAAAGACCATAAAATGAAGTCCTCTGAAAGCATGGAATGTTCTGCTCATTTACACATAAATATTTGTAGCATTATAGTCTTACTAATTTAGGTTCATCCTTGCTGTACAACACTCCCCCCCCCCCCCAAAAAAAAAAACTAAATTGATCTCTTGTTCTCTGCAGGAATTTAATATTTTTCTTGGTAACTTACTTCTGTAATGAACTAAGTACTATGCAGCCAGTGATAATAATATAAATTCCATGACTAAACTGAGTTTGAATTTAGTTTGGTATTTAGGAAAGAAATCATTTATGTATATATATATATGTGATATTTATTATATATGTATATATATATGATATTTGCATTTTATCCCCACCCCTCACCTGATCCGCTGTACCGCCTCATGGGACATTTCTGTTTGCGGGAGTTCCCTGACAGTCTACTGTGGAGGTTTGTACATTTAATACCCTGCGCCTCCTCTGAGTTGTTGTTGTCGGAGTGGTCACTGACCACGCTCGAGTCCTCCGAGGTTGGCTTGGCATTCTGTTCTGTATCGGGATGGACGAAATCTGTCTCCATGTTTGCTTTGTCAGCATCCGTTCTGTTTGTGCCTGTCAATTGGATATTGTACATAAAAATAGGCTCTGTCTCCTATATCATTTAGTTCTTGAGGATATATTATATACTCTTGAATTTTCAATATATTATGCTGGATTGTCAGAATGCTTGGTTGACAGATTGTCAACATGCTTGGTTAGAATCTTTCTTTGAATCAAAAAATCATGGTCTTGAAAATAATTTCTTAACCTACGGCATTTCTAAGTTCCCAAATGAATTTCCAACAAAAGATTCGACACATTTTATTTTTAAAGCAGAAAATATAAACTAGAGGGAAATTGCAACATGTGCATGAACTTAATTTAAATTTCATATTAAAAGTGTTTTGATAGAAATGTTTTTTAAGTGTCCCATTTTCTACTCTGTCATGCTCTGTAACATGTACAGGCAAAACCTTAACCATTTTTTTTTATTGTATCTCAAGTTACTGTATGTGTACTTAAAAATGTGGGCTTCATATTTTAGCAGCTTTGGCGCAGACAACGATGCGCTAATTCATGAATACTGCTAAGAAATCTTTTATATATACAATACATGGCACGGACATGTGTAGTGCTAATTCATGATTACGCCAACAACTCCATGCCCAGTGATTGCACTTAATTTTTAATAAGCCAATTTATGTACACGTACAGTATTTCCTAAAGTCTTTCACCTACTACTATCTCCTTTGTTATTTGTTCACATGTACAGACAAGAATAATCCATACAAGCACACTCATATTTAATCCACTACTTGTAATAGCCTCATACTACAAGTAGTAGATTTTACGTCCTCACCATTTTCGAGCCCTCCGTCGGGGGTGGACATTGACCGTGATGTGTGGGAGTCAGAACTGTACTTCCTGTCTCTGGCAGTGGTCGTACTAACAGCAGTGTCCCCATTATCCTGTCATAATTAATTACTTGCATGTAATTTACGAAATTGTACCAGAAATATACACCATCACCAAGGCTGTTCGGACATACATGTATTTTTTTTTTAAATAGTTGGGCAAGCAAAAATTTATTCTTAGCTATTTCATTCAATGTACATGTCATTTTTTAAAATAAATAGTTTTTTTCTTCATGCAAAAACAATACAAACAACCCATATTCACAGTTCTAATACTCTTCTTATTAAAATATTTGCACTTTCATTTTTTCAGAGGTTTATAATTCAGTCCTTTTCTTATTTGGACTCTTGGAGCAATTATAGCTTGTGTTTTACTTCATATTCACTAGCATGGGATATGGATGCCCAAAAATAATGATTATGACAATAATGGACATTTGATTTTACTGTTAAATATTTGATACTGAAATATAAACCACAATATAACCATAAATACAGTTAAATGGACACTACATTAATCTGGGCAATTTTCTTTGGAAAAAAATCCTCTGGATTAATGGAAGCTCGACTATACTTACATTTGGAGAGGGTATGACCCCATTGGCCACAGAGGTCGTGACCTCAGCAGACTGTCTATAAAGGTCATCCTGAAGGGCGGAGCGTGAGGTGTGCAGGCCTAGTCCCTCAGTTTTGATCAGCTGTTCAATAAAGGACACTTCATGCAATGTCATATTTACTGGTCTCAATTAAAAAGGAATACAGTGGAGCTCTGTTACAAGGAAATCACTGAGACTTGGAATTTCTTTTTTTTCTTATAGCCAGGACTCTTTATTACTGTTTAAAGTACACTGTGCAAAGTTTCCTATGGAATTCCAAAAGATCAACGATTTTTAATACAGTATATACAACATGAATTGTGTGAATTAAATTTTGATGTTAAAAATACCTTCCATATTTCCCTGATTTAATAGAATATTTTTTTCCAAATACTTGCTTTTCTGTTCCTTAAAAAAAAAAGCAGGTTAGAAATGTCAATACTTAGAATGTATGACATTTCCTTTTCTTTTTTGGGAAACATGAAATGACACAAAATTTGTCACATTTGTCTTCATAAACATAAAAAAAAAAATTCTTGTATACTTTCATTTATGCATCACTAAACTCCTGAAATTGGCTTAATTTTTTTTTTTTTTTTTTTTTGGTGAAAGTACAAGTATATATCCTGTTGCATGCGTGATGGTAATTTTGTTTTAAACAAATGGGACTATTACTGTCAGAGGAATGGGGTCATAAGTCATCCATTATCATAAAACATGCTCTAGAACAAACTAAATATGTCCAAAAATAGTTTAATATTCTGATACTTATTTTGTTTAATATTCCTGAATTTCAATTATTCTGATATTTATACACTCTGATACTTTTTTCCAGTGAAAGTGCATTTATTTACATGGAAAAAATTTATTTCATGTACATCTACAACTCAACATACCCCAGGAATTCCACATCTTGAGATTCTGTAGAATATTTATATACATATATACCTCCATCAATAAAGTACTAATTATAACCTTCAAATTATCCACCCACCTGTCCTTGAGTGGTGAAAAGTCCAACAGGAGTAGGCATATCCCCCAGTGCAGCACCAAAATGTAAAGAAGAAAGATTCAAAAACGGAGATAATTGGGATGGAAAAGGAAAACCCGGAGGTGGAAACTGGTCCAGATGGAGCTGCTCCACATGTGGAGCGAAGCTCTCGATGGGCGGCATATTCTCGTCGTCAGTTTCCCCGGCTGAGGTTACGGACGGCAGGTGCTTCATAAAGTCGGTAACACTGGCTATTTCTGGGTGCGTAGCTAAGTGTGCTTTGGCATCTTCCCACTGGGAGAATTTGACGGGGCAAATCGGACATTTGTGGAGCATCTCCATCATATGACGCCTCTCGTGCATGCGAAAACTGCCATTCTGGGCGAAGGTCTGTCCACATAGCTTACACATGTAAGGTCTCTCTCCTGGAAATGTAGTACATTCAAACTCCTTCAATTATATATACAAAAATATTTTTAATCAGATCCTATAAATTTATGTTTATTGTATGATTTAAAGCATTATCACAATAAAAGCTCATTTCACTGATATAAATGTACAGGTTAACTGTATGCCACCCCCCCCCCTTCCCCTTCTGTTCAATTTACTCTTTTATAATATACCCCCCTTTTCTTTCTTACATGTGTTGACCACTTTTCCATAGTATATATATCCCTCTTTTCTTTCTCACCTGTGAGCACTCTTACATTATGATAGTATATATCCCTGTTATCTTTACTGACCTGTGTGCACTCTTTCGTGTGTCCGCAGGGTCCCGATCTGAGTGAACGACTTCCCACACGTCTCACACCTGTACGGTCTTTCCCCGCTGTGGATCCGACGATGAGTAGTCAGGCTGCTGGCATTGGAGAACGTCTTGTTGCAGATCTTACACTGAAAGTTCGAGTTGCCGTGTTCGGATTTGGACTTTGTAGTGGAGTAGTTCTGGACTACCGGGACCTGGCTCTTGTTTGGAGTGGAAGGCTTGTCTGGATTCAAGCCTAGTTGTCTGTAATCAGAAAATAAAGTGTTACAATTACACATAAAATTTTATTATATTTGTATAGAAAATCATGCACAAAATCAGTGTTTTCTCTAAGAACCAGCTATATAGCTACTGGCCAAATTGACCCCTTCAAATTGATAAAAATGCCACTTAGAAATCAAAAATTTAAAAAATAATTATTGTAAGGTCCACAGAGATTTTGTTCATCAACCTTGACCCCTAGCCTGTTACAATTGATCTCTATCTCTTTACTTTGGAATAGAGGGAAAGCACTGCAAAAATAAGCATGCTAAGGGCTGTCAGTCACTGAATTATATTAATTTACTTTATTAGCTTATCTTTCATCATTTTGTAACATCTTGATGAAAGGAAATATGGCTTCATAATTTTTCTGCAGCTAAATTTATTCTGAAATTAGCAATGGGCAGATTTATACACTGCTATGGAAAAAGAGAGGTTAAGAAAAGTAAGCCTACAAGACAAGATTGATTAATTAACAGACATGGAAGTATCTTATGATCTGAACATATTGTATTGTATTTAAGGTAAGAAAGGATGGGATACAAGTTCTTTCAAATGAGTGAATCCTTTCCTTGCACTGCATACAAGGAATACAATGATTAAATATAATTAATCTTTTATAGATAATCTACAAGTATAATACATGCATTTTCATCTGGTCCAATCCATGAAAAAATGTTTCAAATACAAAGAATCTCTATTTGTAGAAAATCAATTAAGTCTATTATGTTAGTATACAGATCACAAGTTTTTTTTCTTTTTTTTTTTAAATGTCAATGTCACAATTGCATACCAATAGACCACACATCTAATTCCTCAAACCCTGTCAAGTTTAATATTATTCAAATTTAATTCAAATTAGAATTACTATTTCATCAAAATAATTTCTTTCAGAACAAAGTATCCTTCTAGTATACATGCAATTTATATAGTAAGACATTTGACCTTCACCTTCTAACCTTAGTGTATGACCTTGATCTCACAGTACTGACTTGAAAGATTAAATTGCCTTTGATATTTCAATAATTAACATCCAAAGACTTCGAAAATTATCGCCAATTTTTTATTTATTTTTTTTTTAACAGTCCAACATTGAATAATCTGACAATCAAGCAGCCTAATATGTGCAATATTGCGTGTGACTGTGTGTGCATGTGTGTGTGTGGGGGGGGGGGGGGGGGAGTGGTGCAAGAATAATGATATAGATCTACAATACAATGCTTTTGTTTTTACATTGAAGAAATTATAAGTTTCTCAAAAAGTAAATTTCCTTTCTGAAAGTTTTTTTTTAAAGACATGAAAGAGCATCTCATGAGTTTTTTTTAACAGGTCTTTAATTAACAAATAATGATGCTTATTGATTAGCATATACATTCAATTACTGCATTCCACAGGGGACAATGTTAGCATTATAATTACTGATAAGAAATCTGCCCTTCAAACAAAACTCTATGCAGTCTGTTTTTCCTTTAAAAAAGCAATGATGCATAGAATAGAGCAGCCTTTCCATGATCACAATAATTATTTCAATCCTCAGTTTCCTTCTTTTCATCAAACAATATTTATTTAAAATGTGGGTCAGCTTTTCAATTTCTGCATTTAAAATTTGTGGCATTAGTATTCTATGTACATGCAGCTACTTTTAAACTTGGAATGAAAAAAAATTTACGAAACTGACACAATAATAAACATGATAAGTACAAAGTATTTGATGAATACATTGAAATTTTCACACTGTGACACATTTTTCAAATTAAAATAAATCATTAAAATTTAAGAACAATTTTATCTTTTTGAGAGATGAGGGAAAATATGTGTGATTGAATTTTCTGACCACAAAGACCATTTTTTTTCTATTTATATCATGCAAAAGCAGCGAGATCAAATAGGTAAAAAGAATGAATGATGAAGTAGACTACTATGTAAATATTACTTTCTGATTTTGTAGTGTGGATCCATTTTAACAATTTGAAAATTCTAATGGTGGTGGACTTCATCAACTTTCAGCTTTTTCTATTCTGACTTTAGAATGCTTATATATATATCTCTGTGTTCCCTATTCCACAGTTACTTAAAAATGTACAACATACCAATTTGACAAAAACTGACAGAAACAACAAGGGCATGCATTTTCACGTCGTGTTCTTTTAACCTGGTCAGCGGAGCATGAACGAAGGCCATTAAAAATATACTATCGAGAAACACTACTGCATTAAACATGTTAAAATTAATTAACCATAAAAAAGAAGAGGAAAAACACACTGTTGTCTGGGCAGGTAGAAAAGAAGTATTTTCAAGGTAATTTCCAAGTTATTTAAATAAGACTAGTAGAGAATTTCAACCACAGGATTCATTGAAGATTGACAAGTATTATATTTATACAAGTTTAAATAATGCAAATGTACATGATATGGAATTTATCAATTTTATTTGAGCAAAGTTTGCAGGGCTTGGCTACTGTGGGAAGAAAAGGCAAGAGGTTGAGCACATTAACATTCTATTGTATACCTAAGCCCTTCTCATCCACAATTCAATAGTAAAAATAAATTTAAATTCTGGCAATTAACTTCTGCAAGACATATTGAACAGACTATATATCTACACTAAGAGTACCTGTAAATGTATACTAAAGCCCTTAAAAGAAACATGAAATGTTTTTCTTTGAAATATGAATACATGCATTTCCATGATGAATCATGCAATTTACATACATGTGCCCTATTAATGAAAATAAGAACAGGGGTATGTGTCTGGCTTGCAACTGAAAAAAATGCTATCAGATTCAATATACAGAATGGTCCCAAAATTTTACATAGATTGTCCACTAAGCTGCAGAAGTGCCATCTTTTACTTATGGAGAATCTCCTGAAATATTTGTTTGAAATCTGTCATAAGTTTTCATCTTTCATTTTTAAAGCACAATGAACAATGATGAAATGTTTTAATACTGTAAATTCAGTTTTTACGTATAAATGAAATAAACACCATCCTTATAAGTCAGCAGGTCAGGGCTAGAAATAATTATTTTTGTTTACTGGTCACTCGGGCTATCGCCTTAAATTTTTACTGGACAGCTTAGTACATGTACTTTCACTGTCCCACTGGGCCAGTAGATTTTAGAAAGACTGGCCCAAAACCATAATAATAATAGTAATATTTTTTTTTTATACTGTGATACTTAGAAGTACAACTTAACAAAACAAGAAACAGCAGAAGTTGGGACACACTACCCTGTCAAGTTAACTAGCCCGACTGTGAATGAATTTTATTATGCATAAAAAAATGCCGACTCAAAGGGCACATGCCCTCTGCAATGTACTAGCCCACATTGAAAATTCACTGGCCCCAGACCAGCGGGCCATCAATTATTTCGAGCCCTGCAAGTCTGGAAAGGATTAACTTCCCCAAAGTTTAGCTTAGTACTATGAGCCATACCTGATTTGAATCCTCTCATGATTTTTCTAGCTGCTACAGTGACTGAATCTCTTGGGACAGCACGAGAAGGTTAAGTTAAGGTATGATTATTAATAAGATCTTAGTACAAACCATACCTGATCTAAATCCTCTCGTGCTTTTTTCAGTTCCTACAGTACGTCACTGAATTTCTTGAGAGAGCACAAGAAGGGTAAGCTAATCCATGGTTAAGATCTTGTTACTGTAAGCCATACCTGATATGAATCCTCTCATGCTTTTTCCAGTTGCTACAATCGCTGAATCTCTTTGGACAGAAGGAGCAGGCGAAAGGTTTTTCCCCTGTATGGAGTCTCATATGCGCCTTGATGTAGCTGGACTGGGCAAACTTTTTTCCACAGAATTTGCAGCATGGTTTGTTCTCCTCGTCGGTCGCGATATTCTGCATGGTATCTTCTGCGTAGGATTCTGCCATCAAATTGGCATCCGACATCACGACGATTTCACTCACCTCCACCTGTGCAATATTTAAACAAGAGGCCCAAGGGCCTTAACGGTCACCTGAGTACAACACAACAATTTAGAGAATCCATAGAGTATAAAATGAACTGAAAGGTGAAGCTTTGTTGCCAAAAGCAAGAAAAACAGAGTGATCAGGATCAAAAATGTAATTAGTCTACCATTCATTTACAGTTCATAAATTAGGTTCTAATATGTTCCCCATTTAACACTATCACCATACAGTAAATTAACAAACTATCAGTGCTTCTGTACTATCTTAATTCCTTGTTGAAATCTTTTACATTGGCCTCTCTTGGTCTTTGATGAACATTTAATAAGACAAGTTATTTTTGTCTCATTTTTATTTATCTATTATTTACAAGTCTACTTGATCATTAAAACTAGGAAAGTACTTTTTGTATTATACAATAAAAATTCTTGCATAATTCTCTTATTCTATTAACCTTTCAAGTACATTATTTACAGGGATTAATTATCAAAAGTAAATGCCAAAGGGGAATAACTCCTCTCAGTAGATTACAAATTAACAGAGCCCTAGCCGGGACCAGAACACTTGACCAAATGGTCCAGATGTTCAAAAATCTGGTAAAAATACCCTTCCTTATTAAAACTTTTACTCTTTTTGCCTCTGATATGCCCAGGTGCAAAGAAGATTTTTAAAGAAATAATGCATTTTTACTACAGATTCATTATATTATCAATAGAGCCCCCCTCCCCATCAAGAAACACCAGAGCCTCTCACCCTGGGACCAGAAGTTTGCTCATCTTAAGTAATCACTTTGTTTATCTGCTTAACACTAAGGAGCAGACAAGATTATTTAATAGAATTAATGCATTTTAACTATATTCTCAAGAGCCCCACCCTCACACCAGCACATCTGACCCAGGGGTCATGCAATTCACTACCCTGGAAGAAGCACTCTTGCTCATCATACCTATACACTTAGCTTCATTGCTTTTTAACCAGAAGCAGAAAAGAATATTTTCAGAGAAATTTTGCTTTTTCACTATATAATCAATAGAGCCCCCCCCCCCTTTTCACCAGAACCCTTGACCCTGGGGCCATGAAAATCACAATTTTGGAAGAGGCATCCTTGCGTATCATAACAATGTACTAATAGTTTGTTTAAATAATACCCAGGGGCAGAGAAGAAGATTTTTAAAGAAATAATTCACCTTCACTATAGGATACATATGGCCCTACCCTAGCACCAGAACCCCTGACCCTGGGGCCATGAATTTCATAATTTTGGAAGAGGCATCCTTGCTTATCATAACTATGTATTTAATTTGTTTAAATAATACCCAGGAGTAGAGAAGAAGATTTTCAAAGAAATAATGCACTTTCACTACATGATTTATGTAGCCCCGCCCTAGCACCAGAATCCCTGACCCTGGGACCATGAATTTCACAATTTTGGTAGAGTCACTCTTGCTTATCATAACTATGTATTCAATTTGTTTCAATAATACCCAGGAGTAGAGAAGAAGATTTTCAAAGAAATAATGCACTTTCACTATATGATCTATATAGCCCCGCCTTAGCATCAGAACCCCTGACCCTGGGGCCATGAATTTCACAATTTTGGTAGAGTCACTCTTGCTTATCATAACTATGTATTCAATTTGTTTCAATAATACCCAGGAGTAGAGAAGAAGATTTTCAAAGAAATAATGCACTTTCACTATATGATCTATATAGCCCCGCCCTAGCACCAGAACCCCTGACCCTGGGGCTATGAATTTCACAATTTTGGTAGAGTCACTCTTGCTTATCATAACTATGTATTCAATTTGTTTCAATAATACCCAGGAGTAGAGAAGAAGATTTTCAAAGAAATAATGCACTTTCACTATATGATCTATATAGCCCCGCCCTAGCACCAGAACTCCTGACCCTGGGGCCATGAATTTCAAAATTTTGGTAGAGTCACTCTTGCTTATCATAACTATGTATTCAATTTGTTTCAATAATACCCAGGAGTAGAGAAGAAGATTTTCAAAGAAATAATGCACTTTCACTATATGATCTATATAGCCCCGCCCTAGCACCAGAACCCCTGACCCTGGGGCTATGAATTTCACAATTTTTGTAGAGTCACTCTTGCTTATCATAACTATATATTCAATTTGTTTCAATAATACCCAGGAGTAGAGAAGAAGATTTTCAAAGAAATAATGCACTTTCACTATATGATCTATATAGCCCCGCCCTAGCACCAGAACTCCTGACCCTGGGGCTATGAATTTCACAATTTTTGTAGAGTCACTCTTGCTTATCATAACTATGTATTTAATTTGTTTTGATAATACCCAGGAGTAGAGAAGAAGATTTTCAAAGAAATAATGCACTTTCACTATATGATCTATATAGCCCCACCCTAGCACCAGAACCCCTGACCCTGGGGCCATGAATTTCACAATTTTGGTAGAGGGCTCAATGCTTATTACAATCATGTCAACAGTTTGACTGCTTGATGTCCAGGAGTAAAGAAGAAGATTTTTAAAGATTGCATTAATTTTGGTGGTTTTAGCCCCACCCCTCAGGCCCCAGGGGGGCAGGGACCATGAAATTCACAATTTTTGTCCCCCTTCATCCATAGATGCTATATGCCAAAATTGGTTAAAATTGGTTGAGCGGTTTCAGAGAAGAAGCTGAAAATGTTTAAATGTTAACGCACGACGCACGACGGACGACGGACGACGCACGACGACAGACAAAAACGGATAGCAATAGGTCACCTGAGTGACTCAGGTGACCTAAAAAAAGAAAATTTTCATTCTCTTAATGGTTTTATTAATAAATTAAATTTGGAATATTGCATGCAGATTTCACACATCTCTCTTTGTACTAACGAGGTAAACCTTGGCACAGTATGCATAAATCTTACATAATCACTGCAGATGGACACGCCATAAGATTGTACTATCATTATAAAACAAAAACTTTTTTTTTTCATATATTGATTGTTATAATTGCATCTGTGAAGGAATACATGTATTTCATAATACCAACCCATTAGATATGACAGCAGTGTGTAATATAATAGATACTTTGATGAACATTATTATGGACTAGCAGGAATGCATTGATAAAAAATATGTGTTTGATCAAGACTTGTATTATTGCAGAAAATATAAAATCCTTTCATTAACATGAAAGGCAGGCCTTTCAAAATCTGCTGGTACCCAGTACTTATACCTCGCTGAAATCATGACTGTACTGGCCAAAATATTCAATTTGAGAAAATTTCAATGACATACATGTATTTAATTAAAATCGCTTCCACATAATACCTCCTACTTTTGTAAAAGTACCAGCTGTTTCTAAGCTTTTTGGAAGCCCTATGAAAAGTTGTATCCCAACATCTTTTTTTTTTACATTTTAAGCATGTAATATAACATGATGATTACAGATTGATTATCATTATAATGTTCATATCTATAACACTTCTGGGATTCACAGACCAACAGAGACTACAGTACCTTGACAACCAGAGTATTACAGTAATTAATTTACAAAAAGTATATAATATATGGCACAGTATACACTTTTTTCATGAATCCGAGGGAAACAGTAAAACTGTTTTCCTGAGGTATTATGGGGAAGACTTGGGAAACTGTTGCCCGAGGGCGATGGCAGTTCCCAGGTCTTCCCCATTATCGAGGGACAACAGTTCCAACAATTTTCCAAGTTTTCATGAACTAAGTGTTTTATAACCTAACCTACAATATATAATTTCTTAAAGTAATGATATAGACATAATAATCAATGATTTTAAAATACATCGAAAACAGTATGTAGCAAAAACAAGTGAAAAAAAAATGAACAAGATGAATATTAAAAAATAATGGGGTAATATTATCATGCACTAATAAATTTATGTATGCATATATTGTTTAGGTAACATTATGACAACTTCAACATTTCAATTTGGGTGCAATATAACACACTGAGTCTCGCTTTTAAGGCTAAGATCTATAACAAATAAAAGGGTCTACAGTTTTCCAAAATTACCCTCAGAAAAGGTGTTCTTGGCCTCTTTTTTTTGAAATGATGCTAAATAGTCTTTTATTCTTTGACTGCCGCATGCCTTCTCCTTCAATATTTTTCATTCCTGAAGACAACAACCCTAGGGTTAGTTAGATAACTTTTTCAGGTTTTTGTCCACTGTTTTTTCTGAACCAGTGGATCCAGTCTATGTGAAAGTCACTGGACCGTTGGTTTTTACTGATAAAATTTGGTTCAGGTCGGTAAAAAATTTCAGGATTCAGGACAGATTGTCTAATAAAAAGATAAGGCCAAAAAAATCTGAATTTACATGTACACATTGTCCCATTTTCCACAAGTATCCTTTGTTTGACCCGTTTAGCAGTACATGTAATGCCCGATTAATTTTTATCTATATCATCCCAGTCATGATCGTTTTCTTTTTTATTTCAAATTTCCTCTGTTATGGAATAGAGATCTGTAGATAGCTCATATGTAGATTCAGATGGGGGAAATTACTTTCATTATTAAACTTAAGAGTAACCTTTATGCGTTATTTCAGGAAATAAATAAATAAATATATATTTAAAGTGCATTTTAAGTTTTAAAAATCTTTGACATTGTATATTTCATTTGTATGAGTCAAATAACCAGAAAAAAAGAGAAAAACTGTATGCAACTGTATACTACCTATTACTAACAAAGGAAAATTAATAATAGTAAGCTTGTTCACTTCATTCAAATCATTTTTTATACCATAATTTTAGTACAGTGAGAATATATATTTTACCAGACCCTATGTCCTGTAAAAATTCTAGAATTTTGCATAGACTGTTGATCATCACTCGAAAATGTGAACTAAAGGAGATATACTGTACAGTAAAACACGCTTACTATATAGTCCAGAACACGCTTATAAGAATTGACGTTACTGAAGTTCAACTGTAAAACAGTACGTGTCTCAACTCTTTCCAAATTAATTTAGTCTTTCGTGACATAGAAAGGGCTTTCTGACCAAAGAATTTTTTTTTATTTTTAAGAATGTATTTTTTTTTTTTTTTAAAATAATAACTCCTTTTAAGATGTTTATGTGGTCCATTGTCATTATGGGTTACACATAAAACCTTTGCTTCCAGTGTTTTAATAGTAAAAGTGAAGGTTCTAACTAAATAAATGTTAACATGTTAAACATATATTAACAATTTCTCTTAAACTAGAATTTATCAAATAAAATGCATCAAACAAGTCTCTTTCGAATCCAATTCATAAATGCTTATTAAGCATATGAAGTTTACAAATTGTAATCATCTTTTTTTAACATAAAATTATCTAACTGTTCATTACACAAAAAAATATTGTTGAAATTAGTGTTGACTCTCAAATATTCCACTAAAAAATCATCTGACGTCAACTTGATAAAGATACAACATTAACTTCAAAGTTTTCCATTTTCTTTTTATTGTAGTCTACAGTAACTTTAAGTACATTTGTTTGTTGGCAGTTGTTGCTCATTAGGTTTTAAGTTGTAAATTTTTTCGCTTGTCAAAAGCAATCAAAAAACAAGAAATATAAAAAAGAAAACGCCAGTACATGACAAAGACAAGCATGGTACATGTTATACTTTCAATGACTCACCACTATAGTGGTTGAACTTTTGACCCCGTGCATGTGAAGTACAAAGAGTTCAAAATCCTACTCTTTTTATTTAATCTGATAAAACATTATAATATTATGTATTTTAATAGAGTATTAAAATGTTGCCAATTAATTCAGGGTGACATTTAAAAATGAAAATACTTCTCATCTTATCATGTCATCGTTAACTTTTTTATGCCCAGCTACTTCCAAGGGAGTTAATGAAATTCCATGTTCATTTCTTTGATGTTTTAAAACTCCGTAAAACTTTTCAGGCACACAACACACGCTTGAAATTACTCATATGTAGCCTAAAACGCCCTAAAATATTACACTAGGACAATGTTACTGAACATTGTTGGTTTTAGATTTATTTACCAGGTAGAGAAAGTTGTCAAGCGGCGGCAAAACTCTTTACCAACTTCCCGAGCCACTCGACATTCCATCTCGACGAGCGAGATTTTCCCAAACTTTTGCAAACAAAAACGAAATAAAGTTGGGTGAAAACGAGACAGTTATAAACTTTTGATCTATTAATAAAATACCTTGCAATGCTATGTCCTCTGAGGCATGGTTTTTACCCTCTTCTTTGTGAAATATGCACACAAATTTATGCTCATTGTGTTTCCATTTGTTGACAGAGGGCGCTATCAGCACACACTTTCGTACCTCTTCTGTTAGAGAGTTCTCTAAAATTTTCATTGATCGATTTTCAAATATGCTTTGATATTTTATTTTTCTTTATTCCAAAATTTAAATGCTGACGTTAATAAAAGAAAGGAAATAATAAGGAAACAGTCTATCTCAATGAAGAACTGAATTAAAGTTTAATATGAGTAAATCGTGTAAATGTAAATTATAATTGTGAAATTTAAAATTTTCTTTAAAAATTCTATTAATGTCAAGTTATTATTATTTTTTTTTTGAGGGAGGGGGGGGGGTCCTTTAAAAAAAAAAAGAATTCCGACCGGAAGAAATTTAAGGATCCATGTTATATATGTTTGATTGCTAATGTATCATACGCTGATCTAGAAGGCTCCTACTTTTTGTTGCAATAAGAACGAAATCTCCTATGTTATTACATTAAAAAATGGCCCAAAAGTTAGAAAAAGATCCTATTCCCCCACCCTAAGAAGTAGGATTTTCGAGTATGGTCAGCTTTTATTTTGGTTAATGATTATTTTTGTGCCCCCTTCCCACCCACTTCGAAAAACCTTGCTACGTACGTGGGAGAGGGGGTGCATGGTTCCGGACCAACTCCCTCCCCAGAGGATTTTCAGTGTTATTAAATTTATAAAATAAAAATAACCAAAAAAGACCCATCTCAGTACTAGGAATCTCATCGTCCGTAAATTGCATTACATGACATATAGTACACATGTAATTTGTGAGAAGAGTTGAATCTATGAAAGAGAAAAAAGGGATTTCAATGCAAAGTCTCCATGCATCCCATCTCCCCAAAGAAAAAAAATTACGCGTTTGGAGAAGTTTTCGGTTCTTTTTTATTTACTTTTGCTTGTCAACAAATTTCAGTGTCCGATTTTAGGTCAACTGAATTACATGATGATACTTAAAAACTTCAAGAAACTGTTAGAAAGTTTGAAATCACAAAATTTTACCAAAATCAATAAAATCCATCACCCCCTTTTTATTCACCTATGATAACAAATTACTGTGAAAAATATAAATGATATTTATAATATATCAATCAAATAAAAGAAGTGCATGTATACAAGCATATTTAATGTATACAGTTTACCTCCTGTATAGTACGAACACGAATATAGCAAATTTATGGATATAGCGAAGTGTTTTAGGATCCCTGTCGAAATACTGTAAAGTTCCTCCAGGGCCCATAAAACGCGGGGGGGGGACCCCCTTTTTTTCTGAGTAGAGGATTTTGATATAGTAAATTTTCCTTTAGATGCTGGTTGCCCCCCCCCCCCCGCTCCCCGCCACACACTCACACTTTTTTGTTGTAAGGTCGAGCACTGGCAAATTCCAGGATTTGGACAGTAATTTTTTTTGGCTTGTCAGATTATTTTGAAAACCATTGCTACAAGCCTGTCCTCGTAAAATCTTATGGTTACAGCGAACTCTGATATAACGAATGTACGGTAAACGCGTTGTAGCGAACTGATTTTGTGTCTCATAGAAGTAAAAAAAAAAAAACAAAACAAAACAAAACAAAACAAAAAACAAAAACAAAACAAACAAACAAACAAACAAACAAAAAACAAAAAAACGAAATTCGCATCTTTTATGGCGATTTTTCAAAAAAAAAAAATTAAAACATTGAATGGACATTATTTTTCGTATTCATATTTGAAATTCAATTTATTAGGAAACTTTAGTAATCCAAGTTGTTTTTGTGTTTCAGAAACTTTCCTGAACATATTTGGTAACAAGTTTGGCTTTCCAGAAAGCCTGAAATGTCATCTCTTTGGCTTCATTAATGTCACAGAATAAAAAGTGGAATGTTATATTATTTTCTCAGCTTATATTACAGGCAGTAGTATCGCTTTTGAAAAAATGGGGGGGGGGGTGGGGGGGGGGGGTGGAGGACAGAAAAAAAATCGACGATTTATCTGAACAATCTTTGACAAGGAGAAAAAGGGGCTATCCAAACTCAACATTTTCATTTCTTGGAAGGAGGGATTACAACTTTTCCGACAAAAATATTTTATATCATAATACATTCTCATGGGGTGATCTGACGTACCATACTACAACAAATGGTGGAAGAGGGGACAAGGGTGCGCCTTTTCAATGTTTGGGGGGAAAATGGAAGGGGGCGGCCCTCCTGAAGCTCCGTGTCTGTATTATTTTACCAGTTGTAAATATGCTTTTTTCATTTTAAATATATTTTGTATAATGTCTGCAAAAAAATTCTAACCACTGAGAAATATTCGTAAGAATTATCTAAAGTCATATATGGCGTATTTGTTTTTTTCATAAGTTCAGACTACCTAAGTAAAAAAAAAAATCTATTTGTTTTATCACTTTATATAAAATTAGGACTTTCCTGTAAATTACACAATTTAAATCAATCACGTTTCAAAGATATTAGAAATTAAAAACAATAACTGATTTATTTACCGATTCCGCATTTAATTAACAGACACAGTTTAATTTTTTTTTTAATCAATCTAACTCTGGAAACATGAAGTTATTCAAGTTCAAAATCGGTGAAAAATTTAATTTCAACGTAAAAAACATATATCATGTTAAGCTACACTCAATCTCGTATTTTTATTTTATAGCTCAGATACACCATCGATAGCTTTAACAATTGTTCCGAAAGAAGATGGATAAAAACTTAACGTTCCTTTGACTTTAGTTCTTAGCCGCCTTCTTCGGCAGCAAAGAAGTTTTAAAGCGCCAACTAAAATTAATCTGAACCTGAATTAATTCCCAAGAATTTCCTTATTTTCCTTAATCGTATCCTCTGAAGTAAATTGGCCATCGAGCCACTGGGATTTGATTGATTATCGAGCCACTGGGAATATGAAGGGAAAAAAATTGAGACACTCCTGCATCATGCCCTTCTGCTGCCCATGCAGATTCATGTTTTAACGCTATATTATGTATAATATACATGTAAGTACATGTATATACGCTCCTGGGAAAAAATCATGCATAGAAAGGTAATAAAATTGAAACGTTACCATTTAAAATTAAGTATTTACACACCGAAAAGAACCCCAATCTACCAACATCGATTTTATAGGCTGTTCCATGAGACACACATTTTATAATTTTGGCTTTATTTCAAGAATACGAGGAGTGATTTTTTTTTTTTACCTTTTCTCATTGACAAAAAACGCAAATTAGAATTGGATAAAGAAAATGATAACAGTTGCTTTGTTTATTAATTCTTAAAATCTGAGCCAAATAAAGGAAACTGTATCTTTTCCTAAAACTTTTCTACAGGGGTAAATTTAAATAAAAAAGAATATAGTGCACACATCCGAGAAAATACTCATAATGATTCTTTATGATCTTTATTCAAATGACTGCAGCACTGAGTTACTTAAATCAGAGACATTTATGTTTCTACCTAAATTGTGCTTTTATAGGTAAAATTTCTTTTCTTCGAAATTTATTTTTTCTTTGAATAAGTTCTGTTTTATTTTTCATATATACGGCAGTAATTATCGATTGACTAAAGTGCACATAAAAGTAAAGTTTTTGCCATTGTATATATGCATTTAATGTAATTGTTATTTACTAGTAAATTTTTTCACTGTTTTCTTTCGTCAGTAAATCTTGGTTCCACGCCTTGGCTTATACATTCAATATGCCATGTTTTGTGTATTTTGATCCCCGCGCGCTGACCGTTTTACGCAATAGTCTAGATACAAAGTTTATGTATATATATAAGCCGTTAATGAAGACCCACCACCACCCAAGTGATCCTACCTCTATGTCTCTTAATGAACCCTGGTGTAGTTTTACTTTAAGATGCACCATTTTGTTTAATAATAATAGACAGATTTTGGTCAATTTTGTTTACATCTCTATATTTAGAAATAGTGTCATCGTCAGTTCCTTTGCCAGACCACCAGCTTATCAATGGCAGCTTACACTAGGACTTTACTTCCGGTGATTCAAACTTAATGTGTCATCTCCCGAGGGAGATGACAATCACACTTGCGGAAAATATATTTATTGCGAAATCGCTACATATATACCTTAACTAATTCCTTATACTCATATATAACGGCTTACAGTAAAAGTGAAGTAAATCCATGGGGTCCAAGGACATACAGAGCTATGTTTAAATCTAATACAAACAATACTTCTATATTTTTTTTAATGGTTAGGTAAACTTGTCAATAATAGATTTAGTTAAAAATGAGAAAGAGAAAAAAAGCCCTTCTTTGTACATTAATGTTATTCAAAGACCGAAAGAGGTCCCGTGGAGTCACCGGAGTGTGAATTGTGCTGGGTGTACCAAATCATGTACAAACACTATTGTGAATGTTAAATTTGGTGATAGTGATTAATGAGTGCGCAGTTAGAAATGGCACATACAGGCAAGTAAATAGAACTTTTTTTTTGAGTTGCTGCTGATTACCAGACTTACTATTTTGTTGATTCTCCTACTTTTGTTGTTTATGAGCAATATCGTCAAATTAATTTTGTTTATCATATAGTTATTGATCAATCAATCAACGTATAGTTATTAAAATCCCTTTCTTTGGACCCTTTACGGGTTGTATTATACTCAGGTGACTGTTAGAGCCCCTGGACCTCTTGTTTTAATGGTACATGTATATGGACAAAGGATAAGAAAAATTCCTGGTTCCACCAATATATATGTGCATCATTGTATAAAATTTCAGCGAGAATTCCAAATTATTGTAAGTTGATTTGATTTGAGCATATATATGTATTTTATCATGAAATAAAATTCAGATGAATTTGCCAGCAGGCTTTGCCTGCATTCGGCAAACCTCGGCTGATTCCGTCACATTCATCAAACCTCGAGGTTAGATGAGGTACGAATCGGCCGAGGTGTGCCGAGTGGCTTTGCCTGTATAAGCCCTCCACATAAAAAAAAGTTATTTATCATAGGAATTGAAGTAATTTAATGGGCAAAACTTTATAATAAAGCTTTTCATCACAGGTTATATTGGCCAGTTTAGATAATAAAAGTATATATATGAACATGGGCTTGAGAAACGTGTAGATGCTTTTTACGGAGTCGAAAAAAATGAATGAATGAGTATTTAATTGTATGTTCTATACGGAAAGATTACAGACAATATCACTAAAAGAATATCTGGTATCTACAGTAGAGGTTCTGCTATATAATTGCTTTATTTTTTTGTAAAAAGATCCAAGTCCGAATTTTTTCTATCATTTTTTCTAATTACATTTTTAATTTAATATTACAAAAATCTGAATCATAAGAACTCTAAATTATTTGTATCCGCAGTTTAAATTTGTTGCCCTTATTTGAGGTCTATAATTATCGAGATATGTTGTCTGGAATGGTTTTCGTTCATATAAATGAAATTCTTCATTGCAAGTCATTCAAATATTTGAAACAATACATGAGCTTTAACACAAATATTTTTGTAAAATGATGTTTAAGAAACACATAGAATCTTAACTTTATGAATAATATTGCAAGAAAATAAAATTGTGGAAAAAAAATAAAATAAGAATTTAGGCCGAATTTCCTCTGAATCACCATATATTTTACTTCTGTTCTTGCATATTTTTTTTTCAAAGAATAAAATATTAAATTTTCAAATTGGTATTGAGTTATGACGTGGCTATTTTGTCCATTTAGAATAATTTTTGGCATTAAATTGAAGAAGTGTGTGAAAAATGCGTGATTGCGGGGAAACGGTATATGCGTGATTTTGCGTTAGAAATAGGAAATGGTATATGCGTTAAAATGGGTGACTGCGGGGAAGAGGGTTAAGGACAGATGATAGAAAAAATGAATGCCTGGATAGATATAAATTTTATCCCCCGTTTTCGCAGTCATCCATGATCATAACTTATGAATTAGAAAAGATATACATGTAGGGCTTTCATATTTCACATGTGCATTACCTGTGACAATTTCTTCCAAATATACTAAAAGTTTTGACCCCTTGACCTTGACCTTGTCCCATGAACTTTGACCCTGTGACTTTGACCTTGACATACATATTTTAACATTGGTTATAACTTTTGAAAGAAGACAGGACATTCATATTTGACATGTGAATTACCTAATATGACAAGACTTTTCCGAACATGCTATAATTTTGACCCCTTGACCATGAACATAAAGTTTGACTTGATTTTCAGAAGTTTTAACATTGGTGATAACTCTTGAATGACGAAAGAAAGGACGTTTATATTTGACAAGTGCATCACCTGTGACAAGAAGTTCCCGTTTGACCATGTGACCTTGACCTTTATATTTGACATAGGCTTTACTTGTTCCAAGACCTTTCCGAATGTAATCAGGATTTTATGACCTCGTCCTCTAAGTTTAGCCTACAGTCTTTTTAATTTTTTTTTTACATTGGTAAGATCTTTTGAGGGAGAAAAGATGGCTATCATATTTTACATGTACATTACGTATGACAACACCTTTCAGAAAGGTATATAATTTTTGACTTCAAGTTCATGACCTTGATCTAGAAGTTTGAAGGACACACAAACAAGACAGTTACAATATGTCATAAATAATTGAATCCCATCCACCAACCAAGACTCTGAAAGCGGGGGGCCACAATTCTTTGAATTTGCTTGTTGGGCCTATTTTGGTTGTAAATGATGCTAATAATAAATTACTAAAATATCAAGAAATTGTACAAACGTGCGCGTTCTACGATGTTAAAAAATTACCTTTCTGCAACCCTTCTTATTAATCTATACAACTTTCTGTCATTTTAAATCCCATTATTGTGCAACATTGAATGAAAAAATTTAAAAAAAATATGCAGTTAAACTTATTCATTTTACTTACATAAACATGACTTAAATTGTAATTTTCAAGATTTTGGATAAAAGTTTGTTTGTATAATCTGTCTTTAAATCACTGTAAAATTATTCAAAGTTTATTGATACACGCACTATAGAGTAACTGTATACTTTGAGAATATGTCGTCACACCAGGAGATTTGACCTTAGGCTGTTGTTCGTGTACTTAATGGAGTCAATGTGACCAGTTTGTAAATCGTATTGTTCAGACGACACCTTTTCCTCAGGTTAATGGGTATATATGTATCGAAGGACCCCATTGGTCCCTTCTGATTGCATCATACAGTTCTCAGTAAGAACATCCTTTGTCAACTTTAATCCTATAGGATAATTATACGTATAGTATATAGTTCGTCTCCATGAAGTATTACCTGCATAAAGCATGTCATTGTTCAGTCCTGTAGCAACGGTTTAAGATAAAAGGGGCAACCTCCCAAAAAATCTGATAAGCCAAAACAAAAAAAAAAGGTAGATTCGAAAATCTTATTCCATGGAGGGGACTGGGATTTGGACCTTTTTCTTACACTTCCTTTTCTAATCCTGGAATTTTCCAATGCTCGACCTTACAGCTACAAAAAGTATGTGTGTCGGGTGGGGGGGGGGGATCTAAATAAAAATTTACTATAGCTAAGAAAAATACTATACTCAGAAAAAAATGGCGGGGACCTTGCCCTCTCCCTCAATGGCCGTAGGAACCGGGGGGGGCGTGCACCCCCAATAATTTTGCCGATATATAGAATACTATAGAAAACATAGCTGCTATATGCTTGTGTCCCCTCAATAATAACGTCTGACCTTTTTTTTTTGCTTGCCAAGGAAATTTGGTAATTGATAGTGCCTCCCCCCCCCCCACAACTGAAAATGTATGGTTTTGTCCCCTCAAAGTGAAATTGCTTCCTACGGGCCTGCCTTCCGCGGTCGAAGGGGCTGTGAAATAGAAATCACTTGTCTATTAATTCAGTCACCAGAACATATTGAATGAATTTATACTGATTATCAATAAATGACTGATTAAAAAATCAACTAATCTTATTGTGGCTAAAAAACTGAAAGCTTTTATTTTGAGCAATTTGTTTTCGTTGAACAGTTATTAGTGCGAAGTATTTACGTTGCCATTCGTTCCGGTGCCGTAAGTAATTGTGCTTGTAAGAGTTTTTTTTTTTTAAATAATTTTGTTACTTGTTTGATCGCGCTCACCTGAGCACAATGGCTAGGAAAAAGCACAAATCAATTCAGTATTGAAAAGATTACATGGGGGAGGGGGGGGGGTTGAATTTTAAACTTCCTGAGGATGCTTCCATATCAATATAACAAATGGCTTTGCTGTTCTTGAGTAGATGATTTTCAAAGATTTTTTCCTATATATTCCTTTGTAAAAATTTGATACCCATTGTGGCCCTTCCCTACCCCAGGGGTAATACTTTGAATAAATTTTAATCTACACTACCCAAGGATGCTTCCATATCAATATGACTAAACATGGCTTTGCTGTTCTTGAGACAAAGATTTTTTTCCTTTATATTCCTATGTAAAACTTTGATCCCCCATTGTGACCCCACCCTACCCCCGGGGTCATGATTTGAACAAAGGTGAATCTACAATACCTGAGAATGCTTCCATATCAATATGACTAGACATGGTTTTCTGTTCTTGAGAAGATTTTTAAGTTTTTTCCCTATATTTCTATGTAAAACTTTGATCCCCCCTTGTGCCCCCACCCTACCCCCAGGGATCATAATTTGAACAAATTTGAATCTATACTACCTGAGGATGCTTGCATATCAATATGACCAAACAAGGCTTTGCTGTTCTTGAGAGGAAGATTTTTAAAGTTTTTTTTTTCCTGTATATTCCTATGTAAAACTTTGATCCCCCTCTGTGGCTCCACCCAAACCCCAGGGGTCATGATTTGAACAACTTAAATCTAGACTATCTAAGGATGCTTACATATCAATATGACTAAACAAGGTTTTGCTGTTCTTGAGAAGAAGATTTTTAAAGATATTTTCCTATATATTTCTATGTAAAACTTTGATCCCCCATTGTGACCCCATCCTACCCCCGGGGGTCATGATTTGAGCAAATTTGAATCTACAATACCTGAGGATGCTTCCATACCAATATGACAAATCATGGCTTTGCTGTTCTTGAGAAGAGTTTTAAAGATATTTTCCTATATATTACTATGTAAAACTTTGATCCCCCATTGTGGCCGCACCCTACCCCAGGGGTCATGATTTGAACAAACTTGAATCCACACTATATAACAAAGGTTTTCTATAAGTTTCAACTTTTTTGGGCCAGTTCTTGAGAAGAAGATTTAAAAATATGCCACAAAATTTTCACTATTTCTGAATTATCTCCCCTTGAATGAGGGCGTGGCCCTTCATTTGAACAAACTTGAATCCCCTTTACCCAAGGATGCTTTGTGGCAAGTTTGGTTAAAATTGGCCCAGTGGTTCTGGAGAAGAAGTCGAAAATGTGAAAAGTTTACAGACGTACGGACGGACAGACAGCTAGACAGACGGACTACAGACAAAATGTGATCAGAAAAGCTCACTTGAGCTTTCAGCTCAGGTGAGCTAAAAATGGTTTCTTACTTAAATTTGTCGTCTGAATGACGAGTTCGAATCCACTGCGTGCGTAACGCGCCGGCAAGTGGTGACGTCCCATTCTCTAATGGACGTTAAACACACATTAATTTCGTTTCATTTTTTTCGACTCATATACGCTTCATTAACAATAAGTAAACATTTATATCATGGAAATGTGGAAATCTAACATTTAAAAAAATCACGTTTCACAGACAGGTAACCTGAAGACGATAGACACTGTAATTCTCTATGTAATCTTTAGAGACAAGGTTTTCAACAATCTGTAGGAATTCCCACGAGAACTAATTGTGTCCTTTATTAGAAATTATTATTCAAGAGTTTCTTGCTGTGTCCTTTTATTGGACTTTTAAATGTATGGATGACGTTTTTAACAATTGACATTTTCATTCATAAGTTGATTCGATATATTCCACTGAAGTGGAACTAAAAAACTTGGACATCTGTATTTTTGGAGAGAGAGAGACACGGATTGAAAACTAACTGCTACACTTTATGGCTAAGGTAATGACAAACTTCTATATCATCAACTTGCCTTATATATTTAAGTAGCAATATACCATTATTACCTACATAAACAGTATCTTTATGTCTCCCAGCTGATTCAATACGCAACACCATGTTCTACGTACGATCAGGTTCTAAAACAAGATAGGCTACTAACAAATACGTTGAAGTTTCAAGGGTATCAACAGTTTTGTATAAGTAAACATTCGCAATGGTCGGTATAATGAACTTGTTTGCAAATACAATCTATCGTTGGGTCAAATTTTGACTGACGTTTTTAATCTAAATTTTTAATCCATTCTTTTCAGATTAATATAGCAACAGATTACCTAATTGTTTATCAGATTAAAAACAAATGATCTCAATGTGGATGTGGCTGGTCGACAGGTGATGCTTTTTCCTCCATTACACGTTCCTGATCTCATCTCTGATGTTGTCCAGTGGTCCATGTTTGCTCTCAGTTTGTAATATTAAATGTGGAATTTGGAGCTTCAGTAGTGTTCGTCATCTTCATGCACATTTCATTTCTTGAACAGACCTTGCTATAAAAGATTTTGCAATAAAATTAACAAATGGAAATAATTTCACTCCCTTAAGCCTGTTTTTGAGTTACTTAAAAATTTGTTTTATGGGGGATTGCTGAGGAATTTTATTTAAATAATTCCTTATATGTGATACTTCTTATCATTCTATTGCCAAATAAAAACTTACATTCAACATCTAACAGTTGTAAAATATTTTTTTCCGATGTACGAACTTTATTGCTAGCACTATCACTCCTGTGTCCACTCTAATTGTTCCTTGATAAAATTTTAGTCAAATCAACCAAGTTATTTTATGCATGTAAGCACGTTCTTTGTTAAAGTATGGTTATACGTGTCAAACTTTTTCAAGTTAACTTATATTTATAACAGTCTCTATAGGCTTGATTCTTGAGTGCAGTAATGTATTTACCGGTATACACATATACATGTACCTTTTCCATAATGTATAAATGAATGCTGGTTTTAAATAACACGCGGAGAGAGAGAGAGAGAGAGAGACGTAGAGAGGTAAGCTTTAATCCTATAAAGGAAAGGTAACTCTAACATCTCTGTTTGAATAAAAGTTTGTCCTGCAGTATTTTATCCGATGGATGCTGAGGTTTGTTTGCGGATTGAAAGGAAAGTTAGATCGATATATTAATTTCATATTAATGATTGTGAAATGTAAAATTGTTCAAGCATAAAGTCTAATAAGTTAAGTATAATGTAGTATATTATGTACATCGAATGCTACACACATATTTGGTCTACAATAACATGTATGTCAGCGTTGTTTGCAGCTAATAATGGCATGTTGAATCCGTATCAAACAGGAAAAGGAAAAAATAACAGTGGGCCATCCTGGACCTTTCTTTTACTTTTTGGTACAACCCCCCCCCCCCCCAATCCTGAATTTTGCCAGTCCTTGACCCTACAGCAGCAAAAAGTGGAGGGGACAATCAGCATCTAAATGTAAGTTTACTTTTACAAAATACTATAATAGCTGTACTCAGAAAAAAGTGGGGAGGGTGCCTCCCTGTCACCCCCCCCCCTTCTACGGGCCTGAATAAGTGACGCTGTTAGTGCCATTTTTAACCATATCACTAATGGAGTTTGGCCACCGAACTGACACCGAGAAATCTGAGTGACATTTGTAGTTTTGAAAGTTTGAGTACATATAACATAACAATTTATACAACAATCCGTAACCTCATTGATAAAATGACAGATGTTTAGTTAAATATTCTTAAGTAGCTTCGACAAGTGAGCGCGTCCCTGCTATAGTGAAATAACAAGTTAATAATTGGTATAAGCGTAAATTTTATTTTGATAAATTTGCTTTGAGACTCAGAATATAATTCCGAATATAATTTTGATGAGATATAGACATCACACTGAGATAAGTAGATAATTTCTTAAATGTTGTTGCAATATGATTGATATATATTATTGATAGGATTGAAATTAACATTTTGCCACTTTCAATTTCAAAATTATTTGAAAAAATTCACTCGTGAAGAAAGCAAGTATTTAAAATATTTCTTAATCCGTTATCAATGAATGTTTGAAAGTTTTGAAATCTTCAGGAAAAAAGTAATTTTTTTTAATGTAATGTAAGAGTCTGAAATGGAATTAAGAAACGTAAACTCTACAGGTGTGGTACGTCTTTTTAAAACGTGGTTTCTCTTCGCTAAAAGTGTCAGAATCTTTATTTTAACAACTTTTAAGTGTATTTAAAGTAGATTCAAAATTTTATTAATTTATTTTACATTTAACAATCCGAAAGACAAACTCCTATGCTTTTCTTGGGAGGTGGGGGTTCAAAGGTCATTTTTTGTAACATTACTTTATACATTAAATAACACAGCAAAGTCGGGGGGGGGGGGGGTTCCGGACCACAAAATCTCCACCTAGATCAGCGCTTGCACATGGAGATATCGCCTTCCACTGCGTTTTCTCACTGACTCCGTTTGTACAGCAACAAGGGGTAGTAAGCCATAACAGGAACTGCTAATTAGAAAGATATATATATATATATATATAAATACCTCTTGAAACTCTCACTTGATCTGCAGTCTTTTCTGCTTCGTTGTGTTAAAATAAACAATTAATTAAAGCAGCAAAACTATTTTTTATAAAAAGAACGAAGTACTTCAAAGTTAAAGTTAAAAATTATTGAAAACAAAGTGACAGACGAAGAGACAGGAGGGTAGACGGAAATAAAAAGACAAAGAATTATATATTCCCCGTTTCTCCGTTAGTGGACAGTGAAACTCTTAGATCCACTCCTTTATTAATGACACGTGACTGACCTACCTTTCTCCAGTCCGGCCAATATTTTCACTTGACTGGATGTTTTGATTCTGCGATAAAGCTTCGCACCAAGGAAAATTTTCGGTAAGTTTTACTTTAAATTTCTAACTCGCAAATTTATGTTCTATATCATTTATTAATTTTGCATTGCTTAATCATATATAATCTGTTACTGCAGTGATGTAATTTAACAAATTTTCATCCCTGTGTTTTTATATTCTATATTGTCTTTCGCTTTACATGCGGCGCTGTCGTGCAAACCTAACAATAAATATTGAGCCTCAGCGCACATTGACTTCGCAGCTTAGCATAACACTACACACTAAAGAACACAAATGTTTTATATTTGTTTTGGTCATCAAAATGGATGAAGACCGTTGACCAGAGTTTATTAACACAACATATAATTGCATATCTTTGCAGTAGATATAAACACGATAATCTGATAATAACGAATAAGTTGCGAATATATTTCAATGCTCTATAGCATGGTTATCTAATATTGGCTTTTTGATATTGGAATTATTTTGATAAAGAACTAAATGAGCTTAAACTTTAAGATAAATTAAGGATAAAGTTGAGAAAAGAATTGAGAAAACATGATCTGTATGATTAAACTATTTTTCGTTATAGTGTCATAATAATTATTGTAACATGATTTTTAAAAAGGATATACATGATATAACAGCTTCTGACAAATCAAGGATGAATAAAGATGAATAAAACTAAAGCATAAGACCTTGATCTCTCTAACATAAATACACAGATAAAATTCACTTAACTAATCTGGAGCGGATCCAAGAAGGTAAAGAAATCCAGGTTCCTTATTTTAACCAACAATTAAAAAAAAGACTCAAATGACTCTTCTTTAGGTAAATATTCTCTACTATACGTGTAGTTTATCTATGTATATTCCCTAAGTTTCGGAACAAAAGTCATACTTTTAAGTAACCCCTGCTGACCACATAAACTTGTTTACTTCTTAAAGGTCATATCTTGACGGACAATCAAAAATGCCCTAGATTTCAGACCATGCGTATAATGTTGTCCGGTAGATTAATGGAGTCGACCAGCTAGAGTAAACAAGTTTTTGATCACTGTAAAAATTAGTTCCAAACTCTGATCGAATTGCCTGATGTACATGAGAGCAGTTCTAAACGATTATTCATTATCCAAAATCCATACACTTAGCAAAATTCGATGAGTAAAAGATTTGATTGATATTGAAAGAATACAATGAAGAAAATCAGAAGACCTCTAAGTCACATCTAACCCCCCCCCCCCCCTTTTACAATGACAATTTATCAGAGAAGATCTCTAAAATAATAGAATGAATACCCCCCAATGCCCTTTTTGTTTATTAAGAACTCAATGTCATAAAATTTTGCACCCATAATGCATAACAATTAGAATTTTACAAACTGTACATAGTGAACCTGCTAAAAATGCGTACAAACACGTGCATCTTCTCTGCACTCGTAAATTATTTATAGTCAGTTTTGCACGCTTCAGATATTTCAAACAACCGCAGCCTTGGAACTTGACCACATATGTATCCTTTTAATGCTATACATGTAAATTCAGTTGACTTTAATTGCAAAATGGAGTTTGACCTCATTATGAATTTAAATGTATATGTACTTATTATAACTTATATATACATGAACATCCGATTTGATATTGACAATAGATGTATTATAAGAGGCGTAAAGAAAGAAAATTTATCAATTCTTTAGGAGATTGATGATTAAATCCATCATATCTCCATCCCCATCAAATCTCTCTCTCCCTCCTCTCTCTCTCTCTCTCTGAATATTTTGACTAAGATACAACCAAAGTCCTCTAGGCTTGAATAATCACTACCCATTTTCTATCCTTTTCAATCCCTGATAATAGACGATATCTTGATCTTGCTGAATATTTCTTTTTCACGTTTTAATAGTTATAAAACCCAGCTATACTTGATACAATAATTTCCATTGAAAAATTCAATAGATATTTCATTAGTTCTTCTAAGAATTCGAAAAAAAAAAAACGATGAGAATTTTAATACCTTTCATAAACGTCTCTTCCACTCTTCTATCTATGAAAATAATAAAATTCGTGTTAAAAAAAACTTCTGGATCCGCCCCTGTTTGACTATTTCTTTTCTTTCTTTCAGGTATCAACTGTTTATTAACTGTAGTCAAATATGGACCCTCAAAAGAATTAACACCTACATCTATAACATGCATTAAAATATGACAACGCTCTGTAGAAAAAAAAAATTAAAAAAAAAAACCCACAACATCATAACTACGCAGGTTGTTGAAAATACTATCTAGAACGTTTTGGCCTTGAAAATAATCTTCATCCGGTGTGAGTGTACTTATATAATCTATTGTAGAAAAGATGGCTTTACTGTCACCATTTCAGAAAGAAAAACTGGAGTATTTCTTCAACTTTTTCGGTAAGTTAGTCATATAAATGAAGTTCAAACATAACATAGCGGGAAATTATATGATGCACAATTAATTGATCTAACAAACTTACTTATAGAACATGTTGAATACTAGATCTAAATTGATAATGTAAGTTTTCATTACAATATACAATGCAACAAATAAAAAAAATATTAAAATTTAGGGAGTATACGTATGTATCTTGCTTCTAAGAATTATATCCATATTACCCTAAAAAGTATGTGCAAGTATAAACAAACGAAGTAAAAGAGACAAATATTTGTTGGTAGTTGATTTATTAGTATTGACAGGCACGCAAATCTTGAACAGAGTGGTGGATCCAGAAATAAATATATGTATACGTAGAAAAAAAAAATAAATGACAATAGAAACATGAAACATAATTTAATAATGTTTTATTATATATTTGAACGTTTTCTTTTTGAAAATGTTACAACCATGATATTGAATGGGAAAATAAATCAAAGTTATTTTTAAATTCTCTTTCATTGGTGGTGGGGTGGGGTACGCGTGGTCGAGGGTGTGATTTTAGGTGAAATCGGAGGAGTGTTTGAATAAACTTTATATAGCATTGTCAAAGTTTAGAACATAAACCACTTTTCTCATCCAGTCGGCAATCACAAAGAGTTTATTAATTTCATTCCAGATATTAGAAGAGGTCATTTGTACATGTACGGTCTGCGTCCTTGACTTATTGTGAGATTACAAAACAAGTCATATTTGCTTTGCAGATTGCTGCACTGTTATCACAAGCTTTGAACACCTGCATAAAACGGCACAAAATGACGTCAACGTTTATATTAATCGCTCATTGCTTTTTTTCCACTGTTGCAAATTCGCCATTCATGATTGATTTTAAGATTTGGAAAAAAACTTGAGCAAATTTTGTTAGATGTTGAGTGATAATGGCTTTCAGTAATTAACAATCTTTTCTGCCAATGGATATTCCTTAGAAATATTAACGACGACGAACTGCTGTTCAGAATTTGTTTGAGGCATTAACAACTTTCTTAAAAGCAATCCAGAATTTAATTTAAAAAAAAATCCCCCCAAGAAAACACAGAGAGAGAGAGAGAGAGAGAGATGTAAAATGTAATATTATAAGAGAATTATATTGATATTTTTATTTGCTTAAGTCTACACATGTATAGAACCCATTAATTCTTTTGGTTAAATCACCTTTTATAGGTGTGTATGTGTTTGGGGGGGGGGGGGTGAGGTGGGGGGATGCGTTGGGGCACTTCTTTTTCTTTTATCGTTATTTAACTTAAAACTTTCTTTTATTGATATTCTAGAAATTAAGAAACATAAGATATGAGCATATGATTCTGACTTGTTTGCGCTTTTTTTATAACTGCAATGATATTTTACAGACTCCAATGGTGACAAGTTTATAGAATTTGATGATCTTGATGGGTTCATGAAAGTAAGTGAATTAACAGTAGAACTGATTAATTAAAATCACATTAGTAATTAATATGAAAAGATAATTATTTCAAACAATGTGTTCAAAAATTGTTTCTTCAGATTAAATATCCACTTCATTTAGTTTGTAAATCTCCAAAGAATACATGCATGGATCCATTTTTTCCAGGGGGTGGGTGTCAATACCTACTAAAAAATCAATCTCAGAATTTTTTATTTTCTCGACAAGCAAAAAGAAACGAAAAAAGTAAACAACTTGTGCAAATCCGAAAAACCTATTTCGTGTGTGGGGATGGGGTGGGGTGGGGGATCGCTTTCCAGTTACCATTTCTCCAGGGATTCATGTTTTCTAGGGAGGTTGCGTATTTTCTAAGGGGGGTCCACGGTCATCTTTTCCTTACCTTACAAAATTGAAAACTGAAGGGGGACCGGACCCTTCTGATTCCCCGCCAGATCAGCGTATGAAATAAGCATGATAAAGGCATGTCATGGTTCAGAATATCAAAAAGGGAGATTTGATTTCTCCGCAGTAATACCTCTGTTTATTTATAATTGAAATTTCACAACACATACGTCAAATTCATAAATTACTCACTTTATAACTTGCCGGGAGGCAAAAAGTCAACATTTATGAGAAAAAGAGGGTAAACAGAGGACACGCGATAAAATTCCTTACAATTTAGATCTGCGATTATAATATATTCTTTATTTTAGTAATAAAGATAGATTACCGTTACGCATGGCTTATTTTTAACGCTTGACTTTCTCTTGTATTGCAGAGGATAGTGGATTATACGGGATGGAAGACAAACTCCCCGGCTTATCACGAGATATATGGCGTACATGAAGCTTTCTTCGAGATTCTTATGGAGAAAACGGCACACAGTACGTCTGTAATGAATAGTATAAATGTATGATCTGATCACAGTTTCCGCTACACAAACCATTTACACTTGACATCATGTATTATTTTTCTTAACACAAAAAATCCCTTCCATGCAATGGGTAGGGGAATATATTTTTCTGTGATAAGAAAAAAATGTCGTCCAGTACGTTTGGCATCAAACTTCGTGGGTATATTCCCTTTCGTTGCTTTTCTCACATGTTGTACTGTTCAACAATTATACACTTTACTCAAGTATATACATGTCCTAGTATCATGAGTATATTTACGTCTTGTTTAAACATTGATCTATGATTTACTCTGTCTGAGGACTATTTCTTAATACGGAAATATAAATAATACCGATTTCTATATGTACATGTGCACAGTGTGATAATAATTAACATGTATATAATATTGGACCAGGCATGTTGAGGCGATAAAGACCTTGGATGAAAAAAAATCTTTGTCTGCTCTTTTTCAGAATATGACAATTTATTACATGTAACATGTTTGATTATATTAGAGACTTCTGCCATGTATGAATTATTTCTTTCATTTTGACTATAGAGAAGGTGACGTTAGATGACTGGTATAAGCTGTGGGCCAAGCTGATACACGGTAGTATGGGGATGCAGAACTTTCCGGTGTGGCTGAGACTTCTACCCAGGTCACTTTTCAGGATTAAGGACAGAGATCGTAAGTCTAATCTCGGGAGATCGTAAGTGCAAATATAGAGATCTTAAAACAGGAAGATCATAAGAGATTGTTAGTCTAAGGGAGCTCATAAGGGATTATAAGTCTACTCTCGGGAGATAAAAGGTAGATCGTGAGTGAGAAATAAAGAGATCATAAGACTAAACTCGGGATATCGTAAGAGGTTTTAACTCTATGCTGAGGTATTGTAATTATTAAAAGGGGAGATCGTAAGTCAAAAATCGGGAACATGTAAGAGATCGTACGTCTAATTTTGAGGGATCATGAAAGTACCAAAGGGAGATTAAGTTTGCAATAAAAAGTTTGAATTTGGGAGATCGTTATTGTAGGGATTATTGTATGAAGATTGTTAATGTTATTGGACAATACATAGATTATCATCAGAAAGAGCCAAAGAAATCGTAAGTCTAAACTCTGGAGATCGTAAGTTTACAGTAAAGGAGATTGTAAGTTTAGGAAGATCATAAACCGTGAGATCATACGCGGTCATATTTCTAGTCCCTGGAGAGTATAAATAAGAAATTGTTAGTCTAACTCGGGGAGTTTCAGGAAAATCTTAAGTATATATGATACTGAGAATCTGTATTTAAAGCCTACTCGGTGGGAACGTTGTGCAACGCATACAGTGTTTGAAAATGGGAGATTGCAAGTCCAACAAAGAGAGATTACAAGTTATCAAAAGGAAGATCAGAAATATATAACTTGGGGAGGGGTAATTTACAAATTCCTTTTTAGTAGAAAAAATGAAAGATTTTTCCAATATATGCTTGTAATGATTATTCAAACAAACGAAAATGACCATGTGCAAAACCTAATTTCACTTTCCAGAGGACGGGCTTATTAAAGAAGAGGACCTAACAGACTTTTACTCAAATTTTGTTCAACTGGAAGACGCAGAAGCGAATGTGGTCGCCAAGAAGGCATACGAACTCATGACAGACGTAAGTCTCACTACTCTAACTGTTATACTAGTATAATGGGAATTTGAAATGTGGCAGGTAGGTAAGTTCGTTTTCAGTAAGACGAGACAACTCATTGTTGAAACAACCTGTCTAGAGTTTGGAGATGGGGTAGGGGGTGTTCGATTTTTCTCTGGTCTGCCAGAATTTTCCATTTTGTATTGGGCACCATGTCGTGCTCTTTACACACGTTAAATATGAAGAGAAAATAGAGAAAAGCTTGTTTAATATCCCCAGTTACAAATCGAGGATATTAATTTTACGATCAGTCATAATTTTGATGAAAAAAGATTATGTATTTAGGAAGTGACAAAGTTTGAAAATGCGTATATTCAAGCAGCAATGTGTGAAACGAAACTTTATGACAAAGGAGATGATTTCAGCTTTTTCATCGACAACTTTCCCTAATTATCTAGTAATATACCTGCTTATACCACAATCACCTACATATGGTGTTTATGTCTCTCAACGAATTCGATTTTCAAGAATATGTTCTGAGTACGATTCATGTTTAATATGAGGCAGGCTACTGACAAATAGGTTGATGTTACATTGTTTTCACCTTTCTCGTTTAAACTCAGCATTTCACAGATTTCTATGATGATCCTGTTTGCAAATACAACCTATCCTTGGGTTGAATTTTGACTACATTTTCCACCAATAAGTAGGCCATTGTCTTTTATACCGTTTTGACTTCTTAGTACGGAATACTCCGTTACCAGATCAATATATAGGGCTCACGGTGGTTGTGACCGGTCACCAAGGGAATGCATACTCCACCTAGGGAACTATCTCTAGGGTTTCAGGGGTCCCCGTTTTTGCCCTGTTCACGATTCGTTTTGTTTACTAGAAGAGTTTGATCACTGTTTGTTATCATCACCTTTTTTCATTTAATGCTTAATTGTAATTTTTGAGCAACGTTGCATATACAGATATAAGAATACCAAATATGTTCCTCCTTTTTTTTTGGGGGGGGGGGGCATGTTTCAATGCAAAATATTACATTTATAATTGTTTTCTATCTCAGTTCGGAAGGTACCCGCTAAATCTAGCCAGCTACGAGCAGATTTTCGCCAACTTCCTCCTCGGTAAAACCCCTCACGGTCCAGGCCGATTCATCTTCGGCTGTTTTGAACATAGCACACACAGAACCAAGTTCCAGCTAATAAAGGCCGCTAATGACGATGAGGTGGAAATTCCTGTTGAAAAGATAAACACGAGGCGCGGATCTACGGATATTGTAAGGTTAAGACTGAAAAAGGTGTAAGAAAGAAGATCATTAAAGACTTGGGCGCGGATCTACTGATGGTGTTGTGTAAAAATTTAAAAGGTAAAAAGTTATAAAAAATTCGAAAATTTTTATGATATCAATAGGAAAGATATTGAAGTTAAAAGTTTCTTTGCCTACATAAATATATTTGTTGCAAGTACTACATCTAATGCTCTTGTGCTTGTGTTGTTTTAAAATACGCAAAGTTTCACCCAAAACTTGTGATAATGGAATACCAATATTGTGTTTTCATTGACAACATACATTCTGTGACATCATTTCTAGCTAGAATATGTGAAAATATTGCGCTCTTAAAAAAATACATAATGATATTCAAGCTCTGAAAAATTCGTCTTTTTTTAAAAAGACGAAAAAAGATTTTTTTTATTAGGGCCCCGCAAGGATTTGCGGGTGCCCTATAGTAATCACTCTGTCTGTCTGTCTGTCCGTCTGTCATTCTTCCGTCCACAAATTTTCTGTTTTTTTTCTAATAACTTTTTTTTAGGGTTGACCAATTAAGTTCAAATTTGGTATGTTTGTTGAATAGGCATTAGACATATTTTGATGCTAAGTTTGGTTCTCTATGTCATCTGGTTTGGAGCTGGGGTGGTGGGGTAGATTCCTTAACTTTATATAAGAGTGAATCGGCAAAGAGAGATAACTGCTGAGAATGTTCCTATTGTAAACTATGAAAGGCTGCAATGAGTCTCTTGGGATTAATTAACTTTTCTCTTGAAGAAAATCCAAAGCATTTATCTTTATCTGTCACATTGAGATTAATTAACACCTCTGTCTGCAAATGAAGTTTGTTTTGAAGTTAAGATCAATTCTGAATGATGTTTACATTCTCTGATATGTGGATTTAAATAATGTTCATACTTTATTTTGGTAAAATACACAATGAGTTATTTATGATTTTGTTGAATTCTAAAAACAAGATATAGATAAAGATATCTTTTTTATAATTATTTTCTTTTTTTTTCTTTTTTTCTTTCTTTTTTCTGCCTTATGTAAATTCAAGAATACTATTTATTTTAAGAGGTAATCGGATAATAACCTCATTCTATCATTGCTGAAAAAGTTCTTGTTGTAAATTTAGAAGAAAAGGTTGAGAGAGCAGTATAATTAATCCCCTGGGATTAATTATCTTAATGGTCGCAGAAAATTTTAGAGGGTTGAGTTTCTGTCACTTCAAGATTAATTAACACCTTTGTCTGCAACTGATGTTTGTTTTGAAGTTAAGGTTAAGCCTGGGTGATATTTGCATTCACTGAAGACTGGCATTTCAGAAAACAAATGCTTCATTCTTCTTTAAATATACATTTAATTGAGTCATTATAGATATGATGTTTTACTGCCTTATGTAAATACAAGGATGCTATTTACAGGTTGTTGGATATTAAGCAGTTGCTATTACTTATTCTTCTTTATATATTTTTAAATTTTTGTAATCAAGTAAAATTCTCATCCCGTAATCTGCACCCTTATATATCTACCCCTCAGCGGGGCCCTTGCTGACTGGTCAGATTTCTAGTTTTAACATATAATTAAGGCTAAATTTTGGTAGAAAGGTATAATGTTAATACAAATGTTTTAAAATTAATTAAAGTTTTAAAAAAAGTTCGAAATGTTTTTGTATAATTCGGAATTCTTTCAGAAATGCATCCATTTTGCCTCATATATAAATTTTATCTTTATTCACGATTTATATAACCTCAATTATTGTTGTCTGTTCCAATATTTTTTAATGATATTTTTAAAATTTTATTTTATGATCTGAGTTTTTTGGAGGATATATTCCTGTTAAGGTCTAATGGTGTATGAAAAAGCATTTTTATGCAATGCAATCATTTTTAATTTCTTTGAATGTGAACATCTTGAAACATTAATTTAATTATGTTACACATATACTGTTCAGTATTCCTCAAAACCGCTCAATTTTGTTTATTTTTTGGTTTATTATTTTTAAAAATATAAAAATAAAATGATTTTTTGAATTTGTTTCTTATGTACAATCGGATTTTTTTTTATAGTCAAGTGTTGTTTTAATTTTTGAATTGTTAATCAAGTAAGATCTGATATATTAATCGTTTTGATTTAAAACTTTATGGTTTGGTTATATTGTATTTATAAAAAATTGTATTGTCATTTTTCACACGATTTCAAACTAATAATTTTTTTTTAAATTGATAAAACAAAACAAATGTACAATGTTAATACAGTTTTCTTTTTTATCATTGTTTAAGCACTTGCCTTGCTTCAGAAGAAAAAAAAAGTTACCTTTATTTTATATATTCATGTATAATAAACGCATTCCTGAGATTTTGTTAAAGATATTTCAATGTATATTATTATATGCATGAAATTGCTCTTAAATATTTTTAAACAGAAACCAGCATGATTTCCACAAGATGAAAGTTTTCCACAAGAGACATGAATACTAAACTGTTATATGATAAGACGAAAGCATTTTCCCCTGAAAAATTTAATTAATGAATATGCATGTACTTAATTAGGTATGCAACTTTTGTAAAAAAAACAAAACAAAACAAAAAACAAAAAACACCAATCTGATAAAATAAGGTCCTTTGATCCGCTCACATAGATCGCTACGTAGCGGTCTATGTGAGCGGATCAAAGGATCTGATTTTAATCAGGTTGAAAGCGTGATTACATTGTTCCTCTGAACCTTAAATTTTCTCATTTATTTTATAATAACCTTTGTTACAAAATTTTGATATCATTACAAGGATAAAAAAAGCAAAATTCAATGCACCCCCACCCCCTAAAAAAAAGATTGGATGAGACAGTTGAATCTCGTTAGTCATAAATTACTTGTAAGTATTTTTTTCCTTTAAAACAAATATATGTATGTATTCTTATTAGAAATGACTAGTAAAATAAATCCATATACATTTAGATTTTATTTCTATGCCCTGCTAATGACAAAGGTATAAACTTGAATGTCATTCAGAGTGGCCCAGACTTTCACTACATTGGTTAAAACCAAATCCCTAACGACTATACTCAGATAAAATGTGTGAATTTCAGTATATTTATATATCATACATTGTGTCTTATGTAGATTTTGCATAGAGATGGAAAGGGTGTTCAGGTATACTTTTTGATATGTATATGTAGTTTTGTTAATCATAGCGAATGGTGTGTTAACTAAAAAATTGCAAAAGATTCAGTAAAAAATAAAAAAAAAAAATTGAAATTATTTTGTGTTATTTGTTTCATTAATTAAACGCTGATTTCTGCTTTAAAATCGATACATGCAGAGTTGTGCTTTATGTACAGATACAACCTACGGGAAGTAACTGCAACCGAAGACTTGCGAATTTATATTATTATTGCTTTACAGAGTTCTTCCTCTTTATCGTTTATTGCAATACGTATTTAGTTGGATGGATTCAGTCATAATTTTCGAAAGGAAATCAAAAGAAACAATACTGAAGTTGATGCTCTCATTAGACATCTATACCCGCGCGTATCTGTTAGCCTCTAGATATACTCTTCTTCGTACCTGGATGCCTAGCGAAAATGGATATTTTATAATTTACAAACATATGTACATTGTATATCAATCTGAGCATAGAATGCTCAGGTAAGCAGGCGCCCAAAGGGTCTATTTTGATATATTTCGTATAAATTCACTACCAGTCTGAGAATCCAGAATTTAATGAAACATCTGTTTAAAAGGAGTTTCGGAAAGAGGATTTCTGTGAAAGAAATAATGAAAAAGGCGAAGAAAAATGTTGCGCTTCATAATTGGTCTCCCAGATAAAAAAGAAAATTCCAAAAATCCTATTCTACAAGACACCAGCAACCATATTCCAAAATAATAGTTTTGGCTACTGCTTACAATGTGAGAGAAAGTCCTGGAACATGGAGAAACGTGTTTATAGAGAAACGTGTTTTTCGGTCTTTAATAATAATAATCATCCCTGCAAAAAAAAAAAAAAATGAAAAACAAGAACAAAAAAACCTTTTTGCACATCTAAGAATTTAACACCATCAATTTGACATATTAAAAAATACGACATGGCTACTGCATAAAAGGTAAGAGGAGTTCTATCAAGACTGTATATTTTTTTTGGTTAAAAAAGTCGTTTGTTGGCCCCAATGTTTTGAATCAAAAATGTGGTTTGTCGGATCCCAATTGGCCTTTTAAATAAAAATGAAAATCCCAAAACCTTATTGCATATCTACAGGATACCACCAATCAAATTCCAAAGGATGAGCGTTCCAAAAGCGTTAAAGGGCGTTTTGGGATGGAGGTTTTTTGTAGAAAAAGGTAGTTCTTCGACCTCCAATTGACCATCATGATGAAAATGAATATTCACAAACGCTATTGCAAATCTACAGGACACCACCAATCACATCCCAGAAGATGAATTAGCTACTGCTCAAAATGTAAGGGGGAGATTTGGGAAGAAGATAATGTGACAGACAGATGGTCGAACCGAGATACCACTAATATACTTAACCTATCTTTAGAAAAACATGTAGTTGGAGGAAATCCCTGTTCCTGCCTCTTCCAAGCTAAATGTCATAATTGGGGGGGGGGGGGAGCCCGGTAATTGATCTAAGAATCTCTCTTCTTTGTTTTAGGGATGTATTGCAATGATAGATACCAGGAACTTGTAATATTGAATATCAAAGTTAAAAGTATGACCGGTCGACAAGGGATGCTTACTCCTTCATGGCACTTGATCTTACCTTTGATGTTTTTTAGAGCTTCGTGTTTGCTCTGCTCCCAATATGTATTGTTTCAATGGACTTTTGAGCTTGATTGCTGTTCGTTATTTTAATATGTCATTGCTAAGATTTAACTTAAAAACTTAGCTAAGCTTAAACTCAAAAATGTTCATGATATCAATGATAGTATTCTACTTAATATTAATAATAAATTCTGTTTAACCTTAAATATTATTGTATATTTAAATATCAGTAACATTATGGTCTGGCAGTTAAACGTAGGAAATGGCATTATTTGTTTGTGTTTGAAAGGGAAGTTAACGTTGATAAATATTGTAAATAGATATTCATGATATGAACCTGGAAGTATATTCGTCATATATATGTGTTAACATTTATATGACTGTGAGTAAAGACTTTCTTTACAATGGAAAGGTTGCTTTCTTAAGTATTTTGACTTTTAAACTTCGTCATCTACTGTAATTAAAGTTCTCGAAAAACGAAGCATTGCTGTTCCTTTCTCGACCACTTGTGAAATGTATCTAAATGAAATATTCTATGTACAAGCATATATGAAAATGCAGTATCTTATATGTTTACCAAGGAAAGATAGAAATGAAAAACAATTTTGAAAGTAAAGAGAAATAAAACAAAATTACGATTAGTTTTGAATTTTTTTTTACTCATTTCTAGCTGATTTAAGGACAGGTTATACAAACATACTTAAAAAAAAATCATGAAAATAACAAAAAAAAAAAAAACCAAAAAAAAAAAAAAAACCATGTTTTGATAAGTAATATGAATAATTCTAACCGCGTTAAATTTTAATATTTCATTCAAGGTTTCACAATAAAAAGTGATAAAAAGTTCTATAGATTTATAAGGGTGACGGCAAAATGGTAGAATGTTGAACATCATGGAAAGTTTTATAATTTCCTTATATGTTAGAAATTCAACACTTGCATCGATATCATTTACAACCAAAATATGTCGAAAACATAATTATCAATCCAGGCTTCCTTTTTTTTTTGTTCGTATCATTTGTCCTTATACAAAGAAACAAGAGTCATTTGGAATGATTTATTTGATAATTTTCCATTATGATTCTTATTTCGTATAATTTAAAGATATTTTTGTTTGAAGTAATGCGATTTTACATGATTTTAAGAACAAAAAAAAAAAAAAAAAAAAAAAAAAAAAAAAAAAAAACCAGAAAAAAACCCCTAGATTAATCTATACTTCGTCAAAATTACTACTATAATTTATATATAACTGAATATTTTACTAACCGTTTATCTGATATATAATAGAATCCAAATGAGATATATAGAAATTACTTTAAACATTTAAAATTTGCACTTTTCTCTTTTGGTCTCTCTCTCTCTCTCTCTCTCTCTCTCTCTCTCTAATAGCTTTTATATTCTCATTCCTCTTTAAAATCGTATCAAATTGTGAATATAATTTCATAATTTTTTCTTCCACAGTTTAAAGTGATATATCGTACGCGTGATTCAAGTACGGTATCTGGTATCTGATGATGAAAGTCATATAAGGAAATATCATTAGTCTGAAGGCATTAACTTCAAAGCTAATCAAACACATCTTTCTTTGAAGTTGGTTGTAAAGTTATCCATTAGCTACTATAAGAGTTATGTTTGTATATGGATAATAATTTTCATCCTTGATTAAATGAACGAGAGAATTTACAATCTGAAGGACACATCTAAAATAGGATTTGAGATCGAGTCTTCAGAAAGATTTATCAATTAAATGAACTGAAATTCATTTGATGATGAGGTGATCCCAATCCCACCTCTGATGTTTGGAGGTCCGTGTTTGCTCTGCTCCTATTTTGTATTGTTTGATGGACTTTAGAGCCTAAATACTCTTCGTTATCTTCATATATTTCATTGATAAAAATTAACATTTACAGAATTCCTCTGTATATGAATATGGCTGGGGGAAAAAGAAAAAAAAAGTTTAGTTAGGATGGATCCACGGGGAGATGTCCAAAATTAATTTCAATGAATTTTACAATGTGAATTAAATTATGCTAAAAATTTGAAAGAGGGAGGACAACCATGTCCCTCCAACACTCAAGCTTAATATGTCAAAGATTTAAAAAAAAATTTAAGGGTGGGCCGGGGGTGAGGGTCGGGGTTTGACTCCACTTTTTCCAAAATATTTTTTTTCCCTGTTAATTAAGAATGAAACTATTCATTGAAAGACCGGTTAACCCCCTCCATTTTTTGTTGCAGTGTACATGTAGCTAAATCCTCGCTATTGATGTATTAATATTTTATCATTGTCGGAAAAAATTGGACCCCTTCTTCCCAAGAAATAGTTTTTTCTTGTTTGGACAGTTCTATCCACCTTTTTATGCTTGTCATTTTTTTTTTATGTCAGTCGGCAATCAATGTTTTGCCCTCCCCTTTCAAAAGCAATATTACATGCCTGACGAAAATAACTTAAGTATTTCCTAAGGTTTAACTTTGACAAGAACTACAGCAACAACAAAAACATCTTCGTAAATGCCCAAAATATCAATAACGTTTCCACCAGACATGTGCTATATGAATTTAGTTTAACCTTAAAATTATTAGCTTATAAGCTCTCATGTCGGTATCAATATTGTACAAGTAGCTAAACAGCATTAAACTTTCATGTTTGGAAGAGACGTTGATTGATAAAAGTTGTGAATATACCTTGATAGAACCAGAAAGTATATATGTTACGTACTTTTACACATTTATCAAGTGTCTTTAGAGTGCTAGACCTAGTGTCTAAGGTGTTTTCAAGGGTAAATTAAAATGCGAAATGATGTGCAGTTTTAGCTATTTGTGTTTTTGTTTGAAAACATACTATTCAGTTCTTTATAATTTAAAGAAAAACGTTTTATTGAGAATGAATAATTCAGAAATTTTCCTATTTTTGACTGTTATCTTTTTAAAATTTATTCTTACAAATGTAATAATTACAGAAAACCTATGCGGGGCGATGTCCTTTATTTGAGGCATTACGCTATTCAAATATTTTGTTGAGATTGTATAATATTTGTACGTCTGACAATTTAAGATCTGTTAAATTGCATGATGTTCCTTCTGTACTGTTATTATAGTGTGAGTGAATAAATTGAACTTGAACTTGGATGAAAACGAAAATGCCTGATGAAACTTAGTCCTATTATTATCACTTACAATTGTGACTAGTTGATGGCTCACTACTCTGTAATCGATAATGAAGTTAATGATGGAAAAGTAGTTGAATAAAATAACATATAAAATGTTTTTATCTAACAGTATAATAGAATCTGATTTAGATACATCATGCGTTGTAGCTTGTTAGTTTGAAAAAAATATAGGGTATAATATTAATATATGTTAATCGTTTGATAAAATTTACAGAAGGAAAAATCATAACTCTTGGGAATTTAACTTCACACAATACTGTGAAGTTATATATTTCTTAGTTTATTTTATAGTTCATATATTTCTTCGAAGCTGGTTTAATTCATTTGACGTTAGTTACTTTTAATTTTTTACATGTATTTGTATATGGATTACCGTTCTCATCCTCGTTGGAATAAACGAGAGAGTAATTTACAATTTAAAAGGCTTATCTGAGGAGATCTGAGAGTTTTACAAATCTTATATACATTATACCTGTTTCCTTGTTGGCTGCTTTTGAGTAAATGACGTATACAAATATACTTCTTACTTCTAAAACTTCTTAATTTGGACTTTTGAAGCCACTATCTATTCTGTACATGCTTATTCTGTTTATCATTGGTCGCTTCAGAAGCCAATGTATAATACATCAAATATAAAACACACTTTCTCTACTAAAAGGGCGCTGTTGAAGCTACTTCCTCATCCAAACATTTAAAAACAAAATTAAAATGAAAAAATAAAATTAAGGAGATAAAATGTTTTGATTTTTAAATTTTTTTAAAAAGATATTTCTTCACGAAGATTTTCCAGGTAAGCTCTTCATAGTTACCCATCTTTGTTTTATATTTTAAAAAATAATCTATGAATATCTTCGTAACGTATGTAAGAGAAGATTATAGCAATTTCATTTCTATAACTTATTTGTCATTTTATGCTTTATCAAATACTGTTGTATATAAAAGAAACATATAAAATGTAATATTTACATACGATTTGTGTAATATTCCTTATACAAACATTTTTTTTAAATGAAAATAACACAATTCCTTGTAATATAAGTTAATACTGCCACCATTTTGATAAAGAAATATTCCCTAAAAAAAAAAAAAAAAAAAAAAAAAAACAATTATTTTTATTGATAAACTGCGATACTGTAGTGAAAAAACCAACAGACCCATTAAACAGCAGGTCTTACTATATAAAGTCCTCCTCAGCAAAATTTTACCGAAATAAAGTATAGTTAACTAACTTTATTCAGGATATAACTTTGGGCAATACAGCCCATCAGTTTACAAAAATAACATATAATAACATACATTACAAAATTTAAGACTCTCAGTGAGCCTAGATTGGGGGTGGGGGGGGTGACCCCTGGTCAAGTGTTCCTCAGTCCCACACTTCCACTCATTTATGGTATACAATAATATATTGAATAAAGCAGTACAGTACATAATTCAAAGTTATAATACAATATATAGCAATGATGTTTTAATGTACAGACATCTGAAAATATAAACCTTACACAGACAGAAAATAGGTTAACCTGATAGATCTTCGTTACATTATATTAGAGCATAATGGATATATTTCCCTAAACCAACCAAGGTAGATATGCGGTTGGTACCCAAACTAAAGGACAGATATTAATATATCTTTGATACGTAAATTTGATAATTTAATTACAATACTTTGGAAATTAACTATTGGTGAAAATCAATTTTCTGTGAAATGTTACACTGAAACGTGAAACGTTCAAGAACTATTTTTGACAGAGCATAAACACCTGATAAATAACATATCAATAATTGGAATTTTAGAATGAATGTGGTGATACCGAACAGTATTCAAGCTCAAAGTCCATTAAAACAATACAAATCAGGAGCAGAACAAACACGTGCACGGACCTCCAAAAAAATCAGAGGTGTGATCAGGTGCCATGGAGGAGTGGGCATCCCCTGCCGACCGGTCACACCCGCCGTGTGCTCCTTGTCATAATAATATTAGAATAAATATGGCTGGGCAATAATACCGATATTCCGGTATATTGCGGTATGTTGAAAAAAAATCGTATTGCAATACGTTTTTGTAATACCGATATGTCAGTAAAATAGTTGGACTGTGGAATTCTATCATAAAATATAAAGACAATTTGTCAGAAAGGTTTGCAATCATGCCAAATAGTAAGACAAAAGCTGCCTTATGGGTGTACATGTATTTAGTTGCATAACTGTAATTCAATCAAATAGATATCTTTTATTGGTTATTTATCATAGCTATGTACATTCTACATGTAAAAGGCAGTTAATATGACAAGAAAATACCATTTAAAATTTTAGTTGAAAATATTGCAATTCGAATCGCAATACAGTTAAAAATATCGCAATACGAAATCTCTAGCCAATACCCAGCCCTAAAAATTAATATTTAAAAAATACAAGTAAGCTGTCCTATTCATATATAAAACCTAATCAATTTATTGAGAATTGCTATCAATGAAGCATAATAGTTTAAATTTCATAGTAAAATATTTTGATTGAGTTCAGAATTATTTTTGTTTTCTTACAGGAAAAACTTTGATATTTTGATCGACTATAGTGAAAAAATGATATATTAATGTAATATAGTAAATACATTTTGATACTTTGAGCAGGGCATAAAACAAGGATCTCTGGAAATTCCAGAGGTTGGATTAGGTGCCTAGGAGGAGTAAACATCCCCTGTCGACCGGTAACACCTGCCATGGGCCCTAGGTGTTGATCAGGTAGACAGAACAATCAGTAGTCAAATTTAGTATAAAAGTAAAGTCCTAAGAATTGTTACGAAATGTAAGTCAAAATGCATCCTAAAAATAGGTTGTATTTTCGAGCAAGGTCATTATTACGTCCAAAGAATTTACAAAATGCTGACTTTAAACAAGGTTGTTGAAATCCTTATAACAACAACTTATTTGTCAGTAGCCATCCTCGGTTTAAAAATCGATCGTTTTCAGAGCGTGCTATTGAATATCGAATAAGTTTTGAGACATAAACACCTTTGCAGGAATAGTGGAATATAACAACAGGTTCTTCTTGAATAAGGAAAATTGACGATGGATGGCTGAAATCTCGTTTGTCACACAGTTTTGTTGAAAGTTTGCCCTGGTTGTCTATAGTCAGCGTAATATCTGAATATGAAGCAGAGGCGGCAAACTTTGTGTTGTCTTTTATTTCGAGTTCACAGAAATACATGGAGTCCACTGAATACAAGATACTATTGTTAACTGATAAAACGTGGTCAATATATCTGAATGTCGAGTTGAGTGCCACAACAATTATTTTATTTTTCTCATGTAGAATATTTTGAATGAATTCTGCCTCATAGGAATATAAAAACAGGTCGGCTAATAAAGGCGCATCGAAAGAGATTGTTGGAAGACCTGGCCTGTTCTCCAAAGACTATATAGAAGTAGTCAATGAGGAACTCAGCATCCTTAATATCAATCTCAGAGTACCTACGTGCGAAATCAGTGATATTTATGTCAATTCATATTTTTGTGTAGCCTGCAGAGCAGAGCGACACTTAGGGATCACTTTACTCGGCGTCCGTCTGTCTGTTTGTCTGTCTGTCTGTCTGTCCATCTGTCATCTCTCACACCTTCTCGAGAACTGTAAGAGGTATGGGTTTGATATGGCTTTTGTAAATTACCATGGTTACCGACCTCGTGTCCCTTGACCTTAGACCTACTTTTCAAAATAGCCCACAGTGCCAATATACAGCATATTTTTCACATTTAAGAGGCAAGTCTTTGCTATTTAGCATGTACACTGTTTGTCATAAAACCAGTGTTACAATCCACTTGACCTTGACCTTTGACTTACTTTGCAAAAAATACCCCGACCATTTTCTTTTACACATGTCTTTTGAATTTTGAGAGGCAGGGTTTCATTACTAGCATTTATACATATTTATGAGCTCATTATACTGTACTTTGATACTGTATGATATTCAGTTAAATATACATGTATAGTTTACCACTCATAGATTTATTCATAACTATAATGAAGCTACAAAACAGGCGACACGTGTGTTCCTTGGAACAATCTAGTTTACAAAGTAATTTTGTAGATGTCCAGTAACAAGATATGAAAAGTTCCATTTTTATTGAGGAAACAATTTTGTATGATATTTTAATTTATTGTGAGGAATGGCTGTATAAACAATCGAAAAGACATATCTTTTATGTTATTGACTTTTGAAAAGTTTTATGTTTTTAAATTTTCTAAAAGTCCTTTGGAATGTTTGAGAATGAACTATTGATTTACACCATTTTTCGAATATGCTGTAGCACTGTACAACTGACGTTTCTCCTTTACAGCAGTTAATATCTTTATGAGGGCTAAAGATAGGGGCTTCGTAGATCTGGAACCGACAACGTATCTTTGTTAATAAGAATTTTTATGATGTTTAGGAATCCTATGTACATATATGTAGAAATGACCGAACTCACTTTTTTCAAAAATTTCAAAGATTGAAATATGATTTTGAAGAATTCCATCCTTAAAAAGTGAACTTTGAGTTTGATTTCGTGATGTAGAATTAAAATCTAATAAGTTCTTAAAATGGTACCTTTTAGGTCGTCATTTTCAACCATATTTACATCACGTGCAATGACGTGTCCAGCAGAAATATAGTTACAAGAAAAGAAAGAGCAGGAACACTTTAGTGGAGTTTTGTCTTAGATGTTCAATATCTAGGCCCCGTAAGGTTTGTTTATAATTGAAAAATTTGAAAGCAATAGTTGGGGAATACATGTATCTATAGAAAATGCAGGGTGTATACGTAAACTTGAAATTTGGTGGAATGCAAGACTGAATTTTTCTATGATTAAGACTGTTAATAATGTTTTCAGCATTTATTCCTTTGTGGTCGAATTTAAGTTTAAGGAACCGTTGGGTTGAATCATAATAATTATTTTCCGAGATGTGATGGATTAAAGAACCTGTGCCGGGCAATAACCACAATCACAATTACTATCTTGTTCTGAAGTTCTTGTATTCTAGCTTGTATTCTGCAGTTGAAAAACTCCAAGTATGGACTTGGTTAAGCATTTTCAAATAGTCCATTCAAAAATTTAAAGGGTACCGAGTAAAGCTTATTGCAAATGTGATGTAATTGTTTATTGACGTATGGCAAAAGTGAATCAAAAGAGATATCATATTTATTGTATGATCATGTCCATGCCTATGCCTATATGTACGTCTAGGTGTGTTGTTAAAAAGTCCCATCACATTCTCACTGGGGCATTGTGGGCTTGAAAGATTCACTACAGCATTTATGTAGTCGTTGAAACCATACGAAAAGGTATTGCCTAGTTTCCTGATCCAGTATTCTGGTTTTCTACGGAATGTAGTACTTAAAGTGTGATTATTAGTTGGATGGTTTATTTTTTCCCAAAATTCTAGCAATCATTGAATGGATAGAGTTGTCGGGCGAGTTGAAATGTTTATAAAGATGTTGATCAACCCCTTACCGTTATGTATTTCAAACCTATGCCTCGATATTCTTTTATTCTTATTTTCCATTATTTACATACTAAATTGTCTGCGGATTTTCCTTTTTTCTCCTATCATGACATGAAGCGCAAGACGGGTGTGACCGGTCGGAGGTGATGCTCAACCTCCATGGCACCTGATCACACCTTTTGGAGGTCCGTGTTTGCTCTGCTCCCGACAATTTTGCAGTAGAATTTTTTTTAATGTAAAACATGGCGTCTGAAAAGGAATTGTCAGAAAGATTTCTGATTGAATTCAAACAATCTTTTATCTTAGTAATATATATGATACATTGTTAATGTAGATATGATACATTGTTAATGTAGATATGATACATTGTTAATGTAGATATGATACATTGTTAATGTCCCAGAGAAGAATCCGAGGAGCATGAACCATTCTTTCAGAGTCTGTGCCCCTTATAGACTCTACAGATTTCTTTTATACTGGGTTTATAGACTCTACAGATTTCTTTTATACTGGGTGCCGTGTCAGCCAGTATGTAATCGGTTGCCTTTTCTATATTTAAAGTGAAATGTAAGCCGAGCAACATACCGACTTACCAAGCGAGTATCCTTGGGGACAGACTGTCCAACAGCAGAGAAAAATACTAGGTGGTAAGAATTTAAAAAAACAAGATATCGAACAGCGATCGATTTGAAAAGAAAACTACAAACGATACAAATCTTTGAAATGGGCATAACACGGACCCCTCAAAATTCCAATGGAATCAGTGCCCAGGAGGAGTAAGCATTTCCTTTCGACTGGCCACACCCGCCGTGAGCCTATGTATTGATCAGGTTCCAATGCACACAGGTAAAGAAAGCTTTAACTCGGAAATCATCCGAATATTTTTTTTGTGATAACCCTATGTAAGAGTTTAAGACACCTTCAATATCAAAATACATAAACTTTAAGTGTTATGTTGATAAGAAACCGCAAAATATTAAACAGAGTAGCAAATGTGTTAACTATACTTGTATTTTTGTATCCTACTTAACACTTTACGGAAAACTTTAAAAATGCTAAAGGTGAGGGCATGAGACTCTATAAACAATACTTGATGCATTCAAACACCAACTCAACATACAAAAATACTTGTATTAGCACTTGTCCTGTTTGAAGAATTGTATTGAAATTAATTTTGAATTAATGAAATTGCACCGATTCTGATGTTATTTCAAAATCTTTGTGGGCGATGCCTGTGGACAATATTATCTGAAAGAAAATCCCATTGAAAAGTGGTGTTTTCTGCAACTTTTTATGAAAAAAAACGGGAAAATGCACAAGTTTATGACGTCACAATTAGCATTTAGAAGGTCATGAGAGAAAAATGATTTGTATGATCTTTCTGCATGGAATTTCAATGATTCAAAAAGCATGGGTTTTAATTTTTTTTTTTTTTTTTACATCACTTTCATTTAAAAAAAAAACACAGGGCAAGATTTGTATTGAAACTGTACCTTGTTCTTTCAAAGGAACTACTCTAGATATTTTTATCCATCTTTCCATGCTCATACATATTGATGTATTCAATTTCAACAACATTTTTTGACCTTGACCTTTCCTTCCCTGTGACCACACTTTTCTCAAATTTGTGTTTAGCTCAGTTTCAAAAAGAATTTTTTTCAAGATATTTTTCATGTAAGCTTATGCACCGATACATTATTGGGTGAGATTTTAACAACTGTGTACATTTTTTACCTTTACCTTCAGAATGACCTTTGACTTTACTATTTATTGTGTATAAAACTCAATTTTAAAGAAACAATTCAAGATATTTTCACCAAACTTAATACACTTATATAAATTTTCATGTTGCATTACTAATGAATACTGGGAGGGGCATTAGTGTCCTATGGACATATTTCTAGCTTTTAGATAGATTTACTTATCTTTGTCATATCTGTGTTTAAATAAATAAGAGAATAATTCCCAATCCGAGGGACAATTATCTTGCACATATATAAACAAATCATTTTTTCTATGCGTAAACTCAATCACTTTCTTAAAGGGAAGAAAACTTACTGTATACTTATAGACATGAAACACAAAATGAGCCTTGGTCTGTACGGATGACGAGAGGCTACGTCTTATCAGATTTCAAACATCTGTAAGTTTTAAATGGCTTCTTCTACTTATATGCCCTTTTACTAAAGTATGGGTGCTAGAGGAGCAATAAATAATGCATGAGTCATGGAAAGATGTGACTGAGCTGTCAAATCTTTATACTTGTGTAATCATCTTTGTATTTGGTAGTACACTCTTTATGCAAATCAAGGCAAGTGTATCATATTCACAGTCAGGCAAACTGAAACATGGACCAACTTATGATAACCATTTTTAAATTAATTCATATATTTTAACCATTACTCCTGCTGTATAGCGTATGAAAAAGATACTATATGGGTTATAAATGTTGTGGAACGAGTTTGCAAAGAAAGCATTTTCTATATGTCTCTCTCATACTTTCCAAATTATGGCTTTCTCATATGTTTTATATCGTCAAAAATAACTCTTCTGCTTCCGGAGATTTACTCAAAGCTAAATCCTACCCAGGTGTGAGAGTATGTCTCCTTTTACTGATAATGGCAGTTATAAATGACTTCTTTCGGTTTCAATATGAGTCATGATATTTACAATCAGAAACAATTTATAAGCATTCGGAAAAGGATTCACTTTCTTAAATCTATCCCTTATGCAGCAAAAACTGTATGGGAAGGTTTGCAGGTAAAGAAAATAATTTAAACAATAAAATGCTTTCTTTGGTTGTTAGTATTTTCGAATTAATGTTTGCAGGTGTTGCAGAAAAAATACATAACCCGTGTAATTAGGTGCGGGTATTGCTGTCTTATAACAAGTCTTACTAGTTTTTCTTCGTCTCTCAAATTAATGATTTTGATGAGAAATTCATTTAAGCGTCTATTCCGTTTCATCCAAAATAGTTTATTTGTAGAAAGGGCTGAGCGAAAGAATAAAATAATTTAGGATGAATGTGTATTTAGCATCTAATTAATTAATTAATTAACAAAGTAGTATTCTATGAAAATTCTTTTTATTATTTCGACAACGAAGTACAGAATACGGTCTGTATGGCTCTGAGTTTTCCGTTGTGAACGATCGATATGCAATGTTAAAACATGATTGTGACGTAAACCTTTTGTTCATGTTGTCCATTCTATAGCTTATTGTTGAGCTAACTCCCCAAACAATCCATTAAGTTACCTGTAAGTGTCCATTCTTGTTGGAAAACTGTCCATTCTTTTAAGAATGGACAGTTTTTTCAAAAAGAATGCACAGTTAAAACAAACAGAATGGAGAGTTACAGGTAAACTTTGGAATGTGTTCAAGAGGGAAACAAAAACAAATACATTAAATACTTTTTAATTTACATCTAAATAACAAAAAGAACGGGGAGATCAAAGTTAATCCAGAACACAATGTCTGCACAGCATCCACTCGATTTTACTCTTTTAAATCCACAAATGTTGCACATTATTTCAATACTCAAAACTTAATTTTCAAAAAACTTGAATTCAATTGACACAAATTCACATTTGATTTAAATTTCGGAAAAATCATTCCCTTGAGGAGAATTCATTTTCAGATAGAAGTACGTCTAATATTAAATCCTCCACCCAGAAAACAGTTTGCACCATGAACACTACACTGCTGCAGTTAATATTTCGGTAGAAAATAAATAAAAATGAAACATTTCCAGATGTGATTTGAAAAACATTTCAGGTCGAAGATTGGTTCATGGCTAATCCAACACTGAACACAATTTGCATCTCACCATTACACTGCTGCAGTTAATATATCCTCAAAAATAGAATTCAAATAAAACATTTCCAGGTTTGATTTGAATTTGATCATCAGTATCTGTCGTCGAACTTCATTTTGGGGTCAAAATTTGGCTAATGTTTCTTTTACTCTTACTTTTCTGTTTCCAGATCCAAATATCACTAATTTTGTGCATATTTTGGTTTAGTAGGTTTTGATTCTGTCATATACTCTCTCCATCACAGGAAAACATGTATGCCTCTATAACGCAAACTGTAAACTGATTTTGAAGCATCACATACTTGTATAAATACTAGTATCCCACAAAATCCACCTGTAACTGTCCATTCTTAAGACAAAGACCTTTTGTTATTTGCATCTGGAAACACAATGCCTATTCAAATTGCTCTGCATCCCTAGCTTACCTGTGACTGTCCATTCTGTAAACAATGAATTTGTCATTGTATGTGTGCTACCTGTCATTTTGTACATTTTTTATTTAATTTTCAGAACAAAGAAAATCATGTTTTAAGTAGGAGGAAGGCCTCAAACTGTCCATTCTGTGAGAGAAAGAACTAATCTCGGGCCTACGGCCCTCGATTAGTTCTTTCTCTCACAGAATGGACAGTTTTCGGCCTTTCTCCTTTACTTAATTTCAAATTTACGCTTCAGTTGTTTTTCTGAAGAAAAATGAAAAAAGGAAAATACTGACTCATGGTAACAGTTTCAATGACACACTTTTGAAAAAAAAAAAAAACCAAACAAACATTGATATCAAGAATTTAAACCTAAGCAAACCATGTGTCAGGAATTGTTCTTATCTATATTTATCCTTTTCAGGAAGTTTTTTATAAATCGTCCTTGAAATTCACATACGAATGTGATATCAAAAGATCAAGATCTAACATAGTTCAATGTTAAGGGTTTCTTAAGTACTGACAGACTCAGAGTGTAAATCACTAGCCATTGAACGTACTGTCCTAGACGTTCTGTTCAATGGTTAGGATATTTGAACATATGTACCAGAATGATAATATATTTCCATTTAAATACATACATATATATATGCATTGAGTATCAAGAAATACTTGCAATACACAATGTTCTGAAAAAGATTTTTTGTAGTACAATGAAATTGCATGATTACAAGTTTCTGTATATTACAATAACATTTACATTTGAATACGCAATAAGGCAACCATCATATTTTCTTTTTTACAACTAGAAGTGATCATTTCTTATATAAGAAACTAAAAAAAAAATTTTAGAATTCATAAATCGTATCTGAATAATGTAAATTAAAACTGAAATGATTCATACATTTTTCAGTGAGTAGGAAATTAAGTATTAGTACTTGAACATTTATTTTCTTCACAATTCAGTACTGAAAATGTAGATACAGACTTTTATTCGTGCTTAGACAAGAACAGGAAATTAAATATCCTACTGAAGTACTATAGTACAATGAGACTTCTCTTTGTAGACGCACACTTCTAGCGATTGTTCGGACTTTGAGAATAAAAATATTGACTCACACAATAAAATGTGAGTGTCTAAAAATGTAATATAAGTTCATCGTTAGTGTGACCTTTAGTGGGCGGTGTCATATAAATAGGTTCGGCTTACGTCACCTCATTGTTGAAGATTTCAGGGGCATAGAGTTTTGGTCGGTCTGTCTGTTTATCTGTTTGTCTGCAAAAAACTTTAACCTTGCTTATCATTTTTTAGAGGTTGGTGCTACAGCTTTCATATTTCTCATGTGTATTCTTTCTTTGGGTACCAATTTCTGACCTCACGACCTTGACCTTGGAGTTTGTCTTAACTTTGAGTAACGTTAACCTTGGCTATAAATTTTGAAAGAATGGTGCTAGGGCATTCATATTCCACTCATGTATTCCTTGAAAAAGGACCTTTCATTTTTTGACCTCATGTCTTTGACCTGGGAGATTGACCTATTTTCGCAAACTTCAAACTTCGCCAAAACTTTTGAAAGATTGGTCCTAGGACTTTCATATTGCACTTGTGTATTCCTTGTTAGAAATCCTTCTTTAGGATAGCAATATTTCTGACCTTGACCTTGGAGTTCGACCTACTTTAGTAAAACTTTAACCTTAGGCATAACTTTTGAACGGATGGTTTCCATTTTTGATTTTGGTTCTAATACTTTTTAACGCATGAACTTGATCTTGCAGGGTGACCTACTTTTGAAAAAAAGTGGCTTACGGGGGTATAAGAGCTTCACACACACATTTTGTTTTCATATGGAAAAAAAAGCTGTTTTTTTAATGAATTAACCATGCACGTTATTCTTCAAATAATTGTCAAGTGGTTTATTTCACCTACACTGTAAATGTTGGATTGATCAAGGAAACAGTTATTGCCTCATCCAACTATGAACCTTCTAGCTTGCATTGTTTGATGTTGTAAGGAATGATGTTAATCAGTCCAGTGTATGATAAAGCATATATATAGGGACAGGATAAACCAGATAATATAAAGCTGTAATCTGATAAATGTCGAACATAGGACGAGGAAGAATTCACATTGAATATAATAAAAAAATACATACTAATGCGGAAAAGTAACTACTTAAAGCATCTTAGATACTCTTTTAATATGTTAAATATAAAATATATAGAACAAATACCGCGTCTGTGCAGTGCGTGACGTAAATGTACCGGGTGGTCGCGCCCTCATTGTGTTTAAACCTTAGTTAGGTCGCTGTAAATATTGATCAAATGCATACGTTTACATGCAGGGAAACTAGCAAGTTCGCTTTGAGGTGTTTGTTTCAAAACCGGAAGAAAGACGCTGTTTATGACTGTAATTACCCACACAGTTTAGAGTACTGAACTCTGAAACATAATTGCTGGAAGGTCATGTTTTCAATATACAATGTAGACCTAGTGCACCGTAATGTTTGTGACTGACATAAAACAAATCGTGACTGTGTTTTGTAAGGACTGTTCTTTGGAAGGGTAAGTGGTGCATTCTTATTTTTTTTTTAAACATGTACATACCAATATGTGGCATTTGGTGATATGTGTAAATATCCGTATTCAAAAGTGTTGATTTATAAGCGTAGAAGGAAAGTCGATTGTAAATGGTACCACCGGTCTAGCACTTCGTTATGAAAGGTTCTTGTCATAGATTTAACAGGTGCTCCGATCTATACGTGTGTTTATTACTAAAGTTAGAACATGTTTGATACTGCAAAAATATCCAAGGGATGTATCCTTGTTTTATAAATTCATCCTGTATGTAAACAAAAACTAATTAATTTATATAGATAGAATTTGCATTTTAACAATCAGAAAAGAAAGGCAGTTCAGAAAAATTGACATAATATTCAAAATTCGCCTAAGTTGCAACGTTAAAAAATTATTGGGGTGTATCAAGTTTTCTACTGGCTTTTTTTTTTTTTTAAATTAAATCTTCTTTCAGAAAGGTTAAAAGCAATAGGTATTGCGAAAGTAAGTGTTTCAATTTCATATCCCCGGTGCACGTATGTCACACTGTGATTATATTTTGCAATATAAAATGGATTTTCATTTTGAGAAGGGAATTGACTAAATTCACAATTTTTGATATAACACTCAAATAAACAATTAATAGAGCAAAAATATATGACTCTTGCATTATTGTTCACACGATAATACAAACATCGAAATTGGAGAATATGCAGCAAAACCAAAGTATCTCTTTAGGATTAGTCTAATTAAAAATTGAATGATGTCGCCAGGATGAAAAAAAAATCGATTCACTGAAATTGTTCTGTTGGACACTGTTAACGTGCTATTCTGTAAAGGTCGTTCTACGTTATAAAATAACATCGATAAAATTTGATCAATTCTTAGATATTGTACAAAGTCATGTAAAATAATGTCTAAATATATATTTTCTTAAGAATCACTAATTTACATTTCATTTTAAAGAACGCGCCTAGATTTGGTTACCTTGATTTCAGACTTGAATGTACTAGATAAAAATTTTTTTTTTTAAATTTAAATGCATGGCGAGATTAATGTCGCTATCACCATGGATACATGAATTTATATCTGCAAGATAATAAAATATGCTTAAAAATTGTCTTCTCAAGTCTCGCATTTAAAAAGCTTTCATTAAGAACATTCTTGATCAATAACGCAATAGTAGTATTAATATATATGTGAGTATTTTAAAATTATTCCATGTTAACCTCATCCCCAATGCAAACTCAAATTCCATATCTTCATTTGTGCCTTGATTGATCTGGGTTGGATTCAGGATACTTTCAAGAGGGGGGAGGGGGGGGGTTCACATCAACTGTAACAAATGTCAGACAAGAAAATTTTTTGACAAGCAAAAAGAAAAAAAAGGACCAACGTAAACAACTTACCCAAACCTGAAAGTCTATTTCGTGTGTGTGTGTGTGTGTGTGGGGGGGGGGGGGCAAATTACACTATCCTAAGTAAATTTTCTTCGGATACATGACTTTGCCTACCATTTAAAGAGGAGTCCGTGTTCCCTTTAAGGGGTCCAAGGTCATCCTTTTCGTTACATTTACATAGAAGTTTAAAAACTCTGAAAATGTTGGGGGGGGGGGGGTCCGAACCCTAGTACAGACCCCCCCCCCCTCTAGATTCGCCTTTGATCTTTTTTCTATTAGTGCACAACGGTATCCTAACCAGTAAGAATTTATAGTACAAAAAGCCTAAAGAATAATCATTTAATGTATAATTTATTTAAGTTTCTTTAAAAAAAGGATTTCCTTAAATGATGATGGTGTTCTTATTAATTCTTTTTCTTGTCTTATGCAAAATTATTCTACAATCAAATTAAATTCTTATTAATAAATATCATATTATTATAAACAAGAGGTCTAGAAAATACTTAAGACACGATTAAATCTAAGTATCTGTAAGCAGGTCAAGTTTCTTCATCCTGTGAATAATTCATGGTGAATTTTAACTCTTAAGAACTATACATGAAATCTACCGGCTTAATATATGAAAACATGTAAATATACTATTATAATAGGACCCTTTACACATGCACTAACCAAAAACTTTTTTTTTTTTTTTTTTTTTTTTTTTTTTTTTGACAGAAAAAAAATTTTAGTATAAAGGTGTAAATATTGAGTTCATGTATTTAAATTTCAGCAAAGTGTCTGCCATTTACCTCCAGGAAAAATTTCAAAGACAGCAAAATATTGATGAATACATATCACTGCTGTTTTCTGTTCAACCTCTTGTAAACCACTGAGTAAGAATTGATGAGACTTTCGACTTTCAATAATCTTTATAACATAGTACCATTTTGCAGCTCCTAATTTACATATTAGGGGTTTCCCATAGCAAAACATGGACTTTGCAGTTAACAGCTGGTTAAATGGGAGCGGGGGTATCATTTTGTGAGCTCAGTGCTCAAAGTACCTCTATTTAACCCGTGTTATGAATTCATAAACATTTCTATTCTGAAAAAGAAAATACACACGAATGCACATATTCACCCCAAACCGTAATTCCAGGGGAAAAAAGTTGTCTCTGACGACCAAATTTTTAAGAAATCAAAGTCGTTCTTTATCATTTACCATTTATGTATTATTCAAGCTCTATAGAGATGACTATTAAGCAATTTAAATGCATTCAGTATGTACATGTATATAATTTGCATTACCATTTTCATTTTTTCATATAGTTTGTACTCTGTTGAATGTGCTGTTCTCTTTAATTAATAGCAACACCCGTATATTATTCGTGTTTACCTTTAATTACTACCTCATTTTGCAGGAAATTCCACGCTGTTTGTAATCAATAGCGACCGTAAAGGCTTTCGTCTTAGTCAAAACTTTATCGTTAATTGTCAAAAGGATGCACTGTTTCAAGTCAGTATCTGGCGGAAAAAGATAATATTCATATATGTCTATAACTAATATGCGTGTCTTTAATAACATTGCTTCAATCAAGAAGTACGATATTTATGCAATTTTTTCAAGGACAGATTATATAGAAAGACGTAAAATGATACGACTTGAGTCATAAAATGAAATTGCTTTGAACGTTTCCCCATGCAGTATTTTTGCATTTATTAATCCACAAATTTCTCTGAGACAGAAAAAAAAACCCACACAAACTATTCATCGTATGAAAAAAAACAGGTAAACATCGTCACTGGATTGGATTGAGACTATTTTCATTGATGATAGAAGTTCTAATAAAAATATGCCTAACTCTTAATGTTGTAAAATGAAACCTTTACTTCTACAAAGAAACGTTTCATACCTTCTTTCGAGACTATTTCTCCTCTGATATGAAATTATTTAGGAATCATCTCATATGATATATTCATATCGTTGTAAAATGCATATCGTTTCCCGAAACTAGTATGAAATATTTTGTTTAAGACCTGTAACATTGATTTCAATGGTATTTCCTTCCTCAAAAGAGCAATGTCAAAAAGATTTAAAAGCTATACTTAAAATCTAAAATCAAATTTAAAAAAAAATCGGTTAAAACTCTGAAATACGATATGGTTTCCCTTTTAGAATTCTACTCCGTCCAATTGCATTTCATTGATGTATCATTTTAGCAGTCTTTACCATGACGTAATTTTCAAATACAGTTCTTTCCAAAAGTGCCCCTCCTCAAAAACCATTTTAGAGTATACGGAACTTTAATTTAAACATAAATATTCATAATATCCGTTTTAGATTTGAGGTTTAAAACCAGGCTGCAAAACTGAATCTTTGAGATGTCAGGAAAATTCGACATGAGGGAGGACTACGTAAACACATTTTTTAGCGGACTGAAAAGATTGTGGATTAATGGCGACCACACCGACGTCACAATACAAGTTCAGAAAGAGACATTCCATTGCCATAAGACGGTCTTGGCTACTATGTCTTCATATTTTGATTCAATGTTTGGCTCTGGGATGCGGGAATGTGTAACTGGGACCGTTAACATTGAAGACATGAATCCATCTGCTTTCAAGAAGGCTCTGGATTTTATCTATACTGGAGAAATAGACCTGGACGTGGAGTCTGCAATCACTCTATTGCATACATCAGCTTTTCTTCAGATAAAATCGCTGCAAAAGCTTTGCGAGACCTACCTTAAGCCGCATGTAAATGTTGAGAATTGCATTCATTTGTGGAAAGTTTCAGTACTTCACAATTGCCATACTATCAGAGCTACAGCTTTCCGTAAAATTCTTGACGCCTTTTCAGAAATCTCCAAGTCGGAAGAATTTTACCGATTAGATGAAAAAGAGATTCTGGAAATCATAAGCCAAGAGAATTTGAATATATCTTCTGAAGAGGACCTTTGTGCTATTATTTTTGATTGGTTGACCCAGAATAATAACAAGGGTAATATTGTGAAACTCTTGCAAGAAGTGAGATTAGCATTTGTGAGGCCTGAATTTCTTGTCAAAATAGAACTAAAGCCAGAAATCAAAGAAAACCCAGAGTGTTTAGAAATTATCAACTACGTAAAGTACTATCATCTCCTTCCGGCGAGACAACACGAAATGGCAAACAAAGCAATGCGCCTGCGTGCAACGTCACGACAAGAAAACGTCATAGTCGTCTTGGGAGGATGTGAGGCAACGAAACCGCCATATACGAGAACAACGTCCACGTACTGCTACAGTTTCCACCAGCAAACGTGGTTTAAATTAGCTCCCCTTCCTTACGATCCAGGAATTGAGTTTGCTGCAGTTACGTATCATAATGATATTTACATCACAGGTGGAGGAATGAAACAAAACAGCTTCCTGTGGTATAATGTCACTCAGAACGTGTGGTCGGAGTTACCGTCCTTGATAAACGGCCGTCGTAGACATGCCAGTGTTGCTGTAACCGACGCGATTTACGTTTTAGGGGGATATGATAGCGATGGAGGGGCGGGAAATCAAATGCTTAAGAGTGTGGAAAAGTTCATTATTTCAGAACGCCGCTGGGAACAAGATGGAGAGCTTGTCCTCGCTTTGAGCTGTTTTGCTGCCATTGTCCGAAATGATAAAATATACACATTTGGTGGTGAGGAAAATACCAGAACAGATACCTCCGCCATTCAGTGCTACGATATGAAAACAAAAACAAGCGTTCTCTTGACCGTTAAAATTCCGATGGCTTGTAAGTTGACAAGATCTTGTGTTTTCAATGATCGAATGATTCTCATCATTTACGATGGGCGTATCATCGAATATTTTGAGGAAACGGAAACTTCCAAGGCTTCCTGCAAATTTGTTACACGTTTCGATCATTTTCAGAGAACTCATTTTGGAGTTGTTGAACACAATGGGAATGTTGTGATCGTAGGAGGTGTGATCGAGAATAAAAAACCTTGTAAAGATTTCTTGCAGTTCGACTCGAACTCGATGAAATGTTCAGTATTAGACGACGTCTTATTCACTCCCCGATTGGTCGATGGTTGTGTAAAAATTAACATAGCTAAGGATCATTTAGTGCCATTGAATGTTGATTCTTCCTGCTAGATTTTACAAGTGATTACAATGTAATTCGATTGATCATTTTTATGCTTAATGGTATTTGCAATTAATCTGTTCTGTTATCAAAACTCATTAAAATCGAATTTTACTGATAAAAGTCGCTACAGTGGGATTGTTAAGTATTCCTATGGATAAAGACAGTGAAATTTCAAATTACTTATTAAAAACATCCAAAAACAGTAAAGGTGATGTTCTTTTCTTTGAAACTTGAATTTGAAATGATAAAAAAGAAACTTTGCAGATGTTGTTTTACCAAATTGTTAAACTTCCTGATGTACAGCTGTTTGCATGCGCAGTTTCTTCAACGACGCATTCCATGATGTCGTTTTGAATTAAAAGTTTTAAAATAAAATTTTATACAATGAGTCTAAACTTTTTTTTTGATTTTCTCCCGATTAAATAAAAAACTATGTAAAAATGCTTGAACGCAGAAATATCCTGATATACATGTACTTTGGTATGTATTGGTAGAGATGTAACATTGAAGACAGAAATTCGATTTTTTTTGTATTTAGTATCAAAGAGAGAGAGAGAAGAAGAAGAAGAGAGAGATAGTTTCCTGCATCAACTTTTGCAAGCGACGATTCGTAGTCTAAGTACAGGAAAATCTCTGGCTTTAACACAATCGCATTTTTTATTCTCTAAGACATGGCATAAATAAAAAGATTCATAATGCAGGGAAAATAAATTCTACATTGCATCTTGTTTATGACAAAAGAAAACAAATCGAATCAGGAAATTTTAATTTTACGTAATAGCGATGAAAATACACAGGTATTTCTGAAAGAATAGTATTCGTTACAGTAATAAAATAAAATCATAGCTCAATGTTTCTGTAGATCTAAAAATGTTTTGATAACATCAGAAATGCACTAACTTCCCTAATAACCGGTCACGGTAGCCTAGTGGCAGGGCGCTCCCTTCGTGATCGGGAAACCCGGGTTCAATTCTCGTTCTCTGCACCGCGTCAAACCTAACACATACACTGTAAACATAGGTAGTGACTGTTCCTTCGTCAAGCGCCCGGTATTAGAAGTGAAAGTCACGGGTCATGGTAGGCGATGGCACGATAGAAATGCTCAATGGCCCTTAGTGCCGAGTATAGGTCTAAATTTGAAGCCCTTCACCGGTATACAGTGACATCTCTATATAAGTGAAAAATTCTTGAATGGGATGTTAAACAACAAATCTATCAATCTAACTTCCCTAATGTATTGTTCATACTGTGTTACAATAAGCATATAAAATACAACAATAAAAGAAAAATTTCTCTATCAATTTTATTTCTCATAATTTAATATTTATAAAAGGATCAGTTTTATTTTATGATTATGACGTAAAATATTCTTGTAATCCTTCCCTCCATGAGTCTTGTGTCTCCCCTTGTAAACCTTCCCAGATGTTGTTTTCTTGCCACCATAATGTGATCTAGCCCGTGCTGTCATAAATCTCCTTTTCACCATATTCCTGTATGGGGTTATAGGCACATGCTTATATAAATGCAATTTCCTCCTTCTCCCAGTTTTTCGATTTTTACGTGTATGAGTTGTCTTCTTTCTCTCATTTCTAGACCTTTTCAGTTTCTTCCAAAATCTTTTTATAAACCTCTTTCTGGACATAGTTTGATGTAAATGTTGCTTTTTCAAGGTTTTCCTTTTCGGAGAATTGGATAACCTCCTTTTATCTTTTATCCTCTTTAGGAATCGCTTCATTGCGATATATCTTGCTTTGCTGGTTCCTCCAGATGCCTTTTTATTTATTTGTGGTCGTTTGAACGGTATCTTTGATTGTTTATACCTCTTATGATCTAAAATCTTATTTCTCAGTACCTCAGGAATTCTTTCATATCGGTACTTTGGTGATCTTATTTGGTAAATGATATTTCCAACGCCTTGTTGTGGTTTAAACATACCCACTGGCTTTCCAAATATGTTTCTGTAAGTACTGAGATTCCTCCTGCTTTTCAATTTCCTTAGGTTGGCGAGTCTCATTGTATTGTGTTTGTTTAGGTTATTCAGTAACCGTTTCATAGCTAGATATCTTTCTTTACTTAAAATCATAGGTGTTTTCTTGTATACGTTTCTCTGTTTCAGCGGCATTATTATATGTTTGTACTTGTTTCCTCCTTTATTAAGTTTTCTAATATAATTTTTCGTGAATAGATATTTTTCTTTACTTGAAACTCCGGGTGTACTGTTGTATAAGGCTTTCTGTTTGAATGGTATCAATCTGTGTCCATAAGTCACATGGTATATCCTTCTCTTCGGCATCCTTGGCATGCTTCCATATCTGCATTCTGGATTGCTTATTTTGTGTAAGACATCTTTCATGATTCCCTTTGGTTTTAAAGCTCCTCGGAAGTACCTTACTTTGTAATATCCCTTGTATACCCCGGCATAATATTGCCCATTTGACCTTCCAAAGACCGTGCCCTTATATAGGTCCTTCCTTCCTGTATATTTCCCAGTGACCATATTTCCCTCCAACTTTTTGTGGAAGTTTCCAGACATTTTCTTTGACCAGTATTTCTCCCTAAATACCCCTCCTTTGATCCGCCCCTGAATTTCTCCATGATTTTCCTTTGATTTCCCGGAGTAAGGTATTGCTCTATCCAAATTGTTGTAAAAAGATTGGTCATGCCCTCCTACTAATGACCCGGGATTTATCAGCACATATTTTGCAGGGAAAATGGCGGGAGCAATGCGATTCTTTGAAAAAGTGCAAAGGTAGAAATAATTGTACAAATCTAAATGTTAAAGATAAAGCACGCGCCATTTTATCAAAATAAGTGTGGTCACAAATTTTAAAGTTTTCATTACTTGTTTGCATAAATTGAATAACAAACTAAATCACTAAAACTTCCTTAAAGCTTGATAAACAACCGTGTCAAATTAGAGGAAGATTTGTTTTACATGGAAAACATCTGATGCCTTTTGATAAACATTAAAAATGATAAATATAAACTTACCAGATCACCATCTGTAGGAAAAGTATCAGAAAAAGAGGATTAAGAGAATTCTTTGTGTATAATAATTTTCAAGTTATACACTGTACGTGTAATCATTTTTTTTTTAAATTCAGAACTCTGAATTCAATTTTTAGAAATTATTGATCATCATGACATATTGCTTTGTACATGTAAGAAGCAAAACGACTTGAAAAAAAGAAAATGCTTTCTTTTTCTTAGATTTTTGCTAGATGATAATGATGTCTCGATAAGTTATTCAGAACCTGGATACTTACATGCAAAGTTTGCAACATTGCAAACAAAAGCTGGGAGAAAAAATAAGGCAAGTGTTCTAGCCATGGCCAATGTTTAAGTGGATGTCCTTGGACGCTAGGAAAAGCTGGCACTGCCCGTACCTGTTCAGTGAGTGTTCTCTACAAATGAATGACCGATCAGACAGTTAATATAACAAGGAGAGGGAGGTACAGAAAAATGTTCTAACATTGATATATGTATATGTTACTGGTATATCCAATACCTGCATCTTGAAGCAAGAAAAAAAGAAAGATTATTATAAAGTGTCTACTTTCAAACCTTTTTAACTTAACACGACAATTCTTATTTTCTATCCACAAAAATTGCTACTATATTTTTGGATTTCTTATATAATAACACTTACAAATTTTAAAGCACAAATTACATCATTTATATACCGTCTGAGATGTTAAAGAACACTCAGAATATGATATAATAGAAATAATAAAAAATAAAAAAAAAAACAAACAAGAACTTTTTGGGGGCATAATGGGAACCTGCATACTTTGTAGTGGATTTCCGGAAGAAAGAAATTATTCCAGGCCTGTTTTTACATAATGTTTCTTTATTTGGGTTTTATTTTGAGAGCTCACACTATATTCTTTTTTTCAGAAAAATGCAAAAAATAAGAACAATTTATAGATGTGAATGTCCCAACATAAAATCTGCAAGTTAACAAACACTTTATTTTTCCTTGGGCCAAAACTGATTGTGTCTCAGTCAATGCAAGAATGAACCAATTATTTACGGTGTGACTAAAGTGTAATTAATTTCCATTGATTGTAATGTCATTAGTCATTTTTGCATTTTTTATATACATTGATTTAAATGAAATATAGAAATAACGAACAGTATTCAAGCTCAAAAGTCTATTCAAACAATACAAATCAGGAGCAGAGCAAGCATGGACGTCTAAAACATCAGAGGTGGGATCAGGTGCCATGGAGGAGTGAGCATCCTCTGCCGACCGGTCACATTTGCCATGTGCTTCTTGTCATGGTCGGGAAAAACGGTAAAATCAGTAGACAATTCAGTGTGTAAATAATGGCCTAACAATTAGTATGAAAAACGTCAGTCAGCATTTGATTTAATGATAGATTGTATTTGTTGACAAAGTCATTGTATCGACCAAAGAACTTGCAAAATGATGACTTTAACGAGACTGTTGATGTATGTGTGCATGTGCGTGTGTATGTAATTTGCTTTAATATTGTCAGATACAATAAAGAGTAGAGCATAACACTGGACTCTCTGTTGTACCAACATTTTGATGTACAAAGGTCGGATTTACTATGAGGTACTGTAAATGTATATTTGGCGGAAATTGATTTTCTAACAAATAAGCATAGATTTAATTTGAAGCATTTCTGAATGTTTATATTAATAATGCATATACTAGGAATATTTAGCTATGTACTTATATATGCGGAAATTTCTCACCACCAAAGAGGCTAAAAAATAATTCACATCCAATTGTAAAAGCTTTACAGTAAATCACTCATAGAAGAACGATGCATTATGGAACGTGTTTCTACTTTAAAACACAATGCAAAATACCATAAGATTTCTAAGTACATGCATATGAAGTTCGTTATGAATTAGAGCCAGAAAATGTTTATTTAAAAGGGTAAATACTATTTATTTCAATGCGAAGTATTCCACAATGGAAACCCTAGTCAGACCCTCTAAATATAAAACCTACATGTATATGACCTTATTTGTCCTCCCTCCAAGATGATTTGACTTACTAAATCTTAACTAACGTAGAAGCATTAAATTCATCGATTCACAGATTGTCTTTACTCCTTCCTTGGGGCGTAGTTTCGTGGGTAACTAGTCTGCAATTCATTGAACTGATACGATGGGAAATTATGTCTTAAAAAGTGATTAGAAGTTGTATAGATATTTAAGGGAAAAGAAACAAAAAAAAAAAAAAAAAAAAAAAGGCAAAAAAAAAGACAAAAACAAAATTTTAAAAAAATCGAATTTTTGAAAATCATAAAAAATACACAATATCGTAATATTTTGGGAATTTGGTTTTGATTTTAGGTATTTGCATTGTTATAACCAAAATAAATCTAAAAATATATACCAATCCGTGCATCAACTCTAGATTGTAGCAGTTGTACGAAAAGCTGAATTCCAGACCAGGAGCAAATCAAAATACAATCAAATTAGAATCTGCATTACCTTTAATGCTTTAATGCCAGTTTTACTTATCGTTATTCTTTTTTTTTTTGAGAAGAGGAATTTTATTGATTTTTTCCCTATATATTTCTGTAAATAAATGTTGATCTCCTCTTGTGACCCAATCCCAGCCCTATGGACTGTGATTTGAACGAACTCCCGTCTACAATACACAGAGACGCTTACATATCATATTTTTATAAGGTCACGTTCTGCTCAAACGAACATAACAAACAGTGATTTATCTCAAAGGCCCACACAATACAAATCTGTGAACAAGGCATAAAACACGGACCCCTGAAACTTCCCAAGGGAGGATCAGGTGTACAGAAGGATTAAGTATACAGTACCCTGTCGAGCGGTCACACCCGCAGTGATTCTAAGTAATGTTGAGTAATCAAATTTAGTATAAAGTGCAAAGGCCTAGCATTTGGTATAAAATGTTTTAGTCAAAATACGACCTATTGATAGGCTGTATTTGCTACCAAGGTTATTATAAAGACCATAGAATTTATGAAATGCTGACTTTAAGATTAAAAAGGGAAACATTGAAAGTAATATCATTTACATATATCTATGTAAAACTTTGCCCCCGATTATGATTCATACTAGTCAAGGGGACTTTCACAAAATAGATTCTACACGTCCTATAGAAGATGAAACTTCCGAAATGTTTGTCATTTACTGCCTCAGTGAGATTTTAGAATTTGAATCCCCATTATCTAAAATGGTTCAAGACCAATTTCGTTAGAATCAGTTTATTTGTACTGGAGAAGACGTTTGCTAACAAAACATTTTGATAGACAACACAAAAGAAAAAAATCTCGAGCCATTAGCTAACAAATGTTTTATAACAAACACTGGAATTTGTGTCCTGATATGCAATAGAGAAGTTGTAAATATTAATTCAAGTAAATTAGAATTATCCATTTATAGAAACCCAAAAAGGTATAATAATGTTTTTGCCAGACACCCCAAAGGTATACCAAAAGAGTATTCACCCTTTTAAGTTGTGTTTGAACATGCATTTAATAATTTATTATGCCTAGGATTCTAAGTTTTATTGTCTATCCTCTTTAACAGACAAATATTCACGTACCTGTCCATATTGTTTACATTAATATCTTATGGTACCCTAGTCTTTAAGGCCGTCTTGAATTATGTACATGCTGTTTCATACTGTTCTTTTTTCCATTTTAATAAAGATTAAAGTTAGTAACGTAGTTGAAGTTAAAAGTAGAAAATATTAATTAATACCACTATGGTATTATTTTCAACAACAGGTACGAGGTCTAATGCCATTTCATGGGTTAAAAATAAATTCTGTGAGATATTCTTCAATATGCTTCAAACTTGTGAATTCGTTTAATATCTCAATATAAATTCTGAATTCAGTCAATTTCTTCTATAGCCATAACTTCACAAATGTATTTTCAAATGAACACACTTCAAGGTAATTAAATATGAAATTCGAATGTATTACGTTATCTCCTAATTTAATGTCTAAGACAACTACACTCCTCTATTTCCCTAAAAGTTTCACAGTGATAACCAAATGTACTATCTGATATTTTGAAAGAAAAAAAAAGTTTTTTTTTTAAAATACATAATTTATTTTTTAATACATAACCATTCATATAACACAAACATATAACATCCTGTGGGAATAGCAAACCCAATTTTTTTATCTAGCAGTTCTTGTCCAATTTCTTTTTCTTAGGATATCCTTTCTTAAACTTTCCAGGCCCTCTGCGTTTCTTTCCCGCAATGTACTTTCTCGGTCCCCTGTATTTCCCTCCATACCCTCTTCGGCGGTTTTTCTTGTTTCTGTATCTTCCCTTTCCACGTCCTCGACGTTTTTTAAGACCTCTATGTTTTCCATATCTCCTTCTTTTTCCAAAACTGTACTTTCCCCTACCCCTGCGAAATTTCTTCAATCCACGATATTTTCCTAATCCAATCTTTGTTCCAAAGTTGTATCTGCCTTTTGCTTTTCCACGGAATATTTTCAATCCGCGGTATTTTCCATGACCTCTTTTTCTTCCGAATCTGTATTTGCCCCTCACTTTTACTCGGAATTTCCGAAGACCACGGAATTTTCCGGGATAGTGCACGTGTAGGTGTCGGCGTGGGTACCCGCGTTTGAATAGGAATCCGTGCAAGTTGTGACGCAGAGGTTGCTGATGTTTTACTCCATTGTTTTTGTAAGTCTATTGTAAGGTCAAAGAAAAAAATCAATTCTTATTTTCATATACTGTATTTTGCTTTCTAAAAAAACAATACACTTTTTAAGAATTTTTAAATTAAAGTAAAGATAAAAGAAATCTTATAGAAATCAGAAATCTCATTAAAAAGTAAAATATTTTTACTACTTACAGATGCGTATCCTTAAAACGAAATAAAATAAATACATGATATAGATGCAATAAAAAGCAATAAAAAATATACAACTGAAAAACACAACGCAAACATGCAAAACAATGCATTCTAAATAATGATTTTGTTCACATTGATACATTTTTTCAATCAACGCACTTAAGTAATTCTTTTTTTCAATTTCATGACAGGAAACTAATAACAAAAAAGAAAGAAGAAAAAAATCAAGAATCAGGGAAAAGTCATACTGTGTTTTACATTTTTGAGTGTCTGTCTATCTGACTATCTTTTCCTCTGTTTGTCACAAATCCAGTGTTGGAGAATACTTTCAAACCCTGATTTCTGATTGTTATAAGAGAACCTACCACATTTTGCTTCAGCGGGAAACAGCACTATAGCACAAAGTGCTACAAATGCTGATAGCACAATAAGTCGACCGATGTGCTTGGACATCATTGTTTAGAATCAGTTGGGAACCTGCCTTATTTTATTTATATACTAATTTTAAAAGTGCTTAGCTTGTAATTGTTTTATGAAGCATCAGCAATATAGAGACATCAAAGGCGAGGCCCACTTGGGGGTCTGTGTTTAAATGGCAACACTTATTTTTAACGACCTTGCTCAATCTATCTGTTAGATAAGATTTATTAAGGTTTAAAATTTGATAAAAAAAAATATAAAGAAATTAAAAAAAAAACAGTTTATATAAAAAACAAGAATTAGATCTATTATTCCTTTTTAAACCTGTGGCTGGCCTCTTTGTCAATATGCAACACATCAGCTGGGAACAATCAAATGATTTGTATCACTAATCTCCTTTTTGTTTTTTATACATGACTTTCTTAGTATACACCTGCTGTTGCTTGAGAATACTATTTTCACATGTAATCAAACAAAACTGGAGATTGTTTATTCCCCCCGGAATACACAAAGTGTAATGACAAAATACACTGTACTTCTAAAATAATTAAATAATAGAATAATATACATAATTTAAACAGTGAAAGGTAACTAAGGATGTGCTGTGTAGCATGCGAACTGCTCGTCACCAAACTATTTGGAAATGTACCAAGTTATCGACATTAAAATTGATCTTTATTCTAATTTTCAAATGTTTGTGTTCATCTTTAAACTTGGAAAGATGAGTTTTTCATATTTTCATGCGTATTGTCTATCAATAGACCTTTTATAAAACAATAAACTTAAAGATTTAATCTTGAACATTCAACTTCCTTGAGAAAAGAAATATATCCTTCCTCGAACCATCAAAGATCAGGTTTGTGATATTTAAAAAATCTTAAAGTCGTTTTATAAAGTCGAACTTGTTCTCACTTTGTGATTTATATTACCTAAAGCAGTCTTGACTTTTTTGAGAGATAATTGAATAAGCAATACCTATAGAAATGTTTTCCTTGTCACAATATATTTTAGATTTTATATAATCACAAAACAGCTGCTCTCCTCCAAATTGACAATACATTTCCTATAAATATTTCTACATATTCGAGTTTTTCAACGTAGATGTACTTTTTAAGTATTGCGATTAAAAACTTGTAAAATTTGGCATTTTTTAAAACTATATTTTATGTTTTAAACTATGTGTGAAATGTAAAACATAAATTCACATGCTATGATAAACAATTCTTTAAGGGGAACATGGTCAACTTGAGTTTTTCTTTATCTATTTTTTTTGTTATTTGTTTTGGTAACAAACAATAAGCCTGCAACATGAATAATGGGACAATTGATATAATCTTTTAGACCTTTAAAAAAGATCAAATATTTATCTAATATTTAATTCTTCAACTGAAAGGAAGGTGAACGACCAAAGTCTTTTTATTCCTTTTTCTGTGTGTCTGTGTGTGTATGTCTGTGTGTGTATGTTATGGAAGTTTATTACAGAACAAAGAAAAAATAACCTTAAAATATTTTACTAAAAATACAATTTAAAAATTAAGTTTTAATGTGCCTTGTATACCTGTAAAAAAGGGGGTATAGACTTATGTTATATAAAGAGAACAGAATAACATACATAACACTTCAGATATAATTGATACAGTGTTTCAGAAATAAGTAGAACCCGGTATATACATATAAAATGTTTGAAATAATTGTAATTCTAAGTGTTCATTGACATTTAAGTGTTTTAAAGTAGATCCTAAGGAAATACTCTTTTATAAAGTATATAGGTTTGGATCATTGTATTGCCCATTTGTTATTGCTATTATTCTATTTTCGGACTTTGTTTAGAATTTACGGACCTGGCTCCAGGGCCATAAAACTTAGACGAGCTCACTATTGATCTCAGTCTCAGTATTATAGATGGACGTTAAACAACAAACACACAAACAAACAAAAACAATAATTTTGTGGAAAAGTGCGATTGAGATCAAAATTGAACTCACAAAGTTTTATGGCCAGGGAGCCTGCTCTATCAGACTGGCTAGCGTGATCTTTAAGTAAAAAATACTTCATTAGGATGAAAGTAGTGAAACATCCTATACTATGAAATAACGCGTCTTAAATATTTTAAAATGTTTTTGTATGTATATTCAAGTAAAAATAAAATGTAAAATATATTATCAGCTTCAAATTTCCTATTTCGTATCAAGATGATGATATAGGACACTTGTACACTTGTTAGACCCCGTGTTCCTACCAAAAACCTACGGGAATAGGCATTCTGATGCCGCTGTAGCCACCATCCGGAATGATTACCTATAGAACTTTGGTTTTGTGACTCTATTCAAAGTTCTAAAAAATATCTTTAAACTTATTTTATAATTCATAACTTTCTATACCAATTATATTTTGTAAAAATCGTTTTATTTACTGCTTCAATTTAAAGCAAATTGTCTAATCAAATTATATTTTAAGTGACGCGCTTTAGATTATTTTAAATTAATCATGCTCTGTATAAAAACTGTAAAATAAAAAAGTCAAAAAATAAAAAAAAATAAGTAAAAGAATTTTTACATCGAGATAAGGCGAAAAAATAGTTTGAAGGATGATCGTTTTAAGTAAAAAAAAAAAATGCAAAAACGTCTTCTAAAAATTAAATATTAAAGAGACATTACTTTTGTTCTAACTGATAAAATGCCTTTGCTATTGAAAACTGAACATGATCGAACAAGTAAATAAAAAAATCAATAAATGTCAGATTTTTTATATAAAAAAATATGAATTTATTTTTTCAATCAGAATTCTAACCTTTTGGACTTAGCTGTTTTTTTTTATTTTTATGGAAGAGCTTTTATCATTTCTTACAAACATAAGACTTGAAACGATGTACATGTAATAAACTAGCTTTTCTTTTTATTAAACAATTTTTTTCTGATTATCAATTCTAAACATTTTTCTTGAAAGAGTCAAGCTCTAAATTCATTCTTATGTTTTACCGGACGATGTAGGCAAAGGTTATTACTTCAATAAACGTAACAGCAGCGTCTATTTCGTTACAGTTTGGCTACTAATTTTTAAGCTAAGAATGTTTTATTTAGTTTCAATAATACGGAACACTCTATTAAGAAGGTTCATCGGGAAACAATATTGTCATCTATAAAATTACTACATTTACTTAGTTTTCACACTTTTGGCATTGATTTAAGCAGGACAGAGTTTCCATACCTTATAAATCAGAATTTGCCTTTTCATTACACTTTACCTAATTTTACCACTAGTACTACTTAGTATCCGTCAATTTAAGAAACTCTTAATATTTTTTCTTTGAATTTACGTTGAAGAGTGAATTTCCATAATCTCTCATTGAAATCAGTACTCAAAAGCCAAAAGCAAACAAATGTACATTTCATAATTTTATTATACATTCATAACGTAATTGCAATATGAAATATTCTACAAGATTTTGAGTCGGCAATCTGTTCATTTAACAGTTGTCGGGGTTTTTCTTTTTGGAGTAACCTTTCCTGTATTGTCCTCGTCCCCTGCGTCTCTTTCCTCCAACACGCTTACGTGGTCCATATCTGTATTTCCTTCCTCGTCTTCGTCCCTTGCCTCTTCCTCTGCCCTTTCCGTATCTCCTTCCAACTCTTTTCTTTCCTCTTCCTTTTCTATATTTCCTCAATCCCCGGCGTCTACCATACCCCTTTCCTCCCCTTTTTCCAAACTTATATTTCCTTCCCCTTCCTTTCTTGAGCCCCCTTCGTCTTCCGTATCCCCTACCTCTCTTCAATCCTCGGCGCTTTCCGAATCTCTTTCCAAACTTGTATCCTCCTCTTCCTTTCCTGAGTTTTCCTCTTCCTCTGTATTTTCCTGGGAATCCACGCTTAAATGGATATCCAGGGTGGAATTTACCAAAAGGATAACGCCGTTTTACATTGCCTCGATACTGGGAAACCTTTGTGCATTAAAAGATAAAATGGGGCCATGTTGGAAATCGTTGATATCATTTCTCAGGTAAGATTTCATCCCATACATTTGGTTCAAAGTTCATACTTTAAACCTAACTCATAAATGAAAATAAACATTTTTTGTTTGTTTTTTTAATATAGGTTAAATGTATGCTTCTTCTATACAAACACAGTAAACCAAATGGAATTCAAATGAAACTATATAAAAGGAAGCAGGAATTTTAGTCTTAAAGTTCATTATTATAAAATATAATTCTTTATTTTTCTACTTACACTTCCGTATCCTAAAAAAAGTAAACATAAAAAGAATGTATGAAAAGAAAAAGAATTTAATATCAAGAGACTAAAAAAAAGAACTTTTATAGTTATAGTTCACAAAGTGTAGTTTCTTCTTTGTAGATTTTACCAACACCCAGAGTACAAATTACAGTCGAAATAAACGGCCATAGTGTCTACGTACTCTTGGAAAACATGATATGTTAGCACATTTTAAAGATGTAAAAAAAAATATTATTGCAGAAGCAATTTCTCACCGCGCCCCTCTGCTTTAGAGGGAAAGAGCACAATAGCACAAAGTGCTACAAATGCTGATAGCACGATCAGGCGACCAATGTCTTTGGAGATCATTGCTGGGACTCGATGATTTTTCTTGCAAACTTTCAAGCTATATATACTGTACACTTATCATGCCTTAATGCCTGAACATGCAGTGCTATTGGTGCGTTATTGATACGAAATCATTGACAAAAGCTTATTGTGAGGCACAATGAAGGATAATTTTTAAGTTTAGACAATTTTATTGTATGTCAATAAACATTTAAGTAATATAGCCTAGAGAATTCTCTATGCAAATTGACCGTACTTAAGTACATAACTTACAAACAAAAATAAAAAATCGACCTTGCAATGCAGTGTTATGTTTTGAACGCATTTAAAGCTTCGGGAAGCCTTAACATTACTGCGTTTAAGATAGAAGCGTATTTTACTTGAATTCTCTAGCTTTGGTTATCCTTTTTGGACCTCTTTCGCGGGTGTGTAGCAAAATTAATGGTTAAATATACATGGAAAGGTGAGAATTTTAACTAGAATAAGGCGCTGACATGGCTGTCTAACCAAGGAATTACAAGTAAAGGTATGGTGTTGTCTTAAAAAGTGTGCTAATTTCGACTAACAAAACAGCAAATTTGTTATTTTATCGGATTTGAGGATGTTTTTATTATGGAATACCATATCTACAAATGTACGTTCATGTAAATAACGGAGATATATGCTCTTACTTTTCTACAAGATCCTAAGCATATGCATAAAGCTCAAATTTAAAAACCAATTAAGAAATAATATTTCATTTTTAAACATCTATAGGGGTATGAATACAGATTTTTTGTGGTATATTTGATTAAGTATCAATAAATATCCCAATGAATGTATTAAAGTGATACCTTATTACTTTGATTTACATTTATGACTGATTGGTAATATATGTTTGCGTGATTATAATATTTAACGCATGATATAATTATTTTTAAAACGTCAACGGCAAAAATTTTATCCGTTATCTCATTGACCATTTATGACGTCGCCAGCGTGGCGCAGCGGTTGGAGCGTCTGCTCTAGAGTCGCGGAGTAAGGAGTTGATCCTTACGTCGCGGTTTCGAATCCCACTGTGGGACGTGGAGACCGGTCCTTCGTATGAGAGAGACCCTATAAATCGTGGTCACGTGTCGCAGTAGGTGCTTGCCGTGAGTGCCGAGTATAGGTCAAAATTTGCAGCTTTCGACCTGCAAGTGGTGGCGTTTCCATATGAGTGAAAAATTCTCGAGAGGGACGTTAAATAACAAACAAACAAAACAAAAACCATTTATGACTGCACTGAGAATGACTTCTTAAGTTTTATGACGTGAAAATCGTTAAAGAATAAAAAAACAAAAAACAAATAAAACGAGCTCAACTAAAATGGTGCTTAGTATATGAAGGCAAAGCCTATAAAATATTATCACATTTTATTTTTTTCCTTCACTTTTTCAGATTTTTGAGCATACATTTTTAGAGAACAGACCAGTGATGCTGGAAGTCAGTGGTTAGTGGTTACCCTCAGGAGGGCGCGAAACAAATCAATGCAATGTATTTCTGAAAGTGGATCAAAGAAAATGTTCATTCCAATGGTTATATCTTTATCTCTCAGCACCTTTTTATTGATGTAAAACTAATAACTAAATTAATTGTTTGTATAGGTAGTCGATGAATTTGAAACACATCTTTATATTTTCCATATTTTGAAGTATCATGGAAAAAATTCATTAAAGATAAATCAATTGATTTCAAAATTGTATTTTTTTTATGACAGATAAAAACAAGGCGAGATAAGTTTAACAAAAAGCTTTTAAATTTCGCTTTGTAACATATTATTAAATATATTTTAAGGTCAAAGTCTTTAAATTCAAGTGTTAGAGAAAGAAAGTCCTTTCAGATTTTCATTTTAGATAGCCTCTGAGATTTTATCTGTCTTGCAATTTGTTTCTAAACTAGGATAGCGGGAGAATATATTGTAGGTACAACACCAAAGGCTAAAGTAATTCTTTGCTCTTGAACCAGTTTAACTTCAATTACTAGGCTCTCATAGTAACTCTCTTTTAAGTGTCAGTCTCCTATTTTCAATTAATGCTTGCATGTTTTGAAAGGCATTTCGTGATCATGTTCAATAAAAGGTATTTGCCTTTGTGTCCATGTTCTCTGATTCTATGACCTTGAACACATCACATTTGAACAAACTTAGGTATTTCAGCAAGCTCATAAAATGATACAACCCCATTCTTTTGCAACATATTCTTTCATAATCTCACCGGATTTACCGAACATGTTAATTGAAAATCGCAAAGTGTTAATAAAAATATGGGTTGGGATTCAAAGGCACACATGTGTCAGATTTGACATTTTATACCGTATATTTCATAATACATTTTCATAATAGCACAAGTTGCTTTCTTGTTAAGGAAATATTTTTAGTGCGAAACTTCTTATTCAAATCAACTTAATGTGAATTATGTTGTTTTCCACACCTGTTCATCGAACAAATAAGATGTGAAAGTAATTTATTATGAATTATTCACGTTATTTTCATACAATTTGTGAAAACAGATTTGCTAAATTATACTTATCAAAATTCTAAGAAACTTTTTTTTTCGAAGTTGAAAAAGAAAACTAACATGGACATTATTTTAGTTATTGCAATCTGAGCCAAGTCTTATTTTCAGCGTCATTTTCATTAACATAGCTTATTTTTATTTTTAAACGAGAATTCCAACAACCACTGATGATGGCGACTAAGTCACAAAAACTCCTTCTGAAATCGGAAATGTTACAAACATTGCAAGATACTTTCCCGCTAAAATTGAAATTTGGAGGGTTTGTTGTGCATTATCCCGCCACAACTGAAGGGGGTCTGCTACATACTTATTGAGCTCATACTCTGTTTTATGATCGTTGTATTTTAAGAAACTAAAGATTGTTAAATCTTAAGGTTTTGTTCTCTTGAGTCCAGAACAGCTAGGCGATGCAATTAATCTCATTAAAATTTTATTACTTGTCATTCTTTGATGACACACCCTGCAACTCATTGAATACATTACTTCTATTTTCCCTCCAAAATTGTACATTTAAGCAAAGTTGTATTGAGGACTGGATCCTAGCATCCAGATAAATCAAACTTCACTGAACCATACTCTTAATAAAACTTTTGGACGACTGCTTGTATATTATATATAAGTAAAAATGTTAAAGGATATAAATAGCACGCATTATTTTTACGGTTTAGGTTGTAGTAAGACATTTCTATTCATTGCTGTCATTTTTTCATTTGTTTAAGTGTAGAAATAAATTGCATATTCTGATAATGACATCTCTCTTTTAGTTCTGATTGATTTACTGTGAAAAAAATTGTACGCAATTCCATTTGAAACAGAGCAGACCTCTTTTCCAGAAAAAATCTCAAGTGTCATAACAATTGTTTCATGCAATTATTATTTATCCGTACACACGCTGTTATTTATCCTGTTAAAATAACTGCATAGAATTAAAAACAGTGCTTGTGTATGAGTCTTTAGTTTTAACATTTTCAGTCTTCGTGTCTCTTAACAGTAATTTCGCCAAGATGCGGAGGCTGTTATTAGTCTTTCACTGCATATATTGCATAGTTTAAAAGGAATTATGAAACGAGAAAATTACATACACCCTGTAAAACATTGCTTGGTAAAAAAAATATTTTTTTGAAATAAAGGAAGCCGTTTTTGATATCGAAATACTTAATTTTGAATTCATTTATACATAATTTTATTCACAAAAAGTGAATGGAATTGGGCAGCAGGCAAAGCCTATTTTAGCCCTTCGTTTAAACAATACAAAATGTGAGCAGAACTAACACAGAAGTTCTTCTTTTCATGTAGGAGTTTTTGAATAAAATTTGCTTCATATAAGAATACAAAAAAGCTGCTTATAACAGGGCACAATTAATTTCAATGGGAATTCCTACGGATTGCTGGAGGACCTGGTCTTCACAGATTACATAAAATATTGTCAATAAGAAACTCAAGCACTTCTTTAATACCAATCTTGAGGTACTTGTGTGTCGAATCAGAATGTTTTTTTTATCAAAATAAGTTTGCAAATACCTGGTATCTGAGTTATACTAGTATTTTTTTTATTGATGAAGCAAGTTTATATAATGTCAAAAAGCCTGGTCTCTAATTTATCGTGGGGAATGGTTATATAAAATTTTGAAAAAAATGTATGTTTTGATGCCTTTTGATTTTGGTAAAATTTTGTAATTTCAAATTTTCTCCATGTTCATTGGAGTTTTTAAGTACCCATATTTAAGTAACACAATTTCCCGAATATGTTATTGTACAGCACCAGTACTCCTGAAGTTTCTCCTTCAAGGCTGTTGATATATTTGGATAAATAAAGAGGCTTGGTAGAAAATTAACTAGAACCCGCTTTTTATCTTTGTCTGTAAGTATTTTTTACGAGGTTTTCGAATCCAGGATAGGTATGGTAATTTGAATTTCATTTGGTTGTTGGGAATATTAAAAATATTTAAAACTGTCATGGTTTTGAAGAATTTCATCCTTAGAAAAAGAACTGTAGGTTAGATTACCACTCGTAGAATTAAATAAGTGCAATTGTAATAATCAGCATTACAAACAAAGACTATGTTGTTACGTACTTTGTCAGTTCGGAGCAGTTCAAACTGATGATGCAATATTACAAAGGACTGTCCCAGATGTTATGCAGCCCTAGCTGTTTATTGACGTTAGAAAGAAGGGAATTTAAAGAAACATTATGTATATTAGGTTTATTGTAAGTTTGGTGAACATGTTTATGGGTTCGCGTTTCCTTGAAAAGATTCATCATTTTCACGTTCCTACAATTGGGACTTGATGGATTCCCCACACTATTGCTATTGTCATTGCAACCATATCGAAAAACATTAATTATACCACCATGCTCGTTTATCAATTTTGCAAAAACAAGGTGGCTGTCAGAGTCATTTTTTCTTAAAGTTCTGCATTACATACATTCTATAAGGCTTTCAATAATGATAATAATCTTTCATTTAGACAGGATGCAATTAGTAATTAATACTAGTTTACATTGTGGTCCTGTATAAAACATATTCACAGACAAAAGAATAAGAGAATAGAAAATAGATTGTATATAAATATATACATTACGTTATATACACGTCATTAATGAAATGAGTAAACTATTTGTTCTTTGTGCAAAAAAAAACAAGGTGATTCAAAACAATAATTTTACTTGTTTAAATTATAATGCTGCACATATTCAGAATTACAGGTTCTAACAGATTCAGGCTGCCGATTTCATAAAATTGCAGTTGATACTTTAAAATATCGTATATAATATTCAGTTTGGAATATTCAGCTTTTGGCATATATAAAATGCCACTTACGCTACTTTTTGTTGCCCTTTAGCTGACTTGGCTAACAAAGCTAAAAACTTTTATATATTTTGGTGTCATACTTGTCAAAACTTTTAAAACAGTCAAAATCTACTACATTTAAGGTGTGCAATCGAAATATCGGTGATATTTTATAATAAAAAATATGTTCTTTTCAGAATGGTGATTCTTTGTAGTACTTTACTAATATCGGACAGATGTAATTATGGTTTATTAAGTACATATTGAGGACAAATAGATTTTCTATTTAGACTTGTCACGTGATGTGTCAGTCATGTGATGTGTTAGTCACGTGATTTTATCACATATACTTGCAGTATTGAGGTCATCTATAAATTTCGTAAGTGCAAGAGCATAACCAAGTTAAAATTCTATGTTTAATTTATAAATATTTTAACACCCATTGTAGTTTGTGAAAAATGCTGCGATCCTATATAAATTCTACTATTTCATTGTTTGTCTCTAGAATTCTCACTCTCTTTGGTATGCCTCCATTGTTCTGTCTGTTGTCTTTAGATGATCATTTCATTCCTCAACTTCTTTACTATTCTTAAAATCTGCTGCTTACTGACTCATTTTTCTTTGGAAAAATCTCTTTTTTGATATTCTTATAACAGTACGATCACTGGATTTGGTAATGTAGTTTTAAAATAATGGTAGATCGCTTTCTTCATATATCCATTTTTATTGAAAAGTATATTTTTTTTAGCGATATTACGATGTACATTTTGACATTACAATATTATTACACTATTAATTCAATTATTAAACGAGGTATAAATCAAAGAAATTTACAAAAGCATGTGCCACTGACAGTTCTTGCCAATGGCATCACGTAGTTTGGAATACCCTTGGGATATTTATTTTTGCGTTTTCGAAATATTAAAGCTAAGGTTTTTTTAATTAAAGGAGGTACCCAGAGCTCGCCAAATAACCGTCAAAAATCTTTTTGCTTTATTTTTCAAAGGAACAATTTCTTAAATTATACTTAGAATATATCAATCAATTCCGTTAAAGTATATTATTTCGATACATATTAAAACAGCAAGAATTTACCTACTAATAATTAAACTACGAATGTTTTCTTTAGTCTCGAAATACGAAATCACTCTATTAAGGAGGTTGGGCGGAAAATAATACCATCATCTTTAAAATTTCTAATTTCACTTTGTTTTCACATCTGACAAAGTTAAAAGCTCTTGTGTCTATTTAAATTATCAATACCACATGACTTATAGTTAGAGGTAATAAACCCTTCTTCTCATATAGAAGAAAAGGTATATACATGTAAAAAGGACCCGACAGCCAATCTACAAAACTACTTGATTGTTTAACGCAAGACAGAGATTCCATACTTTAATAACTGTCTTCCTCGTTAAAGTTTAATACTTGTCAAACTTTCTCTCCATCAAAATTGAAAACTCTTGATTTTTTTTTTTCTTTGAACTCATTTAAGCCAGTATTCAAAAGTAAAGCAATGTACATTTGATTATTTTATTATACATGAATAAGGTAATTACAATATGAAATATTCTACAAGATTTTGAGTCGGCAATCTGTTCATTTAACAGTTGTCGGGATTCTTCTTCTTGGGGTAACCTTTCCTGTATTTTCCTCGTCCCCTGCGTCTCTTTCCTCCAACACGCTTACGTGGTCCGTAACCTCCTCTGTATTTTCTTCCTCGTCTTCGTCCCTTACCTCTTCCTCTGCCCTTTCCGTATCTCCTTCCAATTCTTTTCTTTCCTCTTCCTTTCCTATATTTCCTCAATCCTCGGCGTCTTCCGTACCCCTTTCCTCTCCTTCCAAACTTATATTTCCTTCCCCTTCCTTTCTTGAGCCCCCTTCGTCTTCCGTATCCCCTACCCCTCTTCAATCCTCGGCGCTTTCCGAATCTCTTTCCAAACTTGTATCCTCCTCTTCCTTTCCTGAGTTTTCCTCTTCCTCTGTATTTTCCTGGGAATCCACGCTTAAATGGAAATCCAGGGTGGAATTTGCCAAAAGGATAACGCCGTTTTACATCGCCTCGATACTGGGAAACCTTTGTGCATCAAAAGATAAAATGGGGCATGTTGGAAAATCGTTGATATCATTTATCAGGTAAGATTTCATCCCATACATTTGGTTCAAAATTCATACATTAAACCTAACTTATAAATGAATATTAACATTTTTGTTTGTTTGTTTGTTTTTAATATAGGTTAAATGTGAAATTCTTATGCAACTTTATACAAGGAAGCAGGAATTTTAGTCGTAAAGATCATTATTAAAATATAATTCTTTATTTGTCTACTTACACTTCCATATCCTAAAAAAGTAAACATAAAAAGAATACATGAAAAAATTAATATCAAGAGACTGTAAAATAGAACTTTTATAATTATAATTTACAAAGTATATTTTCTTCTTTGTAAATTTTATCAACACCCAGAGTACAAATTACAGTCGAATTAAAGGGCCATAGTGATTACCTTCTCATGGAAAGAATAATATGCTAGTAAATTTCAAAGATTTAAAAAAATGATTATTGTAGAAGCAATTTCTCACCACGCCCCTCTGCTTCAGAAGGAAAGAGCACAATAGCACAAAGTGCTACAAATGCTGATAGCACAATTAAACGACCAATCTGCTTTGAGATCATTGCTGGGACTCGATGATTTTTCTTGCAAACTTTCAAGCTATATATACTTTACATTTATCATGCCTTTATGCTTAAACATGCAGTGCTATTGGTGCGTTATTGATACGAAATCATTGACTAAAGCATATTGTGAGGTACAATAAAGGATGAATTTTAATTTAAACAACTTTGGTGTATGTCAAAAACATTTATATAATATCGGTTTCCTTCGGAGCATATCATTGTAATGAAATTGGAATAATTCCATAAAGAAACATACTTGATTTGAATTATTTAGCTTTGTTTATCA